>NC_137788.1:82779869-82972369 GCF_963383645.1 Muscardinus avellanarius | reverse complement strand
AAACTCTGTACTTGGAAGGCCGAGACAGGAGGATCATGGGTTTGTGGCAGCCTCAGCAAGTTAGTGAGGCCATCAGCAAGTTACTGAGACCAAGTTTAAATATTTAATAAAAACAGAGCTGAGCATGGTAGCACACATTTGTAATCCCACTTGGGAGGCTGAGACAGGAGGATCACAGGTTTGAAGCCAGCCTCAGAAACTCAGCAAGGCTCTTCTGCAACTTAGTGAGACTCTTTCCAGATAAATAAAATTGGGTTAGGGGTATAACTTGGAGGTAAAATGCCTCTGGGTTCCATCCTCAGTACCAAAAAACAAAAAATAAAATAGGGCTGGGGGTATAGTTTGGAGGTAGAACTCCCCTGGATTCAATCTCCAGTAGCCCTACATGCAATTCTATCCATCCTGTAGTATTTTATTTTTTATTTAGAGAAACAGATTTAAAGCAAATATAACAGGCTGAGAGTGGTGGTGCACGCTTGTAATCCCAGCGCTTGAGACGCTGAGACAGGAGGATCCCATAGATTCAAAACCAGCCTCAGCTACTTAGTAAGGTTCTCGGCAACTTAGTGAGACCTTGTTTCCAAATAAAATATAAAATAGGTCTGGGAGTATAGCCTGGAGGTAGAAAAGCCCCCGGGTTCCACCCCCAGTACCACAAAAAAATTAAAAAGTATTGTAAAGCAAATATAAAAAATGTTAAAATAATCATTTTTAGCTGTAGAATAATTTTTTTTGTGTGTGTTTGTGTGGTACTGGGGATGGAACCCAGGGGCATTTGACCTCTGAGCTATACCCCAGCCCTATTTTCTATTCTTTATTTTGAAACAGGATCTCACTAAGTAGTAGCTAAGGCTGTCTGCAAACCACAATCCTCCTGTCTCAGCACCCCAAATGCTGAGATTACAAGTGTGTGCCATCATGCCAGGCTGGCCTTTCTTTTTTTCTTTCTTTCTTTTTTTTTTGGTGGTACTAGGGTTCCCGGAAACCCTTTATCTCCGGGCTACACTCCCAGACCTATTTTATTATTTTTTTATTTGTAAACAGGGTCTCTTAAGCCAGCATGGCTGGCTTCGAAACAGTCGGATCCTCCTGTCTCTGCCTCCCAAGCATGGGGATTACAAGCATGCGTCACCACGCCCAGCCCAGGCCAACCTTTTTATATTTTTGAACTTTCTCAACTACACACCTTAAATGAATTACCAACAAAAACATTCTATTTGCCGTAACTTCAAAATCTGAAAAGTATACCTCAATTCCGAAATCACCAATTTATTTGCTTCACAGCAACCAATGCAATTGTCTTCCTTATTTGACAAATTACTCATCTTGTACTTAGATGATTTAAACCCAAACATTTCTCTTTTTAACTGCAAGTTTAAAAACAAACATTTATAAAATTATGTATACAGAATGCAACTGTTTTCTTATTCAGAATTCCTAAGTTTAAAAACTGCATGTATTTAATAGAAACAGCCAAACATCAATAGAAGAATTTATAAATATATTATAAAATATTAAGATGTGAAAAGTATAAGAGTTCATTAAGATAATGGGAAAACTATGCTCTTTAAAATAAACTTGTGTTATGTAAATCAATATAGATAGATTTCATAACTTAATATTGAATGAAAAACTAATTATAGCATTTTTAAATGCACTAAGCAATCTAGATATCTTCTAGATACATTTCTAAGTGACAATACTTAAAAATATAGACAAGAAACATGCACATAAATTTCAGAATAGTTGCTAACTTTGAGCATAGAAGGGCAGAATGGATCTGATAATATACATACTTTTTCTATAAATTTTATTCTAAAAATATCTGAAGTTGATATGGCAGTACCTGTCTCATATTTTGCAAATGTTAAGCTGCACTGTTCTCTATAGAGACCTCTGTACTTTTCTACATGATTGAATAATACAATTTGTGTGTGCTTGTATGTTTTTGAGGATTAAACTTGGGGGTGTTCTGCCACTCAGCTATACTGTTAGCTATTTTTCTTTTATTTTTAAAATTTTTAAATAAGGTCTTGCTAAGTTACCACACACTGGCCTTGAACCTGTGATCCTCCTGTATTAGCCTCCCAAGTACTGGGATTACAGTATGTGCCACCATGCCTAGCTTGAATAATATAGAATAAAAAAATAGTTATATAAAGGAGCAAGAAGCATTTAATGACAATCAGCTTCAAATTATAACCAAATGACACTTTCTACAAATAAAAACATCACATTTCCAAACAATTTTATTCTTAGCACTTCATGAAACATGGGATCAAAATCAAGTATATAAAGCCAGGCGTGGTGGCGCACTTGTAACCCCAGCATTCGGGAGGCTGAGACAGGAGGATCGCGGTTCACAGACAGCCTCAGCTACTTAGTGAGGCCCTTTGCAATTCAGTTAGACCCTGTTTCAAAGTAAAGAAAAAAAAAAATAGGGCAGGGGTGTAGCCAGAGGTCAAATGTCTCTTGGTTCCATCCTTGGACCCGCAAAAAAAAAAAAAAAAAAAATCAAGTATATATTATGATACCACCTTCACAATCATATATCAAACAACTGAGACAGTAGGTATGCCCCCCCATGCCTCAAAGTTTCCACTTTTAGCTATTATTATTGTTATTATTAATTTTTTTTGCAGGTCTGGGGATGGAATCCAAGGGCATTCTACCTCCAAGCTACATCCCCCTGCCCTATTTTTTATTCTTTATTTTGAAACAGGGTCTCACTAAGTTGCAGAGGGCCCCACTAAGTAGCTGAGGCTGCCCGTGAATCATGATCCTCCCACCTCAGTCTCTCGAATGCTGGGATTACAAGCGTGCGCCACCACATCTTGCTCACTTTTAGCTAGTGTGAATGATGCTGCTGTGAGCATTAGCATTGGAGTCTTTGGTCATGTTTTCATTTCTTTTGGGTAGATACATAGGGGTAGAATTGCTGGATCATATGGTAAAGTGTTTTCCAAAATATATACACTATTTTAGTTCCGCAGTATAAGAGGGTTCCTGTTTTTCCTTATTCTTATCAATATTTTGTCTTTTTATTTATAGCCATCTTATGAGTGTTAGGCAGTCACACTGTCATTTTAATTACCCTAATGGCTAATGTTGAGCAACTTTCTATGTATTTCTTAGAATGGGATAAAACTGGGCTGAGAAAATAGCTTGGTGGTAGAGTGCTTCCCTAACATACATGAGGCACTTGGTTTGATGCTGATTATTAGCTAAGACTTTTAATATACAATCTGTTTGTTTTTTAAATTAGTAATCATATGCAAATAACTTTTGCTTTAAATTAAAATTCTCATTTGTGGTCACTGTTTATCAGTAGCTTGGAGGTAGAATACCCTAGATTCAATCCTCACTACCACAAAAATAAACAAACAAATAGGAAAATAACCTAAATGTCCATCAACTGGTAAACAGATAAATAAAATGTGTTATACCCATAAAATGAGAATTACTCAGCAATAAAAGAAATAAAATACTGAGTTATGTCAGGTAAATGATCCTAAAAATATTAAAAATACAAAATAACAGATGCAAAAGATACCATATTGTTATACCATAATTCATAAGAAATATCTAGACAAGGTATGGTGGCACATGCTTGTAATCCCAATATTTGGGAGGCTGACACAGAATTGTAAAGGACAGCCTTGATAACATAGCAAGATTATCAGCAACCTAGTGAGATCCTATTTCAAACCAAAAAATAAAATAGGGCTGGCAGTGTGGCTCAGAGGTAGAACTCCCCCGAGTTCAATCCCCAGCACCACAAAGGAAAAAAAAAAAAGAAATGTAGAAATGTCCAGAAACAACAAACTTCTAGAGGAAGAAACTAATAGTGGTTTCCCAGGGTATGCAAACACTAATTCTTTTTTCTTTCTTTCTTTTTTTTTGCAGTACTGGGGATGGAACCCAGGGCATTCTACCTCCGAACTATACCCACAGCCCTATTTTTTATTCTTTATTTTGAAACAGGGTCTCACTGAATTGCAAAGGGCCTAAGTAGCTGAGGCTGGCTTCAAACCTGAGCAATCCTCCTGTCTAAACCTCCAAATGCTAGGATTACAAGCGTGCACCACCATGCCCAGCTAGTCTTTTTTATTTTTGAAACTGAGTTATGAAGTGTGTGCCACCACATCCAGGTTTGCAAACACCAATTCTGAAAGAGTGCAAGGTTCTAGGCCAGACTCGGCAACTTAGACCCTGTTTCAAAATAAAAAATTAAAAAAGAGCTAGGGGTACAGGTTGGTTCAAGTCCCTAGTATTAAAAAAATGAAAGAAGGAAGCCGGGCGTGGTGGCACACACTTGTAATCCCCACACTTGGGAGGCTGAGACAGGAGGATCGCATGGGTTCGAAGCCAGCCTCAGCTACTTAGTGAGGCTCTCAGCAACTTAGTGAGACCCTGTTTCCAAATAAAATATAAAAAAAAAGGTCTGGGAGTATAGCCCGGAGGTAGAAAGCCTCTGGGTTCCACCCCCAGTACCACCAAAAAATAAAAAATAAAAAATAAAAAAAAAGAAAGAAAGAATGAATGGATGAATAACAAACACACACACATAAAAATTAAAAAGCACAAAGTTAGCCAAGCATCTTAGCACATGATCTATAACCCCAATATTTGAGAGACTGAAACAGGAGGATCACAGGTACAAGGCTGGCCTTGGCAATTTATTATGGCCCTGTTTCAAAATAACAAAATTAGGTTGGAGGTGTAGGTCAGTGGTAGAATGTCCTAGGGGGTGAATTCTCAGTACCATCAAAAATATAATAAAGCTGGGCGTGGTGGCACACGCTTGTAATCCCCGTGCTTGGGAGGCTGAGACAGGAGGATTGCACAGGTTCGAAGCCAGCCTCAGCTACTTAGTGAGGCTCTCAGCAACTTAGTGAGACCGTTTCCAAATAAAATATAAAATAGGTCTGGGAGCATAGCCTGGAGGAAGAAAAGCCCCTGGGCTTCACCCCCAGTATCACAAAAAATAAAATAAAATAAAATGACACAAAGGATCCTTAGGGTATGACAGAAATACTTAAAACTGCACTGTGGTGATTATTACAAAACTTGTAAATTTACTAAAAGTCACCAGCACTTTAAAAGGATGATTTTTGTAAGGCTGTATTTGGAAGGCTGAGACAGGACGTTCCCAGTTACCCTCAGCAACTTAGTGAGACCCTCCATAACTTAGTAAGATCTTGTCTCAAAAAGAAAAATATAGGGTTAGGTAGAATATACCTAGGTTCAATTCCCAGTACCACACAAACAAACAAACAAAAAAAAATGAATTCAATAAAAGGGTGAATTTCATAGTATGCAATATGTAAGTTATACTTCATTAAAGTTGTTTTTATTTTTTTTGAGGTACTGAAACAGGGTCTCACCGAGTTGCGAAGGGCCTCGTTAAAGTAGCTGAGGCTGTCCTCGAACCACCATCCTCTGGTCTCTGCCTTCCTAATGCTGGGATTATAAGTGTGTTCCACCACGCCTGGCTTCATTTAAGCTGTTTAAAAAAAGTTCTATGCCATTCTTATTTATGGCATATGAGACAATAAAAAAGGGTAAAAAGTAGAAAGCAAGTGTGAAGTAAAAAGAGATCCAAATAAAAAAATATATAAAATAGGTCTGGGAATGTAGCCCAGAAGTAGAAGGGTTTCCAGGAATCCCAGTACCACCACCAAAAAAAAAAAAAAAAAAAAAGATATTAGATAGAAATTAGTGACAAAGTGGAGACAAGTAGAAAAAAAAATCTAGAAGCTAATAAAGCAACCACTAAATGATGGTCTCTCAAAAAACACTTCAGTAAAATTTTTCTTTTCTATTATGCAATCAAGTATAGTATGTTTACTTTCATACATACTTACTGGCAAATGGGACATTGTTTTTTCCAAACTTCTCAATTCCACCCTTGAACTTTCAATTTCCTGCTGACACAAATCCAGTCGCTCATTCTGTGTGGCAACACGAACTTTCAACTCTCGGTTTTCATTCATTAAAAAAAAATTTTCTCTCAGTATTTCATCTTTGTCCTCTAACTCGCTCTCTAACTTCATAATACTTTGTCTAGATTCAGTTAATTGTGCCATGACTTCTGAATTTTTCAATGCCATCATCCTTAATTTTTCTTTCCCAGTGTTATTTTCTTCTTTTACCTGTCTATTTAAAAAATATCATAATGAAAATAAAATATGCAGTCAAAGCAAATCATTCTCTGTGGTAGAACACTTGCCTAGCGTGCATGAGGCATTGGGTTGAACCCTAATAATCGAAAAGGAAAAAGATCTAGACTCCAGTTCCCATTTATACATACTCCACTTATGACACCAGGTTTTGTTTGTTTGTTTGTTTTTTTGTGGTACTGCAGAGGAAACCCAGGGGCATTCTACCTCCGAGCTACATCCCAGCCCTATTTTTTATTCTTTATTTTGAAACAGGGTCTCACTGAGTTGCAAAGGACCTCACTAAGTAGCTGAGGCTGGCTGAGAACCGTGATCCTCCTGTCTCAGCCTCCCAAGTACTGGAATTACAAGCATGTGCCACCACGCAACTCAATAATCATTATTTAGATATTCTCACTTTTTTATTTTTATTTTTTTATTTTTACATTACTGATGATTGAACCCAGGGGCATTCTACCTCTGAGCTTCACCTCCAGCCCTAGTTTTTATTCTTTATTTTGAAGCAGGGTCTCACTAAGATGCAGAGAGCCTCACTTAGTAGCTGAAGCCAAATAATGGGATAACAAGCGTGTGCCACTATGCCCAGAAGATACTCTCACTTTTAAAATATTTTGAAGTGCCAGGCACAGTGGTACACACCTGATAATTCTAGCTTCTCCAGAGGGTAAGGCAGGTGGTTCTGCAGTTTGAACCAAAATTGGCCATTAGCGAGATCTTGTCTCAAAAATTTTAAAAAGGGGAACTAGGAATATAAATTAGTGGTTGAGTATCCCTGAGTTCAAACCCCAGTACCTGTCTATTTGTTTGTCTGTCTGTGTCTATCTACCTTTCTTACACACACACACAGACACACAGACACACACACACACACACACACACACACACACACACACACACATATGTATATTTTCAAGCAAGGGGGCCAGTATATGGCTCAGTGGTAGAGCTACTTGTTTACTATAAGGAAGGCTCTGGGTTCAATAATCAGGAAATTAATAATTGAAAAAAATTGTGAATGTGCCAGGCAAGGATATGACAAAAAATAAAAAAAACTACAGGCCAATATCCTTGATAAATATAAAGACAAACACGCCAGGTGGCACATGCTTGTAATGTCAGGTATTCAGGAGGCTAAGGCAGAAGGAATACAAGTTTGAGGTTAACCTCAGAGACTTAATGAAACTGTCCCAAAATAAAAATAAAGCCAGGAATGGTGGCACATGCTTATAATCTCAGTAATTAAAAGGCTGAGACAGGAGAATCACAGGTTCTAGGTTAGACTCAGCAAGTACTGAGACACTCAACCTTGTGAGACTGTTTCAAAATAAAATAGGGTTACACCTCCAGCCCTATTTTTTTTTTTGAAACAGGTTCTCAATAATTTGCTGAGGGTCTTGCTAAATTGCTGAGACCATCTTCAAACTTGTAACACTCCTGTCTCAGCCTCCCAAGTACTTAGATTATAGGCGTGCACCACCATGTTCAGGAAATATCTCAAACATTAGAACAATCTTGTGTTTAAAACTGTTAGCATATTTTGTCAATTCATTTTTTACATTTTCAATATCTCTGAAATTCAATCAATAGTTCCTAGCCATGCATGGTGGCACACACCTGTAATCTCAGTTCAAAGACAGCCTCAACAAGTAATGAGACTCTCATCAACTTAGCAAGACCCTGTTCAAAATAAAAATAAAATATGGCTATGTGAGTAACTAAGTGGTAGAATGCCCCTGGGTTCAATCCCCAATACAAAAAAAAAATTCCTTATAATAACTTTCCACCAATAAAGGTTGCAATGTAGTTTCATTGCTTAACATACTTGTAAACATAAAAAGAACTGCAAGAAAACTAGGAGAATGAGCCGGGGCGTGGTAGTGTGTGCTTGCAATCCTAGCATTTGGGAGGCCAAGACAGGAGGATCCAGGTTCGTGGACAGCCTCAGCTACTTAGTGAGGCTCTTTGCAACTCAGTGAGACCCTGGTTCAAAATAAAGAATAAAATGTAGGGCTGGAGGTGTAGCTCAGAAGTAGAATGCCCCTGGATTGGTTCCATCCCCAGTACCATGCAAAAACAAAAACAAAAAAACTAGGGGAATGGGTATATGTAAAAGGGAAAAAAAAAAAAAAAACAGGAGGAAATAGTGGAGCATTTTAAACTCAGAAATGAATGGTTGTGTGGAATGGTTGAGTAGGCGGTACATCAGAGGCAAATGTTTTCTTTTGTGGTACTGGTAATTAAACCCAGTGTCACTCTACAACTCAGCTACATTCCTAACCCTTCTTATATTTTAAGACAGAGTCTCACTACGTTACCCAGGTTGTTCTCAAACTTGAGATCCTTGTAACTTCAGCTTCCCAAATAGCTGATATTATAACCACAGGCCACCACATCCAGTTACAAATTAGATATACATAGCAAGTTTCTTGACAAAGAAGTCAAAAGTAAACAGGAACTGAGTACACATCTGTATTCCCAGTACTTAGGAGGAGGCTAAGACAGTAGATCACAGGTTCAATGTCAGCATAGCAACTTAGTGAGACCCTGTTTCAAAATAAAAAATAGCTGGGCGTGGTAGCACATGCTTGTAATCCCAGCATTTGGAAGGTGGAGACTGGAGGTTTGCAGTTTGTGGAGAGCCTCAGATACTTAGCAAGGCCCTTCGCAACTCAGTGAGACTCTGTTTCAAAATAAAAACACTTAAAAATAGGGCTAGGGGTGTAGCTCAGAGGTAAAATGCCGGTAGGTTTCATCTCTGGAACCACAAAATTAAATAAATAAATAAATAAATAAATAAATAAATAAATAAATAAATAAAAATAGGGCTAGGGTGTAGCCACAGATTCTAGAAAATACTCTAGTTACATAAAGTAACTATTATGAACATTATCTTTACCCTCTCACCTAGGCAAAAATACTACATGTACGACCTTAAAGAAAACAGAAAAAGTAGTTATTTTGGTTCATTTACCTCTTAGATTAATAGTCTGTGATAAGGACTGATTAATACTAACCACTGAAAGTCTATGAGGATTAGTTCTGAGAAGCCAACATGGTATCTTAGAGAGAGTACAAGAACCAGAAGACTCTGATTCTTATCCCTGATCTATCTTTCTGACCTTGGACAAATAATGGTTATTCCTGTGACTATTCCTTCATTTATAAACACAAGAAGGATGCTGTACAAGGTGATGCATGCCTGTAATCCCAGCTACTCAGGAAGATGAAGCAGGAGCTCAAGTTCAAGGCCATCCTCGGTAACTTAGACTATGTCTTTAAAAAAAAAGAAGGGAGGCTGGGGATATGTAGCACCCCAAGTTCAATCCCCAGTGCCAGGGAAAAAACAAACTACTACCAAAAAAACCCCCAAAGGTTGAATTAGGTCATTTTCTTAGTTTCAAAAGTTCTTTCTTGGCTGGTATGGTAGTACATGCCTGTACTCTCAGTACTTGGGAGGATCACAGGTTCACAATAAGCCTCATCAATTTGTAGAGAGGCTCTTTACAACTTAGTGAGACCCCGTTTCAAAACAAAATAAAAAAGGGCTGGTGGATGTACAACTCAGAGGTAAATGCCCCTATATTCAATCCCCAGGACCCCACACACATGAAAAGAGGAGTTCTTTTATTTTTTTAAGCATCTTTACTTGTTGATGTGATCATACTATAATAACATGTCTGTGCTAACTTTTCTTTAAATATATGCAAAGCAGCCGGGCATGGTGGCACACGCTTGTAATCCCCGCGCTTAGGAGGCAGAGACAGGAGGATCACGCTGGTTCGGAGCCAGCCTCTCTGGCTTAAGAGACCCTGTTTCCACATAAAGTTAAAAAATAGGTCTGGGAGTGTAGCCCGTGGGAGTGTATCCCGGAGGTAGAAGGGCTTCCAGGAACCCCAGTACCACCAAAAAAAAAAAAAAAAAAAAATATATATATATATATATATATATACACAAAGCAAATATATGAATTAGCATTACTCTATGCTCTGGAGTATGTTAGCATTAGTACATATTTTATTATACTTCAAATGATATGCCTTTATTCCTAGGAAAGTTTCAGTCATGAAACTTATCCTTTAACATTATGTATATCCATAATTATGCAAAATCTTATATTTTTCAATTTCTTGGGGAAACACAAAAATCCTTTTTTTCACAATAGAATAATATACCTGAATTTCTCTTTCAGAATTTCAAGTTCGTTTTTATATAGATGACACTTTTCTTGTAGCCTTTTATTTTCTTGTTCACAGTTAGTTAGATTTTTCTCTAATATTTCTTCTTCAGTTTGAACCTAAAAGAATAAATTATTGTAAGTGGGTATAATTATGTGGTCATAAATTTTAGGTATTCAAATTAAAAATGTAGGGAGTGATTTCAGAAATAAGCAGGAACATGGATTAAGTTATTTCATATGTTTAAACCTCCAGCTTTATGGTGAAAAGAAAGTGAAATTCCTGGGCAGTAATAAATGATAGGAGAATGCTACTACCTTCAAGAAATCCTTAAGACCCTATAAAGACAGGTAATAGTAGTAACACCAAAGTGCACTGGCCTCTCTGAGCAAGGCAAGCAACTCAATTAGGATGCCTGAGCTGCCTAGCCCTATTTTTTAATTTTTTTGCAGGGTCTTGCTAATTACTGAGAGACTTGCTAAGTTGCAGAGGTTAGACTTGAACCTGTGACCCTACTGTCTCAGACTCCCAAGTACTGGGATTAATGGCATGTATCACCATACATGGGGGTGAGAGTTGGGAGATGAGGGTGTGTTTGTGTGTGTGTGTGTGTGTTGTTTTTTGTTTTTCTTTAGTGTTTGTACGGTTTATTTATTTATTTATTTACTTATTTATTTTTACTGGGGATTGAGCCCAGGGTCATTCTACCTCTGAGCTATAGCCCTAGCCCTTTTTATTTTTTATTTGAAACAAGGAGTCTTGCCAGGTTATTGAGAGTCTTGCTATATTGCTGAGGCTGTCCTTGAACCTGTTATCCTCCTGTCTCAGTATCTCAATTACTGGTGTGCACCACCATGCCCAGCTGACACCCCCTTTTTTGGTATGTGTGTAGTACTGGGGTTCCTGGAAGCCCTTCTACCTCCGGGCAACACTCCCAGACCTACTTTTTATATTTTTATTTGGAAACAGGGTCTTCTAAGCCAGCGCACGCGGCTGGCTTCGAACCTGCACGATCCTCCTGTCTCTGCCTCCCAAGAGCGGGGATTACAAGCGTGCGCCACCACGCCCGGCCTCTGACACCCCGTTTTTTTTTTTTTTTTTTGGTACTGGGGTTCCTGGAAGCCCTTCTATCTCCGGGCTACACACCCAGACCTACTTTTACATTTTTATTTGGAAACAGGGTCTCCTAAGCCAGCGCGCGCGGCTGGCTTCGAACCTGCGCGATCCTCCTGTCTCTGCCTCCCAAGCGTGGGGATTACAAGCGTGCGCCACCACGCCCTGCAATAAATTGACACCCCGTTTTTAACTAATATTTTAAAATTATTTTGCTGAGCACAGTGACATATACCTATAATTTCAGCTATTTGGGGGACTGAGGCAAGAGGGTCAGAAATTCAAGACCAGCTTGGGTAATATAGCAAAACTCTATCTGAAAACAGAAAAAAACAGATAAAAATTTTAAATACAAATCAATAAAAATTATTTATCTCAATAATTTGTTATAAATAAAATAAAAATATTCTCTTACACAACCATAATTATATTCTACTTATATCTATCATTATTTTCAGAATATGGACAGCAGTACAAAACACTGAATTTGCACAACTGCCTCTTACCTTTTCCAGTTTTTCAGCCACTTTTTCTTTATATTGTTGGAATGCTTTACTGAGCTCTTCAGCATTAAATAGTGCTTCATTCCTTTGTCTTTCAGCTCTAAAATTTAAAGAGATAATATACAAAAGTAAAGAGTGGCCTATATTTGAATAGTAAGTTCAAAGTAATCTTTAATTATAAAGATTAGAAACAAGAAGTTTTTCTATAATAAAAAGACTAAAGCCAGGCATGGTGGTGCATGCTTGTAATCCCAGCATTTGGGAGACTAAGATAGGAGGATGGAGGTTTGTGGACAGCCTCAGCTACTTAGTGAGGCCCTTTGCAACTCAGTAAGACTCTGTTTCAAAATAAAGAATAAAATATAGGGCTGGGGGTATAGCTTGGAGGCACAATGTCCCTGGTTCCATCCCCAATACCACAAAAAATAAATCTATAAAAAGTAAATTAAAAATAAAAAGACTAGGCTTAAACTATAAAATAAAGAATGAAGATTATAATTTTCATACTTTATCAACATAATAGATAGCACAAAACATTTTCAGCCAGAGGAAAACATGGATAAATATATCCATGTACTCTCAACCCAACTTTAATGTGCTTTTTTTACTCTTTGCTTTCATGTAGCCTTTAAGCAAATAAAATGTTACAAATAGAACTGAAGTTCCTGTTTGTTGCTTCCAAATACCATTCCCCTGACTTTTTCCATAAAAGTAATTATATCTGGATTTTAGTGGTAGTATTATATATTATGTACACTCACATGCTAACCTATATTCATAAATAGCATATATCTTAGTTCATCTATTCTAAGAGATATATTGCTTCCATAATTTTAATATTTCTAAAATTGGCACTTACAATTAATGGTATTTTAGTTTCATAATGATTCTTTTTCTTAATGATAACTAAAATATGGTGTGCCTTAAAATCTGTATAATCTAACATTCAATTAAATAAGAAAGGCTTTTTTCTATGCTTTCAAATTTTTTCTGAATAGCATTACACTATACCTATAGTTCTGAAAATTGTTTCTGTTCAATATCATTCAAGATTTAATCTATGTTCACCCATGCAACTCTAGTTCATTTTAAGAAAACTACTACATACTATTATACTATGTGAAAATACTGTAATTTAATATATAATCAAGAGAATAAGGGATTCACTTGAAGGACAGTGAGATGTTTCCAAATAATACAAACTATGCTCAGTGAACATCATGGTAGATTGCTCATTCACTGGAAATCTGTGTAAGAGTTTAAGACTAATAGCTAAAACTGAATTGCTAGATATTTTCTTCATCAAAGTTAAACTAGGCAGGTATACCTTCAACTTTATTAAATATTTTTATTTTTATTTATTATTTTTTGGTGGTACTGGGGTTCCTGGAAACCCTTCTACCTCCAGGCTACACTCCCAGACCTATTTTATACTTTTTTATTTGGAAACAGGGTCTCCTAAGCCAGAGCGGCTGGCTTCGAATCTGCACGATCCTCCTGTCTCCGCCTCCCAAGAGCAGGAATTACAAGCGTGCGCCACCACGACCGGCTATATTTTTATTTATTTGTGTGTGTGCGCGCACACGCACATGTGATACTAAGGATGGAATCCAGGGGCATTTTGCCTTTGAGCTATATCCCCAGCGCGCGTGTGCGTGTGCGTGTGTGTGTGTTACTGGGGATGGAACCCAGGGGCATTCTACCTCCAAGCTACACCCACCGCTCTATATTCTTTATTGTTTATTTTGAAACAGGGTCTCACTGAGTTGCAGAGAGCCTCACTAAGTAGCTGAGGCTGACTGTGAACTGCAATCCTCCCGTCTCAGCCTCTCAAATGCTGAGATTACAAACATGAGCCACCACGCCCAGCTTCTAGCCCTATTTTTTAAACTTTATTTTGAAACTGTGTCTCACAAAGTTGCAGAAGGCTCACTAAGAAGCTGAGGCTGTCCTAGAACCTGTGTCCTCCTGTTTCAGCCTCCCAAGTACTGGGATTACAGGTATGTGCCACCACACCCAGCTTTAAATCTCTTTTTAAAAAACCATTCCAGCAACTGTACCAATTTACACTCCCAACTAGAAATGAGTTTCTATTATACCAGAATATCATCCATACTTAAAGAATAATAATAAAATGACTTATTTGAACCCTCAATAATCTAAGATAAACAGAAATGCCAAAAATGAGTCAGAGAGGTAAAGCGATTTACCCAAGTTCTCACAATTATTACGTGTGATCTGTCTCCAAAATACTACTTAACATGGGTATGCATATGTTACTATAGTTCTCTGATTTCAGCCCCTTTGTAAAGATTCCCAGGAGTGGTAAAGCCAGATCATATGGTGAATCCATCCCCAGTTTTCTAAGGAATCTCCACACTGATCTCCATAGTGGCTAACTAGTTTGCACTACCATCAACAGTGTAAAAGAGTTTCTCTTTCCCCACATCCTCACCAGTATTTGTTGTTATTTGACTTCTTTATGCTTGCTACTCTGATTGGGGTTAGATGGTATCTCAGCGTAGTTTTGATTTGCATCTCCCTGGTGGCTAATGATGTTAAAACATTTTCTCCTGTACCTATTGGCCATTTGTATCTCATCGTTTATGAGGTGTCTATTCAATTCAGTTGCCCATTTCTTAACTGGGTTGTCAGAGAACTACAGTAACATATGCATACCCGTGTTCATAGCATCGTAATTCGCAATAGCCAAAATATGGAACCAATCTAGGTCTCTATCAATAGATGATATGGGAAATATACATAATAGAATTCTACTCAGCAATAAAGAACAAAATCATGTCATCTGCAAGAAGATGGAAAGACTTGGAGAACATTATGTTAAGTGAGATTAGCCAAGCACAGAAAGAGAAGAAAAATATGTTCCCTAATATGCTAAAGCTAGGGAGTATTAGGGATACCAGAGGGACTCCAGATAATGAAGGGGAATCTCAGCAAAGCCAGAAAGAAAGGGTAGGAGAGGAAGAAGGCT
The DNA here is from genome assembly GCF_963383645.1 of Muscardinus avellanarius. Lineage (NCBI taxonomy): Eukaryota > Metazoa > Chordata > Mammalia > Rodentia > Gliridae > Muscardinus > Muscardinus avellanarius. The sequence continues at coordinate 82,957,404 of NC_137788.1, read as the reverse complement.
GAAGTTAATTAAGGAAAAGCTATATTCTAATATGTGTATACATGTGAATATAATATTGTTAACCTGGACACTCAGTATTAGGAGGGAGGGAAAAAGGGAAAGGGGGAAGAAGGGCACCAAGTACTATGTGAATATAAGACATTATAAATATGAGCCACATTATGATGTGAGACTATAGTACACCAATAAAAATAAATAAATAAAATAAAATCACCTGTGGGGAAAAAAAGGAAAAACAAAGTACTACTTAACTATTTTGTACTATTAGTTTTAGTAGGGTATTCAATCTAGTGGGCCCCAGAAAGAGGCCCCAAATAGTGTTTACTTTCAAATTCTACCTCTGTTACTTTCTATGTCACTTTAACTTCTCTCCAATTCAGCTCTCTCATCTATAAAATAGGTATATTATCTAACTCATCTGATTGATGATTATTTTGTTTATATATTTATTGTAATACTAGGGATTGAGCAAAGGAGCAATTTTGCTTTTAAGCTACACCTCCACCCTTTTTATTTCTATTTTCAAACAGGGTTTCTCTAGATTCCTGAGAGTCTCGCCAAGTTGCTGAGGCTGGCTATAAATCTGTGATCTTCCATCTGAGACTCCCAGGTACTAGGACTGCAGACGTGAGCCACAATGCCCAGCTAGATTGAACGATTTGTACTCATGAGGTACTTAGAAATGGACACATAGTAAGTGCTCAGTATATTCTTAGAATCAGATTTTTGAGTATGAAATGATCTTACTTTTCCAATCTCATTACAGTTTAAATCTGCAATTTTTATCACAGTGAGATTGTTACCATTTTATAAGTTTCATTGACCATTTGGTTTCTGGTCCTTTAAACTACTTCTTCAGATTCTTTTTCATTACTGATTCTTTTTCTTATTGAGAAAGTTCTTTATTCTTTTCCTTCCTTCTCTCAAAAATAAAAAGGACTGAGGAAATTAGCTCTGAAGTAGAATGCCTGAGTTCAATCCCCAATACTACAGGAAAAAAAAAAAAAAAAACCAGAAAAAAAATTCCTCTATACTATGAAATATCATGAAAAATATTCCCCTATTTTCTCTAAAGTTTTATTTTGAAGATGCCGCCCAAGGAAAAAAGTGGTTCCAGAAAGGGGGGAAAAGGTGGAGCAGCCTCTGGGAGTGACAGTGCTGACAAGGAGGCTCAGGGCCCCAAATGTGGTGGCAATGCAGTAAAGGTCAGACACATTTTGTGTGAAAAACATGGCAAAATCATGGAAGCCATGGAGAAGTTAAAGTGTGGAATGAGCCGGGCGTAGTGGCCCACGCTTGTAATCTCCGTGCTTGGGAGGCGGAGACAGGAGGATCGCGCAGGTTTGAAGACAGCCGCACTGGCATAAGAGACCCTGTTTCAAAAATATAAAAATAGGTCTGGGAGTGTAGCCCGGAGGTAGAAGGGCTTCCAGGAACCCCAGTACCACCAAAAAAAAAAAAAAAAAAAAAAGTCTGGAATGAGATTCAGTGAGGTGGCCACACAATATAGTGAAGATAAGGCCAGGCAAGGGGGTGACCTGAGTTGGATGACCAGAGGGTCCATGGTGGGACCATTTCAAGAAGCAGCACTTGCCTTGCCTGTAAGTGGAATGGATAAGCCTGTGAATACAGACCCGCCAGTGAAGACAAAATTTGGATATCATATTATTATGGCTGAAGTGAAAAAATAAAATCATATAAAAAAAACAACAAAAAAAGTTTTATTTTCACAATTGGGTCTTTAATACAATTGAGATTTTTTTTTTTGTATACAGATATAGTATGAGTCAAGGATCTAATTTAACTTTTAACTCCAATAGCCAATTCTTCCAGCATTATTGTTTGAAACATTTCAAATTTGTACAGATGTAGATTTCATTGATTTTTTAAATTTTCCCACAATTGCAGTGTCTCTCACTTGAGAAAATTTTTTGCACATAACTATAATAAAAATAATGGGTATCCTCCACTCCTAAACATTCAGCACATATTCCCCTAGCAAGCACATTCCCTCATATAACCAGAATACAATACCAAGTTCAAGAAATCTAAAATTAATATATTACTTAATTTCAAACCATATGTAAAATTTGCTAATTATTCCAATACTGTTATTTATCAAATTTTCTTTTCTTCTGTTCCAGGATTGCCTATTGCTTTCGGTTATCATATCTCGATAGTGTCCTTATTCTGGAACACATTCTTATCTTTCATGACATTTAGAATATGATCTATTTTGGTGATTATTTCATGTTTGTTTGTTTACTTATTTTTGTGATGCTGGGGATTGAACCCAGGCTACACCCTCTGCCCTATTTTACTTTCTATTTTGAAACGGGGTCTCACAAAGTTGATATGAGCCTCAGTGTGTTGCTGATGTAGCTTCGAACCTATGATCCTCCAGTCTCAGCCTCCCAAGTACTGGGATTACAAATATGTGCCACCATGTCCAGCTTTAAAGACATTTAAATTTTGTTTTGTTTTGTTTTCACTGGGGAATGAAGCCAGAGGTATTCTTCTTCTGAGTTACACCTTTTTAAATTTTTATTTTAGAACAGGGTCTCCTAAAAAAATATTCTTATCTCATGGACATGGTGGTACACACCTGTAATCCTAGTACTTGGGAGACTGAGACAAAAGGATCACAGGTTTACAGCTAGTTTATCAACTTAGTGAGGCCCTCCACAAATTAGTAAGACCCTGTTTCAAAATAAAAAATAAAATAGGGCCTGGACTGTTGCTCAGAGGCAGAATGCCACTGGGTTCATTCCGTTGTACTACACACACAAAAATAGTAACAATTTAAAAGAGGCTTTTTCAATGTCAGTATTTTAAACTTAGTGTACTGATTTTAAGTAGATACTATAACTTAATTTCAGAAATAAGAAAATATGACTACATTAATCATTACCAGTATTACAGAAATTAATTCCAATTCTGAATTTCAGAAACATAATCTATGAAAATTTTTATGAAAATGAAAAAATTAATGGACAAAAACCCCATAGGTTATTCTTTTTTTTTTTTTTTTTTTGGTGGTACTGGGGTTCCTGGAAGCCCTTCTACCTCCGGGCTACACTCCCAGACCTATTTTTACATTTTTATTTGTAAACAGGGTCTCCTAAGCCAGCGCGCGCGGCTGGCTTCGAACCTGCGCGATCTTCCTGTCTCCGCCTCCCAAGCGCGGGGATTACAAGTGTGCGCCACCACGCCTGGCCCCACTAGATTATTCTACTGCCAAATTTCTAAAATGTTTTCATTTCAAGAATTCTTGGAATTATGTAGTTAAGTTTGTCTTCAACAGAGTTGAAGCCATCAAGCTCCAGATGCTTCAGATAATACCCCAGATGAACATCTACCAGAGCCCCTTGGACAGCCATGAACACCTCAAACATTAGCTGATCTAACTCCCACAAGTGACTTCCTTCCACCCTCAAGGCAGAGGCCCCATTCCGAAAAGTAGCTTGATTGACTACTTTCTTCATCCCCAGTCCCTTTGGCCTGACGGGTGTCAGAAAGTTAAAAGAAAGAGGGGAGTGTCTGGTATTGGAAAATTGCTCCAGTATTATTTCCAAAGTGTAAAAAGCAGTCAGAGCCTTGGTGCTGTGTAGGCACTCAGGCAGGGAGGAGCGGTAGCTGTTACACTGCAAAATTCCCCCCCCCTTTGCCCTTTGTTCTAATGATTAACCTATAGTAAGAATAGTAAAGGAAATTAAGGCGTTTAACCCCTAAAAATACATAGAGGCAATCAGTGCCTCTGTTTACCTCCTCTCCTTTGTGACCTGTCCTGGGTATAGTAAAGGTTAACTCTGTGTGCTGCTTCAAAGCACCCATAGTTGATGAACAATCAATACAGCCTAATACGACAGAGGTAGAAAAAAGGTAGTTTTTTTTTTTCTTTTTTCTTTTGCAGGTCTGAGGATGGAACCCAGAGGCATTTGACCTCCGAGCTATTACCCTTGCCTATTTTTTATTCTTTATTTTTGAAACAGGGTCTCATTAAGTTGCAGAGGGCCTCACTAAGTAGCTGAGGATATTCGCGAACCGTGATTCTCCAGTCTCAGCCTCTGGAATGCTGGGATTACAAGTGTGCGCGCCCAGCTAAGGTAGATTATTGACCTCTGCACTTAGTAAGTGCACTTTCCAGAGGCAAAAAGGCACCACCTGGCTAAGAAATAAGTTACTAGCCCACTCCCACTGCCTTGGTAATGCTATCTCATCCTTCCAAGTACTAGGACTGCCTTGGTAACACTGATTAAGAACACACCAAGGGCTGGGCGTGGTGGCGTAGGCTTGTAATCCCCGCACTTGGGAGGCGGAGACAGGAGGATCGCGCAGGTTTGAAGCCAGCCTAATTGATCTGAGAGACCCTATTTCCAAATAAAAAATATAAAAATAGGTCTGGGAGTGTAGCCCGGAGGTAGAAGGGTTCCATCCCCAGTAACACACACACACACACACACACAAAAAGAACACACCAATACAAAATCTATTTAAAGGATAGGGATGGTGAGGGGGTCAGAGTTCCATTTTGGGCTCTCCAGCATGACTGCATGCTACATTTTCTTTTTTTCTCTTTCTAATTCCTACTGATTTTGTAATAAAAATTTGTTAAAGCTGAAAAAAAATTCGATTTAAAACCACCACATACTTTAAACTGGGCGTGGTGGCGCACGCTTGTAATCCCAGCATTCGGGAGGCTGAGACCTGAGGATAGCAGTTCGCAGACAGCCTCAGCTACTTAGTGAGGCCCTTTGCAACTCAGTGAGACCTGGTTTCAAAATAAAGAATAAAAAATAGGGCAGGGGGTATAGCACAGAGGTCAAATGCCCCTGGGTTCCATCCCCAGACCTGCAATAAAATAAATAAATAAATAAATAAATAAATAAATAAAACCACATACCTTTTTCCTTGTTTGCTTTGTTCAAGTAAGTCCACCTTCAACTTTATACATTCCTCTTTGGACTCTTGCAGACTCTTTTCCTTTTCAATCACCATTTTCTGGCTCTGCTCTAATTTATCTTCTGCCTCTCTATAAAATGAAGTAAATTTTAAGAAGAGTAATTTTTTTCTTTTTGTTGTTCTAGGGATTAAACCAAGGGCCTCACACATACAAGGCAGGTAGGTGCTCTACCACTGAGCTACATCCCCATTCCCATTAAAAAAGACTATTAAGAGACTATAAAAGTAATTACTACAGGAATACAAGAATAATACAGCATTAGAAATTCTACTATTATTAAGTCAGTGAGTTAAGAAAAATAAATACAAACCAGGTATCGTGGCATATACCTGTAATCCCAGTACTTGGGAGGCTGAGACAGGAGGATCACAGGTTTTGTTTTGTTTTGTTTTGCGGGTCTGGGGATGGAACCCAAGGGCATCTGACCTCTGAGCTACACCCTCTAACCTGTTTTTTAATCTTGATTTTGAAACAGAGTCTCACTGAGTTGCAGAAGGCCTCACTAAGTAGCTGAGGCTGTCCGCAAACTGCAATCCTCCGGTCTCAGCCTCCCAAATGCTGGGATTACAAGCGTGCGCCACCACGCCTGGCTGGATCACAGGTTTAAGGCTAACCTCAGTAACTTAGTGAGACTCTGTTTCAAAATAAAAAATGAAAAGGTCTGGGGGTAAGAGCAGAAGTAGAATGACTCAGGGATTAATCCATAGAACCAAAAAAAGAAAAAAAAAGTGAGAAAGAGAAAGAGAGAAACAAATACACAACAAAAAGGCATATTTATCATTTGCCAACTAAGTTTTTATTTTAAGGGATAAAAGAATGCTTTCATCAAATGTGAAATAAAAGCTCACATCATATTTCACTCTCATATTGTAGAAGCATGCAGTTCATGAGATGATTATTACACCAGCACACCTGAAGATTTTTCTGAATAGTTTTATACAATATGAAAAGTAAAAAATAAAGAAGCAATCAGTATAAATATTGAAAAAATAACAAATTTTTCTTTATTTGCTGATATCATTAGCTATCTAGGAAACTGAGGAAAATCAAAATGGTCTATCCTGGGAAACATTTTAAAAAATCAGTAGCATTTCTAAAATGCACCAATAAAAATAAATTTAAAAAAAGGCATACTGAATACTTGTATATAAGATGATCCTTTGATATATGATGAACCTGAGTTTTTCTCCATTGTCTCTTGATTATAATAAACTTTGACTTTTTAAAAATCCGAAAAAAAAAAATCAGTAGCATTTGGGCGTGATACCTGTGATGCCAGTACTTGGGAGGTTGAGACAGGAGGATTGCAGGTTTGAAATCAGCCTCAGCAACTTAGTGAGACCCTCAGCAACTGGGCTGGGGTATAGCTCAAAGGTAGAATGCCCCTAGATTCAATCCCTACTACCACAAAAAAGAAAACAATGAGTAGCTTTCCCATATATTAGGAAATGAATGAAATGGGAACAAATTCACAATAACCAAAATTATAAAATATCTAAATTTTAAATATGTTAAATTTAAATTTCATGAATGTATTACAAAAATATTACAAAAGTGATGGACTTGAAAACTACTGTAGTACACGTCAAAATCATCTGCAGAACCTGTTGTACAGCACAGATTTCTGAGCCCCACCTACCAGTTTGTGGCATAATAAACCTGAGAAAGAAGCTGAGAATTTGCATTTCTAACAAATTGCCAGTTGATACTAATACTGCTAGTCCTAGAACTGTACTTTGAGAATCACTCAAGTAACATAATATGCTATATTGTTGTATACATGAATCTGCCATTTTATTCATGGCAGAAGAGAAGAATAAATGATACCTGATTCCTTGTATTTTACTCTTTTCTTGTATCTTTTGAATCACTGAGCATATATTACTATACAGGACAAGAAATGAACTAATTCATATTTAATAAAAGCATGCTAATGAGCACCTCAGTTTACATTTATTCTTATATAAGACCCTTATATACTACATGTAACCTGCAATGAAGAGGAGTTAGGACTAAGTATAGATTCACAAAGTTTAAGACACCTGGACACTATTAAATCATTGTAGATTTACACGAGTGAGGATAAAGGACAAGTTTTAACAAGATATAACAAACATAAATAGGAAGTAAAAACAAGGCTGTAAGAAGTATATTTACCTCAAAACTTTATCTTGAGCTGAAACTTCTGCTTCCAAATTTATAATCTGTTCTTCTAAGATAGGGATATTGGCTGCCTGTTGCTGAACAGACTCAAGCATAGAAACCTGAAACATAAAATACAGTCCTTTCTTTAAAATAATCTATTTGATTCCCTAGTATTTTTCTTGTCAGATGAGTGGGTTCAGTAAGACTCCCTAGTCAGTGGTCAAATGTAATTTCTCATCCTATTTATTCCTTTGAGCAACAAAGGAATGGGCACGTCATCACAAGACAGTCTCAGTATATAGGATCCTACTGTTATCCTAAATTAATATCCCAGTATAACTGACTAGCTATTTGAGAAAAAAATCTACTGACATCATCTAGAAAGATTAATTTCACATAAATTAGAAAAATATAAAATATTTTATTTTTATTATTTAAAAATCTCTTTTTATTTTGGTGTGTGTGTGGTACTGGTATGGAACACAGGGACAGTCTACCTCTTAGCTCTACCCCAAGCCCTACTTTATTCTTTTCTTTTCTTTTCTTTTTAGTGGTACTGGGGTTCCTGGAAACCCTTCTACTTCCAGGCTACACTCCCAGACCTATTTTATACTTTTTTTTTTAATTTAGAACTGTCTCTGCCTCCCAAGCGCGGGGATTACAAGGGTGCGCCACCACGCCTGGCTATTCTTTTATTTTAAAAACAAGCTTTCACTAAATTTTGGAGGGCCTAAGTTGCTAGGCTGACCTTGAACCTACCATCCTCTGGTTCTCAGCCTCCTAACTACTGGGATTACAAGTGTGTACCATCATTCCTGGCTTAAAAACTTCATTTAAAATCACATTCTGCCGGGTGTGGGGCACGCGCTTGTAATCCCAGCATTCGGGAGGCTGAGACCAGAGGATCACGGTTCGGGGACAGCCTCAGCTACTTAGTGAGACCCTCTGCAACTCAGTGAGATCTGGTTTCAAAATAAAGAATAAAAAATAGGGGTGTATCTCGGAGGTCAAATGCCCCTGAGTTCCATCCCCAGACCTGCAAAAAATAAATAAATAAATAAATAAATAAATAAGATCACATTCTCAATAGAGAAAAACTAGATAACACAGACAGACAAGAAGTGAGACTATCGTCTACCTAGTAAGACACTGTTTCAAAATAAAAAAATAAAAAATAGGGCTGGAGATGTAGCTCAGTAGTACAGTCCCTGGGTTCACTATCCATAACCAATAGGGAGGAAAGGGCTCTGAACTATGTAGCTCAGTGGTAGTTCCTGGGGTCAGTACCCAATAAGTACCAAAGGGGGTGGGAAGGAAAGGCTCTGAACTGTTCTGAAAAAGGCAACTTTCCTAAAAAATATTTTATTTAAGCAAGTTATGCTATCATGAGCCAGGCATGGTGTATCTTGAAGTTAAAATGCCCCAGTACTAAAAAAAAAAAAAAAAAAAAAAAAAAAAAAAAAAAAAAAAAAATCTGTCAAATGGAATAAAATACCAATGCCTGTTACTGCTTAGAAACCACTGATGTTTATATCCTAAAAAGAAAGGTTCAAAATCATATTAGTTCAGTGGTTATTAAATCTCTCTTTTGACTCAAAATGAGCATTTATTTATTTATTTATTTATTTATATACTTTTGGTGGTACTGGGGCAAGATCTAATCCCTTCCCCTCCCACCTTTTTAAAACAAGGTCTTGCTAAGCTGCTGAGAATCTCACTACTGCTGATGCTGGTTTCAAACCTATCCTATCTCAGCCTCCTAAGTACTGGGATTATAGGTATGCCCCACTATGCCCAGCTGCATTTATGATTTTAGTCATTCTGCCTCTGGAAATCTATCCCAAGTACCAAAACAGTTTTAAAGGGGTTCTTTTGTCTTTTGGGAACCAGGAATCCAACCCAGAGTGCTACACCTGCAAAGCAAGTACTTTGCCACTGAGCTACATCCTGGACCACCAAAATAGTTTCATACCTTTTTTTTTTTTTTTTTTGCTTGATAAGGGATTGAACTCAAGGGCATTCTAACTCCAAGGTACACCCCAAACTCATTTTTATTCCTTTTTTATTTGAAACAGGGTCTAAGTTGCAGAGAGCCTCACGAATAGCTGAGACTGGTTTCCAACCTGTGATCCTCCTGTCTCAGTCTCCAAAGTACTGGGATTACAAGTGCGCACCACATCTGGCTTTTTTTTTTTTTTTCGGCACTGGGGATGGAACCCAGGGGGATTCTACCTGCAATCTACACACCCAGCCCTATTTTTTATTCTTTATTTTGAAGCAGGTTCTCACTGAGTTGCAAAGGACCTCACTAAGTAGCTGAGGCTATCCTCGAACCATGATCCTCCTGTCCCAGTCTCCCAAAAGCTGGGATTACAAGCATCCGCTACCATGCTCAGCTCTTTTTCATTTTGAAAAATAGAAAATAAAGATTTCTCATAACTCCACTACTAAAAACTAGTTATCATGACTATAAAATGGATAGATAGCGTTGGGTGTGGTGGTACACGGTTGTAATCCCAGTGCTTGAGAGGCTGAGACAGGAGGATTGCACAGGTTTGAAGCCAGCCTCAGCTACTTAGTGAGGTTCTCAGAAACTTAGTGAGACCCTGTTTCCAAATAAAGTATAAAATAGGTCTGGGAGTATAGCTCAAAGGTAGAAAAGCCCCTGGGTTCCACCCCCAGTACCACAGCAAAAAAAAAAAAAAAAAAAAAAAAGGGATAGGTAGATGGAAGTTAGACCACTAAAAGTAAACAGTGAAAGTCATGCTAACTTTCCAGTTCCTCTTAAAGTTAACAACAGTATGAAGCAGTCATTTCTTTCCTAATGTATTTCATATGTAGATTTATATACACACAAACACACAGAAAGACATGTGCACTCTTTGTAAAAACTTAACCTGGGAGCCAGGCGTTGTGGTGCACACTTGTAATCCCAGTACTTAGGAGGCCGAGACAGGAGGATTACAGGTTCAAAGCCAGACTTGGCAATTTAGCAAGGCTCTCACCAATCTAGTAAGACTCTATTTCCAAAGAAATAAAATTGGGTTGGAGGTGAGTAGCCTGGAGGCATGTTTCTGGGTTCAACAACCAGTATACCCCCCTCCAAAAAAAATCCAAAAAGCAAATCTAGGAACTATATGCATAAGTGTATTCCTCTTTAGTGTTTTTCAACCATTGGATATATTAACTAGCTTGTAGCCAATGTGGTATTTGGGAGGCCAAGACAAGAGGATCCAGACTCCACAACCTAGTGAAAAACTTTCAAAATAAAAAATAGAGCCAGGAGTGGTGGCACACACTTGTAATCCCAGTACTTGGGAGGCTGAGACAGGGGGATCGCAGTTCGTGGACAGCCTCAGCTGGGTTCAATCTCAAGCATCACAAAAAAAGAAAAAAGGCAGCAGCTTAGACTGTATATGAAGTAAAAAACATAGAAAAACCCAAACTATTCAAAACAGTCTGGATTCAACCATGTAATAAACTAGATAAGACCTTTAGGTGATTTTTCTCCTACTTCTTTTTTCTACTTTTTAAGTTTTCGAAAATGAGAATGTATTCTTTTGAAATGGAAGATAAATAAGCTATATTTCCTTTGTATAAAAAATATAGTCAGGTGTAGTGGCTCATGTCTGTAATCCCAGTACTTGGGAGTCTGAAACAGGAGGAATGCAGGATGGAGGCCAGGCTCAGCAATTCAGCAAGATCTCCAGCAATTTAATGAGATCCTGCATCAAAACTAAAAAATAAGCTGGGCTTGGTGGTGCACATTTGTAATCATAGCATTCAGGAGGTAGAGACCGGAGGATCACGGTTCAAGGACAGCCTCAGCTACTTAGTGAGGCCCTTTGCAATTCAGTGAGACCCTGTTTCAAAAAATATAAAGAGTAAAAAATAGGACTGGGGGTGTAGCTCAGAGGTAGAATGACCCTGGGTTCCATCCCCCAGTATTGCCAAAATAAATAAATAAATAAATAAATAAATAAATAAATAAATAAATAATAAAAAGAGCTGGGCATGGTGATACACACTTGGAATCCCAGTACTTGAGATGCTGTGATAGAAGGATCACGCAGGTTCAAAGCCAGCCTCAGCTAGTTAGTGAGGCTCTCAGCAACTTAGTGAGACCCTGTTTCCAAATAAAATATAAAAAAGGTCTGAGAGTGTAGCCCAGCAGTAGAAAGACCCTGGGTTCTATCCCCAGTAACACACACACACACACACACACACTAAATAAATAAACAAATAAATAAATAAAATGGGCTGGGGATATGGCTCAGAGGTATATTGCTCCTTGGTTCAATCCCTTGTACAAAGAAGAGGAAAAAAACTCCCAAAATTAGTAATCCTACATTTGAAGAAGCTAATTTCTTTAAATGCAAAAGCTATATATTCCTCCTAAATCATTTTCAGATATAAAATTTCAAAATATGTCAATATTATCATAATAAAAATTCTTATAGCCGGGCGTGGTGGCGCACGCTTGTAATCCCCGCGCTTGGTAGGCAGAGATAGGAGGATCGCGCAGGTTTGAAGCCAGCTGCGCTGGCTTAAGAGACCCTGTTTCCAAATAAAAATATAAAAAATAGGTCTGGGAGTGTAGCCCAAAGGAAGAAGGGTTTCCAGAAACCCCAGTACCACCAAAAAAAAAAAAAAAAAAAAAAAAATTCTTATATATAACACATTAAAGCAATAGACTATTTTTCCAATTATAAATCTTACAATGATTTCAACTATTTCCTGCTTATGCTTATTTCTTCCAGATACATACTTTTGCTTTTGATTGTGTCAATTCATAGTGGATAGATTCCATTTTAGTCATCAAAGAATGATTCTGTGTGACCAAACAAGTATTCTGTTGCCTAAGTTTATTAAGTTTCTCTCGAAGGTTTTTAATTTCCTGATCCACAGGAGCAGAAGATGAAAAAGGCACCTGAAAATAAAAAAAGAGCAATCTATTTTGAATACGTTACATAAAAATGACGCATAATGATACACTGAAATGACCTAGCACATTAGAAAAATAAGTTAAAATACTTGGTGAAAATACATGAGACAGAGGTATACATTAAGTACAACTTGGAAAATACTGGTACAGTTTGTTAAAACTGGTATAATCCAATAAAGCTGATGCTAAAACCAACAATATTTCTCCTGCATATAAATCTAATAAAAAGTTTTATACTTTTGTACTAAAGATGTAAAAATCTTCCTAACTACACTGACCATTAGACAAAAAATGGAAAGAACCCAAGTGCCCAACAAAATGAGATAAAAAGTATTCTTTAATCTATACATACACTATCATAGTCTTTAACATTATATATATATATTTGCAGTACTGGGGGGGGACCTCTGGCATTCTACCTCCAAGCTACACCCCTAGCTCTACTTTTTTTTTGGTGGTACTGGGGGTGGAACTCAGAAGCTTTCTACCTCCGGGCTATACTCCCAGACCTTTTTTATATTTTATTTGGAAGCAGGGTCTAAGTTGCTGAAAGCCTCACTAAGTAGCTGAGGCTGGCTTCGAACCCATGCGATCCTCCTGTCTCAGCCTCCCAAGCGCAGGGATTACAAGCGTGCGCCACCATGCCCGGCCTAGCTCTTACATTTTATTCTTTTTTTTGCGGTACTGAGGATAGAACCCAGGGGCATTCTACCTCCGAGTTACACCCCAGCCCTATTTTTTTATTCTTTATTTTTGAAACAGGGTCTCACTGAGTTGTGGAAGGCCTCACTAAGTAGCTGAGGCTGTCCGCGAACCACGATCCTGTGCCAGCCTCCCGAATGCTGGGATTTCAAGCATGCATCACCACACCCAGCTATTTTTAATTCTTTATTTTGAAACAGGGTCTCACTGAGTTGCAGAGGGACTCACTAAGTAGCTGAGGCTGGCCACAAACCTGCAATTCTCCTGTCTCAGTCTTGCAACTACTGGGATTACAAGCATGTGCCACCACACCCAACTCAATAATCATTATTTAGATACTTTCACTTTTTTATTTTTATTTTTGCAGTACTGGTTATTGAACCAAAGGGCATTCTACTATGAGCTTCACCCCCAGCCCTAGTTTTTACTTTTTATTTTGAAACAGGGTCTAAGATGCGGAGAGCCTCACTAAGTAGCTGAGGCTGGGCGCAAACCTGCCATCCTCCTTTCTCAGCCTCCCTTGCCAATATTCTGTACCTTGCATTTTTAATTGAATAAAATATACTAATCATTCCTTAATAAATATGAGAAACTCATGTTCTCTTTTTCTCTCTACTTTAACTGAATAGTTTTCCACTGCATGGATAAACCATAAATTATTCACACTATCACCTATTACTGGTCACTGAAGCTATTTCTAATCTTTTGTTAGAACACTTCTCCATTTTGTACTTTATAAATTTATCTATAGGATGGTTTTCCGGGGAAAATTTGCCAAATACTGCTCCAGAGGAGTTACATCATTTGGAAGTCCACTAGCATTATATATCCCTCAAAACCACCACAAAAAGACAATGTCAAACATCTGGATGTTTAACAATGTGATAGGAATGAACTAGTACTTTGTTTCATTTTAAAATTCTCTTATTAAAAGAGCCGGGCGTGGTGGCCCACACTTGTAATCCCAGCAATTGGGAGGCTGAGACTGGAGGATCGCAGTTCAAGGGCAGCCTCAGCTATTTAGTGAGGCCCTCTGCAACATAGTGAGACCCTGTTTCAAAATAAAGAATAAGCCGGGCATGGTGGCGCATGCTTGTAATCCCCAAGCTTGGGAGGCGGAGACAGGAGGATCATGCAGGTTCCAAGCCAGCCTCAGATGGCTTAAGAGACCCTGTTTCCAAATGAAAAAATATAAAAAATAGGTCTGGGAGTGTAGCCCGGAGGTAGAAGTCCCCTGGGTTCCATCCCCATTACCATGAAAAGAAAGAAAGAAAGAAAGAAAGAAAGAAAGAAAGAAAGAAAGAAAGAAAGAAAGAAAGAAATAGGGGTGGGGGGTGTAGCTCAGAGGTAGAATGCCCCTGGTTCCATCCCCAGTACTTAAAAAAAAATGTAAATTTCTCTTTATTTAAGTGAAATGAAACACCTTTCATTTGCTTGAACATTATTTTCATTTCTTTTTCCATTCATGCTTTTGCCCAATGGGTTAATGATCTTTTTCACATTTTCTAGTAGCTCTTTACATACTACACATTAGCCTTTTGTCTTCAGTAATTAGTACCAGTATATTTTTTCCCTTCAATTTCTGATTTGTCTTTTGATTTTACTTGTGGGAAAAAAAATGTTTCAACCATGGCATATATACAATAAGAACGATCAGCAATTTGTATTACAATAAGGACAAAGGTCCCAGAATTACAGAGTCTTTGTATATATGAAATTTATAATTTTCTCAAATATAGACCTAAATAGTCTCATTATACAACACCTTAAAATAAGAAAATCTCAGCCAGGTGTGGTGGCACATGCTTGTAATCCTAGTACTTGGGAGGCTGAGACAGGAGGATCTAGGTTTGAGGCCAGCCTCCTCTACTTAGTGAGACTCTCTGCAACTGAGACCCTGTTTCAAAATAAAGAATATGCCAAGTGTGGTGGCGCACACTTGTATTCCCTGCGCTTGGGAAGCTGAGACAGGAGGATAGCACAGATTTGAAGCCAGCCTCAGCTACTTAGTGAGGCTCTCAGTAACTTAGTGAGACCCTGTTTCCAAATTTAAAAAAAGTATAAAATAGGTCTGGGAGTATAGCCCAGAGGTAGAAAAGCCCCTGGGTTCCACCCCCAGTACCACCAAAAAATAAAAATAAAAATAAAAATAAAGAATAAAAAATAAGGCTGGGGGTGTAGTCTGGAGGTAGAATTCCCCTGGGTTCAATCCCTAGTACCGCAAAAATAATAAAACATAAAAAATTTCCAGCTAGGTGTGGTGGCATATGCCTGTACTCCCAGTAATTGGGAAGCTAATACAGGAGTATTGCAGCCTCAGAAATTTAGGGAGACTTTCAGCAACCTAGCAAGATCCTGTTTCAAAACAAAAAATAAAAAAGAGCTAGGGGTGTACCTCAGAGGTAGAATACCCCTGGGTTCAATCCCCAGTATGACCACCAAAAAGAAAAAAAAAGAGCTGGGTGTGGTAGCGCATACTTGTAATTCCAATACTCAGGAGGCTGAGACAGGAGGGTCCATAGGTTTACAGCCAGCCTCAGCTACTTGATGAGGCCCTCCATAACTTAGTGAGACCCTGTATCAAAATAAAGAATAAAAAATCAGGCTTGGAGCTAGCTCGGAGGTAGAATACCCCTGGGTTCAATCCCCAGCACCACAAAAAAAAAAAAAAAAAAAAGGAAAGAAAGAAGACAAAAATCTCTTAAAGGTTGGCTTTCTGAAGCAAAATGAGTAAATCTTTACCAAAAAATATCATGATGTGCATAGGAAACCCTATTGGGGATGAGGGAATAAAAAATAAGGAGAGTAGAAAGTGAGGTTAAAGGATTAAGTAAGGAAGAAAGGCAAACATAGGAGACAGATAATATGATAGAAAGGAAAGAGAAGTTCTAGACCAAGAAACACCATTGATAACCTTAGGGATAATAAAAGGAGAATAGTGCCATCCTGCCAGGCATGGCGGAGTTCTCTGTAAGCCCAGTACTTGGTAGGCTAAGACAGAAGGATCACAAGTTCCAGGCTAGTCTCAGAAACTTAGCAAGAACCTCACACTTTTGTGACAATCTGCTTCCTTCTTTCTTTCTTTCTTTCTTTCTTTCTTTCTTTCTTTCTTTCTTTCTTTCTTTCTTTCTTTCTCTTTCCTTCCTTCCTTCCTCCCCTCCCTCCCCCACTCTTTTTGTGGTTCAGGGAATGGGGGAGGATAGAACCTAGGGGCATTCTACCTCTGAGCTCCACTCCCTGCTTGATTTTTTATTCTTTATTTTGAAACAGTCTCACTAAGTTACAGAGGGCCTCACAAGTTGCTGAGGCTGAGGAACCTTCCATTCTCTTGTCTCAGACTCTCAAATACTAGGAATACAAGGGTAGGGACACCACGCCTGGTAAAACTGTTTCAAAATAAGAAAATAGGGCTGGAGGTCTAGCTCAGAGGCAGATCAATCTCCAGAGGGTTCAATCCCCAGTACTCTCCTTCAAAAAAATATTGTCATGCTATTACAAAGATTGTAACCCAGGCTAAAAGGTGGATATACTTTACTTAAATAATAATGTTATGTACAAGAAATAATAATATAATCAGAGATTATTATTTATATATTAAATGCAAAAAGGCAATAACTATAGAACTTTAAAAACAGAATAAATTGGGCATGCTGGTGCACACTTGTAATCCAAGTACTTGGGAGGGTGAGAGGAGGATTATAGGTTCACAGCCAGCCTCAGCAACTTAGTAAGGTCTTCCACAACTTAGTGAGACCCTATTTCAAAATAAAAAAATAAAATAGGACTGGGTATGTAACTCAGAGGGATTTAAAAAAATAAAATAAATAAAAAAGAGCAATACACCAAGATAACAATCATATTTATTTAATTAATTTATTTTTATTTATTTATTTTTTTTGGTGGTACTGGGGTTCCTGGAAGCCCTTCTACCTCAAGGCTACACTCCCAGACCTATTTTATATTTTTGAAACAGGGTCTCTTACGCCAGCGTGGCTGGCTTCAAACCTGCACGATCCTCCTGTCTCCACCTCCCAAGCGCGGGGATTACAAGCATGCGCCACCACGTCGGGCGCTAACAATCTTATTTAAATTCTTAAACACTATAGTAAAAGACAATGGGAAAATAAATAAGTTATTTAAAGAAAAATATCTTAAATAGATTAATCTAAAATGAAAACTATGTTTAAGTAGACAGGTCTAAAAACAATAACCTTATCTCTTGGCTGTTTTTGAAAATCAGTACTGCTACCAGACATCTTACAAACTTTTTTATAAGGTGGATAATTCAAAAGTCCCAGGTGGCTAGGCTGAACAAGATCTTCCAAGATGAGTCTTTCAGACCTTGAGGGATTAGAGGCATAATCAGAATTTTCACTTGGACTAACACTAGAGAGAAAAAAAAAGTATATTTTAGTTCTTAGTTTAAGTATTCACTACAGATTTCTATAGAGTAAATAAGAAAACAGAAAGAAAATAACCAGAAATGATGTTAACAATCACATCCATAGTTATGTACGTAAGGTAATAGTTCCATTAAATTTTATTTTATTTATTTATTTATTTATTTATTTATTTATTTATTTAGTGGTGCATCTCACAGAAACATTTGTGCCACACAGTAAATGGTACTTATACAAAGGCATAGAGAAGCTCGGTGTTCCCATCTAACACGGCGTCTTTAAATTTACTGGCAGACTGAAGTTTCCTCTAATGTGTACTCAAGTCAGCTGGCTAATGATGACCATGAGCAGGAGCAGGACCTTTCAATGCTTTACTTCTCTTATCAGCACTCCTGATTTTATAAAGATGAAGCTCATCAGCCCCATTCCCATCCAAATCTCCTGGTAAACCTGGGTGTAGTAGGGCTTCATAGGGACCCAGATTTTTTTAGTAATGGTTTGAAACATCTTGGCAGGACCAATCGCTCAGGCCACGGCAGACTCCCGGATATCTCCTCCATTAAATTTTAAATAAATCACAATTAATGTTAAACTAGCAATCTATGTATTTCCACAGTATCTATGTAGGGATTGCATAGTATTTAAAAACAGAATAAAAGACTAATAAAGGGAAGTCTTCGCTTTGTAAAGTAGTAAGACTTTCACATCAACTTAGTAAGACCCTGTATCTTTGTTTTTCCCCCCCTGTACTGGGGATTGAACCACTGGGCATTCTACCTCCGAGCTATACCCCCAGCCCTATTTTGTCTTCTTTATTTTGAAACAAGGTCTCATTAAGTTGCAGAGTGCCTCACTAAATAGCTGAGGCTGTCCATAAACCTACTGATCCTACTGTCTCAGCCTCCCAAATACTGGGATTATAAGTGTACACCACCATGCCCAGCTACCCTGTTTCAAAATAAAAGTAAAATAGGGCTGGGGGTTTAACTCAGAGGTAGAATGCCTCTATGTTCAATCCCTAGTACCACCACCAAAAAAAAGTATAGAAAATTTTATCTTATTCCAAAGGCATATTAAAAACTTAATATGTAATAATGAAATCTAAACATTTTACATTGATAAAGTCATACTCTGAATTCTACATGTGATTTTACTTACCTGGATAACTCTTCCCCTAAATTCTGCAAACTCCATTCTGTTATCTTCAGTTCATGTCTTAAGGAAGCAACATTTGCAAGCAAACTTTCTTCTTCATTGTCTTTATTATAATAGTCTGATGAACTAGATTCCATTTCTTACCTGAAAAATTCTATGGTATCAGTTAAAATATTCTCAGTAATAGAATTTAATTCATTATTTTTCTATTTTAAATGTGAACTCTTTCATGATGATGTAAAACAAAACAAAACAAAACCCAAAATGGTAAATTTATCTGCAGTGTAAAGTCATAAAGAAAAATTCAATAGAAGGCTGGGCGTGGTGGCGCACTTATAATCCCAGTATGTGGGAGTCTGAGACAGGAGAACCACAGGTTTGTGGCCAGCCTCAGTTACTTAGTGAGGCTTAATGAGACCTTGTTTCAAAATAAAAAATAAAACACACAGCTAGGGGTAAAGATCAGAGTAGAATGCCCCTAGTTTCAATCCCTAGTAACACACACACACACACACACACACACACACACACACACACACAAATTTAATACAATATTAATGGATCAACTTTTCATTTTAGCCAAGGTCTAGTAATTATAGCTCCCCCTTTCTTTTTTTTTTTTTTTTTTTTTCAGTACTGGGGATGGAACCCAGGGGCATTATACCTCCAAGCTACATCCCCAGCCCTAGTTTTTAGTCTTTTTATTTTTGAAACGGGCTCACAGAGTTACAAAGGGCCTCACTGAATAGCTGAGACTGTTCATGAACCACAATCCTCGAGTCTCCACCTCCCGAATACTGGGATTACAAGCCTGCGCCATCATGACTGGCTTATAGTTCCCCTTTTCTAAGAACATGTAACCTTAATAAGCATGTAAACTAAGTATTTTTTATTCCACATTAATGATAAAGAAATCATAAATCAGACTTCCTCAAGGTGAAACCAATACTTGGACTCAAGGGTGGAGGAAGTGAAAACAAAATATGAATTCAAGTCATGAGGATCTAAAGACTTTTTTTTTGGTGGTACTGGGGATGGAACCCAGGGGTTTTCTACCTCCAGGCTACTATACTCCCAAATATATATATATAATATATATATTGTATATATATATTTGTATATATGTATATGTATATGTATATATATATATATATATATATATTTTTTTTTTTTTAATTTAGGGTCTCACTAAGTAGCTGAGGCTGGCTTCAAACCTGCATGATCCTCCTGTCTCAGCCTCCCAAGCACTGGGATTACAAGCATGCGCCACCACACCTGGTTTAGACTTTTTTTTTTTTTTAACCCAGGGGCATTGTACTTCCAAGCTACACCCCTGCCCTGCCCTATTTTTTTATTCTTAATTTTGAAAAAGGGTCTCACTAAGTTGCGGAAGGCTTCACTAAGTAGCTGAGGCTGTCCCCAAACTGCGATCTTCTGGTCTCAGCCTCCCAAATGCTGGGATTACAAGCATGTGCCACCATTCCCAGTTCCCCCCCCCCACACACACACTTTTCTTTTGTACTGGGAATTGAACACAGAGGGGTTTTACCTCTGAGCTAGACTCTCATCCCTACTTTGTTCTTTTATTTTGAAACAAGGTCTAAGATGCTAGGCCTCAAACCTGAGCTCCTCCTATCCCAGCCTCTCAGGTATTGGAATTACAGGTTTGTGCCATTGTGCCCAGCCAAAAAAGCTCTGTATTTTGCTTTTGTTTTTCAGTACTGGGAACTGAATCCCGGAGCATTTTACTTCTGAGCTTTTTTTTTTTTTTTTTTTTGGTGGTACTGGGGATGGAACCCTTTTACCTCCAGGCTACACTCCCAGACCTATTTTTATATTTTTTATTTGGAAACAGGGTCTCTTAAACCAGCGAGGCTGGCTTTGAACCTGCGCGATCCTCCTGTCTCCAACTCCCAGGAACGGGGATTACAAGCGTGAGCCACCACGCCCGGCTTCTTAGCTATTTTTTATTCTTTATTTTGAAACAGGATCTCACTAAGTTACAGAGGGCCTCACTAAGTAGCTGAGGCTGGCTGCAACTCTGCAATCCTCCTGCCTCACCCTCCTAGGTACTGAGATTACAAGTATGCTTCAAAATGCCTCGCTAGTACTTCGAGGTTTTAATGAATAAATGATGTATACTAGCCTGCTTTTTCTTTCCTTCAAGCTAAATTAGTATACTATCTTTATTTCCACTCAAAATTTCCCAGATATAGAGGTTAAAAGCTTGTAATGCCCGCACTTGGGAGGCTGAGACAGGAGGATCGCACGGGTTTGAAGCCAGCCTCAGCTACTTAGTGAGGCTCTCAGCAACTTAGTGAGACCCTGTTTCCAAATAAAATATAAAAAAGGTCTGGGAATATAGCCCAGAGGTAGAAAGCCTCTGAGTTCCACCCCCAGTACCACCAAAAAAAAAAAAAAAAAAAAGAGAGAAAATTTAGCTTATTGGAAAAAGCTGTGGCAGGCAATGAGGTACTTTGTAATCTTAGCAGTTAATGTTTCTATTCTCTTTCTCCTTTGTTTCCACAAATTTGCTTCTGTTTAAATAAGACTTTGTAGCCAGACATGGTGGCCCATGCTTGTAATCCCAGGGCTTGGGAGGCAGAGACAGGAGGATCACGCAGGTTGGATCACGCAGGTTCGAAGCCAGCCGCACACACTGGCTTAGGAGACCCTGTTTCCAAATAAAAATGTTAAAATAGGTCTGGGGAGCCGGGTGTGATGGCGCATACTTGTAATCCCTGCACTTGGGAGGCTGAGACAGAAGGATCACACAGGTTCGAAGCCAGCCTCAGCTACTTAGTGAGGCTCTCAGCAACTTAATGAGACCCTGTTTCCAAATAAAGTATAAAAAATAGGTCTGGGAGTGTAGCCTGGAGGTAGAAAGCCCCTGGGTTCCACCCCCAGTACCACCAAAAAAAAAAAAAAAAAGGTCTGGGAGTGTAGCCCGGAGGTAGAAGGGCTTCCAGGAACCCCAGTACCACCAAAATAAAAATAAAAATAAGACTTTCTAGACAAAAGTCAATAGATCAGGTCCCCATCCTTTATTCAACATCTCTATTTCCCATAGGATGTGCAAGAGGAAAAGGTAAAGAAAATTTGTACAAATTTCAATATGCCCTTCGGTGCTGTATCTTTTAAATCAGATTTTATGTTCAAGAGCTGTGTTTTTTCCTGTAAGAAGTAGCAATGAGTATTTTCGATATTCAAATGTTTTCATTTCTTATGGCGCTATTTACTGTCAAAGATTGCTTTTCCACTGGGTGTGTTGGGCCAAGCTTGTAATCCCAGGGCTTGGGAGGCTGAGACAGGATCACACAGGTTTGAAGCCAGCCTTAGCTACTTAGTGAGGCTCTCAGCAATTTAAGGAGACCCTGTTTCCAAATTTAAAAATATATAGAATAAGTCTGGGAGTATAGCCCGATGGTAGAAAGCCCCAGGGTTTCACCCCTAGTACTGGAAAAAAAAAAAAAAAAAAAAGAACGATTTCTTTTTGAGCAGGGCCTGGTGGGCACACTTGTAATCCCAGCATTTGGGAGGCTGAGACTGGAGGATGGCGGTTTGTGGACAGCCACAGCTACTTAGTGAGGCCCTTTGCAACTCAGACACTGTTTCAGAATACATAAAAATAGGGCAGGGGGTGTAGCTCAGAGGTCGAATGCCCTTGGGTTCCATCCCTAGACCTGCAAAAAAAAAAAAAAAAAAAAAAAGATGGCTTCTGACTTTAATTTACAGCAATTTTTTTTTTAAAAAAGCTTATCTTTATTACCTACACTTATGAGGAAAGGTCATCCTATCTACAGACTTTAACAATGTTATTTTTTAGCCCTAGTTGACGATGAGTTTGAAGGCTGAAATCCACTTACTTGGGAGGCTGAGACAGGAGGATCACAGGTTCGCGTCCAGCCTCAGCTACTTAGAGAAGCCCAAGAATAAAAAATAGGTCCGGGGGTGTAGCTCCGAGGTAGAATGTCCCTGGGTTTAATACCCAGTTATAAACACACACACACACACACACACACACACACACACACACAGAGACAAGTGTGTGTGTATGTATATATAACTGGGTATCAAAACGGGGGTCACTCTCTCAGCTACATCCCAAGCCTCGTGTGTGTGGGGAGGGGGTCCTGGGGATGGACCCCAGGGGCATTCTATCTCCGACCTACACCCTCAGCCCTTTTTATTCCTAGTTTTGAAACAGGGTCTCACTAAGTCGCTGAGGCTGTCCTGGACCGTGAGACCCTCCTGCGCCAGCCTCCCTAGTACCGGGAGTGTGCGCTGCCATCCACGGGCCCAAGCCCTTTTTTATTTTCTACTCTGAGGCAGGGTCTCGTTAATTGCCCCGGTGGCCTCGAACTTGCGACCCTCTGTCCTCAGTCCGGAGTCGCTGGGCCCTGGGCGTGTGCCGCCACCCCTGGCGGAACAAGTACTCTATACCCGGCGTCTGCGACAGCGTGGAGTGCAGTTGTCAAGGAAATCCCATCTTGGAAAGAGGTCGTTTCATTATACTCTCCCGTCGCAAGAGCGCTCCGTTTGACCCAGTCAACCCCGAGTCCAGCTGGAAGGGGCGAGGCAAAAGCAGACGTCCACCTCTGCTCTTTCCTCCGAAAACAACCCGACGCAGCAGCGCGCTCCGCGCGAGGAAGCCGGGCCCCGCGCGTCCGAGGAGCCGGGGGAGAGAGAAACCTCCGCGCCGGGCCCCGCCCGCCAAGGGCCTTCGCTCACCACCCACGTCGCTTCCGCCGAGTGCCCCACCGGCCGCGGCGCGACTCTCGGCGCCCCCAGGCTCGAACGCCCCGCGGGGCCGCCGGGTGGAAGCCGCAGACCCTGGAGGCGCGGAGCCAGGAACGCGGGCCTCCGCGAGTTCGAAGCGCCGCGGGAGCCGTTGGGAGGCGTCTCCAGACCCCGCCCCGCCCTAAGCCCCGCCCACAGAGACATAGGCCCCGCCCCGCGCAGGCGCGTGAGCCGGCGCGGCCGCAGGGCCTTTCGGGAAGCGTGGTCCGCGGCCGCCGTCCAGCCCGCGCGCCGCGCCCGCCCGGGACTACGTTTCCCAGGGGTGCCGCTCCCCGCCCCTCGGCATGGCACAAGCCTTGGAAACCGGCTGCGGCCAGGCAGAGGCTGATGGCGGTTGCGCCGGGCGCGGGAAGGCCGAGGCTGACGGGGGTGCGCGGAGGGAGCGCAGGCCCCGCCCTCAGCCCCTGCCCCGCGGAGGACGGCTGCCCCTCCCCGGGAGCGTTCGCCGCCGCCGCCGCCGGCCGCTGAGCTTGCGGCGGGCGGGGTTTTCAGCCACGAGGAGGCCAGGGAGGAAACGCGGACCCGAGGCGCCAGGCGCCCACGCCTCCCACGCCGCGATCAGCCCGTGATCGCCGCGGCAGGGATGGGCGCCCGGACCTGGCTGCCTTTCCCCGTGCTCCTCCTGGCCGCTCTGTCCCCGGGGCTGCCGCCGGGGGCGGCCGGCTTCGCGCCCTCCTTGGACAGCGACTTCACCTTTACTCTTCCTGCCGGCCAGAAGGAGTGTTTCTACCAGCCCATGCCCCTGAAGGCCTCGCTGGAGATCGAGTACCAGGTAAGCGCGGAGGGTCGGCCCGCCTCGCCTCCCTTTGGCCCCGCTGCACTGCGCGCCCCCGTCTCCCGCTCGCGAACTTCTCGTGGACCCCTGGGGAGGGGAAGGGGCGACGGCCGCCGGGACAGCCCCGGCCCGGCGCAGGCGCGGGGAGGCTCCCTGGGGGCGGGACCCAGAAGTTTCCCCTTTCTTAGAATTGATGGCTAGCCGCCCTCTTCCCTTTCCTCCCGTCGGACCGAGGCCAGAATTGGTGATGTCCGTAGCTTTCCTTTTTAATTCGCCAATCGCTTTTGTAGCCAGCAGTGAGAATTTCACAATACAGGACTAATACACGTTCTCCTTTATCATTGGACAGAGTGGTGACACTTGTTTGAATCATCCCTACCACTCTCATCCAAATCTAGTATTTTAAATCTTCACTACCTTTGCTTAAGGATTTTTTTTAATTTTTTTTTTAGTGGTGGTACTGGGGATTGAACCTCAGGGCTTTCTACCTCTGAGGTACACCCTCAGCTCTTTTTATTTTGAAACAGGCTCGCTGAATTGCTCAGATTGACTTCAGACCTGCAGTCCTCCTGTCAGCCTCCCAAGTACTGGAATTACAGGCATGTGCCACAGCGCCTGGCTTCAGCAAGTTCCTTTTGGGGGAGAGAGGGGCTGTCGGTTGAACCCAGGCCATTCTACTTTTCTACACCCCCAACCCTTTATTCATTTTTTATTTTTGTTCTGAAACAGGGTCTCCGTAAAATTTTTTTTTGTTTTGTTTTGGTTTTGGTGGTACTGGGGTTCCTGGAAGCCCTTCTATCTCCGGGATACATTCCCACGGGCTACACTCCCAGACCTATTTTTTACTTTTTTATGTGGAAACAGTCTCTTAAACCAGCGAGGCTGGCTCCGAA
Source organism: Muscardinus avellanarius (assembly GCF_963383645.1). Lineage (NCBI taxonomy): Eukaryota > Metazoa > Chordata > Mammalia > Rodentia > Gliridae > Muscardinus > Muscardinus avellanarius. The sequence continues at coordinate 82,932,626 of NC_137788.1, read as the reverse complement.
CCAGCGCGATCCTCCTGTCTCAGCCTCCCAAGGGCGGGGATTACAAGCGTGCGCCACCACGCCCGGCCCTCGGTAAATTTTTGAGGCTGGCCCTGAAACAGCAATACTCCTGTCTCAGCCTCCCAAATACTTGGATTAAGGCATGCATCACCACGCCAGGAATCAGCAAATTTCTTTATGGCCAACTCTTACACAGAAAGATGGGGAAAAATTAGAGTATACTTTTTTTAATGTAATGGCTAGTTTTTCTAGGGGAAAAAGGCTCATCTTTCTGAGATCCACTTCAAGAATTCTAGTTTGAGCCGGGCGTGGTGGCGCACGCTTGTAATCCCCGTGCTTGGGAAGCGGAGACAGGAGGATCGCGCCGGTTCGAAGCCAGCCTCGCTGGTTTAAGAGACCCTGTTTCAAAATATAAAAAAATAGGTCTGGGAGTGTAGCCCGGAGGTAGATGGGCTTCCAGGAACCCCAGTACCACCAAAAAAAAAAAAGAATTCTAGTTTGTGTGGTTTGGTTCAGGAGGGGATGAAGGGTAAGAAACAAGAGGACAAGAGAAGGTCAGACAAATTTTGCTTTCTGTGCTGGGCATGGTGGCGCATACTTGTAATCCCAGCGTTTGGGAGCCTGAGACAGGAGGATTTTGCAGGTTCGAAGCTAGCCTCAGCTACTTAGGCTCTCAGCAATTTAGTGAGACCCTGTTTCCAAATAAAGTATAAAAAAATAGGTCCTGGAGTATAGCCCAGAAGTAGAAAGCCCCTGGTTTCCACTCCCATTACCACCAAAAAATTTTTTTGCTTTCTGAGGTCTTAATTTTGGGGTATCATTTAATGAGCCCAAATATTAGTTTTTAAAATGTCCTTAAATAGACATTCCAACACTCCCCTTGGTGAGAGGGAGAGAATGAATGTGTGTGTGTGTGTGTGTGTGTGTGTGTGTGTGTGTGTGTGTGTGTTTGCTGGGGATCAAATCCAGGACCTCAGGCACTTGCCTTACCACTGATCTGCTTCTCCAGACACTTGATATTTTTTGGAGGAGTATACTGGGGATTAAATCCTGGGGTACTAACTACATCCTCCCATCTTTTGTTGGGGGGGCTACTAGGGTTTGAACTCAGGGTGTTCTGTCTCTGAGCCACATCCCCAGCCCTATTTTATACTTTGTTTGAAACAGGGCCTCCCAAATTGCCAGGGCTGACCTCAAACATGTTATCCTCCTGTCTCAGCTTTCAAAGTATAGGGATTATAGGCATGGGCCACCATGCCTAGCTAGCTCTCCTTTTTTTTATTTTGAAACAGGGTCTTACTAAGTTACTGTAGCATGCTGGCTTTGAACCTGTGATCTTCCTATCTCACCTTCCCAAGTACTGGGATTACAGGCATGCACCACAATGCCTGAGAAGCCTAATAAAAATTTTTTTTTGATCATTTCTTACCTTTGCGGCTTTTGTTGGGGATACTGAGGATTGAAACCCAGGGGCATTCATTCTACCTCCAAGCTATACTCCCAGCCCTTTTTATTTTTTATTTTGAATCATAGGCTCCCATTAGATTGCTGAAACTGTACCTTGAAACTGCCATCCTGTCTCAACTTGTCAAATACTGGGCATGTGCCACCACACCCAGCTACTTTTTAGGTTTTAAACATTTTGGGTAATTGGCCAGCACTGCATTATATTAATATAAGTTTTTGAAGTTTTTAAATCCCAGTGCATATGTCTTATGAATAAAATGGCTTGTCCATTATAAATTGTAGTCATTGTTGAGTGCTTAATATGTGTCAGCGCGCGTACACACACACACACACACACACACACACACCATGGTCCTTAGAATACTTATACTTAAGAGAAATTAAATAACCCAAATCAATTTTTAGCAACAAGGAATTCATTAGGTCATAGAACTGGAAGTCCAAATAGGTAGAATGAATTTTCTGCTTAATGTTTTACAACTATTTTCTGTTCTGACACCTGGTTAATTCCATTGCAGTCTTAGAGCACAAGTTAAGGTGTGTTTTATGGCCTATAATGTGGTCTTTATTAGTGAATATTCCATTTGAGTTTAAAAGAATGTTAATTTTGCTATTGTTGGATCAAATGTTACTCAAAAGTCACTTAGAGCCTGTTGATTAATGGTCTTGTTCAGATCTATAGCCCTACTGAATTTCTGCCTCCTCTGATAGATATATATTTAGGCCTCCATCTATAATAGTGATTTTATCTTTTTCTTATAGTTTTATCAAATATGCCTCATATACATACATATATATTTTTTTCCTTCCCTTTGAGGTACTAAGTATTGAACACAGGGGCAGTCTATCTCCGAGCTATACCTCCAGCCCAGAGCTTAGTGAAGTACCCCACAACTTTGTGGACCCTGTTTCAAAATAAAGAATTAGGCCGGGCATGGTGGTGCACGCTTGTAATCCCTGCGCTTGGGAGGCAGAGACAGGAGGATCGCGCAGGTTCGAAGCCAGCCACGCGCGCTGGCTTAGGAGACCCTGTTTCCAAATAAAAATGTAAAAATAGGTCTGGGAGTGTAGCCCAGAGCTAGAAGGGCTTCCAGGAACCCCAGTACCACCAAAATAATAATAATAATAGTAATAATAATAGTAATAATATTATAATAATGATGGTGATGAATTAAAAATAGGGATGGGGGTGTAACTCGGAGGTAGAATGCCCCTGGGTTCAATCTCCAGCACCACACACACACACCAAAAAAGAATAAGACATTATTTTTCCCTTCTTTTATTTTTTCCCTAAGGTTCTCCTTTCTTTATGTAGAACCATGAGCTATCTATTGATCCAAAAGTAATTATCCCAAAGTTTAGTGACTTGAAACAGTACTAGCTTATGGTTTCTGTAGTTCAAGAATTTGATCATTGCTTAACTTGGTCTTCCCTTTTGTATCTGTCACAAGACTGTAGTCCTATCAGGCTCACCTGAGAAAGATCCATTTCAAGCTTACTCAGTGTTGTTGACAGGGTTCAGTTCCTCAGTTGTTGGACTGAGACTTCATTTCCTTAACTAGCTTTTAGCCCAAGGCCTTCCTTGGTTTCTTGCCATGTGAGCCTCTTCATAAAATGTCTTAGAAGATGGCAGTTTTGTTTCATCAGAGTATGAGCTTTATGAGAGAATGCTACCAAGAAAGCAAACTACCAAGCTAGGAGTTACAATCTTTTGTAATTTAATCATGGAAGGATACCTTGTCACTTTTGCCATATTCTATTCATTACACAAAGTTATGAATAACAGAAAGGCAAGGACCAGTGGGAGCCAGGTCAGACATGCTACCATACCATATGTTTAGCCAGGGCTGTATCTTATATAAATCCTGTATAGTCTAGGTTGGAGACATACCCCTCCAGAAACATTCTGCATTTGCTTATCCCAGGCATTCTGTGACGAAGGCCATCTTTTTATATTAAATCCTCAAATTAGGGCTCTAAATATATATGTAGTAAAAATTTGAACTTACATGTATAAGGCCTAAATTTAGGTAATGGCAAAAAGAAAGGGACAAGTTCCAAAAATTAATGGAATTGAACTAGATGAACTTTCAGGCCATTCAGGTTTAGAAAGAAAATATATATCTACTTCATATAATTTATTATTTTCAGAATTTGTACGTTAAGCCAGGTATGGTGGTGCATACCTGTAATTGCAGTACTTGGGAGGCAGACAGGAGGATCACAGGCTTACAGCAAGCCTCAGGTACTTAGTGAGGCCCTCTGCAACTTAGTTAGACCCTGTTTCAAAATAAAGAATAAAAAAGAGTTGGGGGTGTAGCTCAGAGATAGAATGCTTCTGGGTTCAATTACCAGTACCACCAAATTAGAAAACAAATAAAACTAGTACTCTATATTTTACTCTTGTGTACTCTTCTACAGGTTTTAGATGGAGCTGGATTAGATATTGATTTTCATCTAGCCTCTCCAGAAGGCAAAACCTTAGTTTTTGAACAAAGAAAATCAGATGGAGTTCACACGTAAGTAATCTTCTTGAGTTCCTTTGGCTGAATAATACCAGTGAACTATCTGTAGAGTGGGGAAATTTAATACATTCAATATTAAATAGCTGTATTAGATAATGCCATATGATTTTAAATAATCCTTGGCAATGGGCCATCTTCTAAAACATCTTCCTCTTTGCCTTTTTTTTCTTTTTGAGATAGACATTCTCCATTTTACCCAGTCTGACCTTGATCCAAGACCTCACAAGATCCTCCTAACTCAGACTCCCCAATACCTATGCCTAGTTTTTTGTTGTTGAAGAATTCTGTTTTGATCCTAAGATTTTTAAAACCTTAACTAGAATACTATTCTCTGCATATTATATTTAATCTCATGTATATTTATACCTGTCTTTCTGACTAGACTTTCCATTATAACTAAAAAGCTACTGTTCCATCCGGGCGTGGTGGCGCATGCTTGTAATCCCAGCATTCGGGAGGCTGAGACCAGAGGATCATGGTTCGCGGACAGCCTCAGCTACGTAGTGAGGCCCTCTGCAACTTAGTGAGACCCTGTTTCAAAATAAAGAATAAAAAATAGGGCAGGGGATATAGCTCGGAGGTCAAATGACTCTGGGTTCAATCCCCAGACCCGCAAAAAAAAAAAAAAAAGCTACTGTTCCAGGTTTTATTTCTTAAGGTTTCTTAAAACTATGCCTGTAATCCCAGTACTTTAGAGGCTGAGACAGGAGGACTGCGGGTTCAAAACCAGCCTCAGCAAATTAATGAGGCACTCCGAAATTTAGTGAGACATATTTCTAAATACAAAATAAAATAGGACTGAGGATGTGGCTTAATTAATCTCCAGTACTGCCACAAAAAAAAATAATAATAATAAAATCTTGAGCTACTATGTCCATAGTTATCCTTTCTTCTTCCTCTTTTTTTGGTACTAGGGATTGAACCCAAGGACATTCTACCTCTGAGCTATACCCCCAGCCCTTTTTAGTTTTTGTTTTGAAACATTTTTTCTCTTTTTATTTAGGTCTCACTAGACCCTGTTTGTTTAGGTTGCTAAGGCTGATCTCCAACCTGCAATCCTTCTTTCTTAGCCTTCCAAGTACTGGGATTACAGGCACATACCACCATGCCAGGCCTAGTGTCCTTTCTTAAAATTATACTAATACGTGCGTGTGTGCTTGTAAACTGTTTTATTTAGACCTTACTCTTTTTTCAATAATTAGAAGGCTTGAAAGTAAAATATCTGACCACAGAAAACCATATAAAAAGAAACTGTTATCACTCTTTGAGTACAAAGTTTGGCAAAAGGCTGCATATTCTTTTAATATCTCACATCTCTCATATATCTCACTGGTATGTTTTCCTGTTCCATTGTATTATTTTACTATAGTACTTTCTTTAGTCAGTTGTGTTACTCTGTTAAAAATAAACTGAGTTTATAGAAAAATGAAGAGCAGCCGCGTGTGGTGGCACACGCTTGTAATCCCAGCATTTGGGAGGCTGAGACCAGAGGATCACGGTTCGCGGACAGCCTCAGCTACTTAGTGAGGCCCTCTGCAACTCAGTGAGACCCGGTTTCAAAATAAAGAATAAAAAATAGGGCAGGGGTGTAGCTCGGAGGTCAAATGCCTCTGGGTTCCATTCCCAGACCCGCAAAAAAAAGAAAAAAAAATGAAGAGCAAAATACAGAATATGTATTATTTGCCACAAACTAAGGTTAGAATGTTATATACTTCTAAATTAATCTTTCTAACCCACTATGAGATAGATTCTTTGATTCCCAATTTCCATTTTACAGACAAGGACACTCAAAGAAGTTAAGTAAGTCTACCAGGATTAGAGACAGTATAAATCAAAACTTGCTTTCTACCATGATTAGAATATCCCTGGCACATAGCACTATTGTAAATATTAGCTATTTTTATAATTGGTTTTTGTTAACCAAAGTGCCTTGGCATATAATTGATACCCAGTAAATGAAGTTTGAATGAATGAGGAAAAAGTGTCTCAACCATAATTTTTTAGAATAATATTTTAATTTTTTTCCTTTTTTTTTTATTTTTTTGCATGTGTGTTGCACTGGGGATTTAACCTGAAGTGCTCTACCTCAGAGCTACATCCTCAGTCCCTTTTTTTTGTTTTTGAAACAGGTTATTGTGCTTTGGCACTGGTTACTATGCAGTGACACCTGTAATCCTTTCTAAGCCTCCTAAGTACTGGGATAACAAGTATTTACAACATTTACAATATTGTACATTTTTCTTGTATGTATATAGTACTAGGGATTGATCACAGGGGAATTCTACATCCAAGCTGCACCCCCAGACCTATTTTTTATTCTTTATTTTGAAATAGGGTCTTACTAAGTTGTATAGAGTCTAAGTAGCTAAGCTGTCCATGAACCTGCGATCCTCCTGTCTCAGCCTCCCAAGTACTGGGATTATAAGTGTATGCCACCACACTTGGCCATCTTATAACATTTAAGATACTTTTTAAGAGCAGGGAGTGGTGGCATATGCTTGTAATCCCCACAGTTTATAATCCCAGCATTCGGGAGGCTGAGACCGGAGGATCTCAGTTTGCGGACAGCCTCAGTACTTAGTAAGGCCCTTTGCAAACTCAGTGAGACCCAGTTTCAAAAAAATAAAGAATAAAAAGTAGGGCAGGGGGTGTAGCTTGGAGGTCGAATGCCCCTGGGTTCTACCCCCAGACCCGCAAAAATAAAATAAAATAAAAATGGCATTTTACATATGTAGGAAAAAAACTGCATATTTTTTTTTCCTTTTTTCTTTTGTGGTACTGGGGATGGAACCCAGGAGCCTTCTACCTCTGGGCTACACTTCCAGACTTATTTTACATTTTATTTGGAAACAGGGTCTCACTAAGTTGCTAAGAGCCTCACTTAAGTAGCTGAGGCTGGCTTTGAACCTAAGCAATCCTCCTATCTCAGCCTCCCAAATGCTGGGATTACAAGTGTGCACCACCACACCCAGCTCTATATTCATCTTTTAAAAGTTTTAAAATAATTTTAGCCATGCGTGGTGGCACATGCTAATAATCCCAGTACTTGGGAGGCTGAGACAGGAGGAATGCAGGTGTCGCCAGTTTCAAAAAATTAGTGAGGCTTTCTGCAACTTAGTAAGACCCTGTTTAAAAATAAGAAGTAGAATAAGCTGGGAGTGGTGATGCACACTTGTAATCTCAGCATTTGGGAGGCTGAGACAGGAGGATCTCTGTTCAAAGACAGCTTCAGCTACTTAGTGAGGCCCTTTACAACTCAGTGAGACCCTGTTTCATAATAAAGAATAAAAAATAGGGCTGGGAGTGTAGCTCTGGGGTAGAATGACCCTGGGGTCATCCCCAGGACCATAAATTTTATATATGTGTGTGTGTGTGTGTGTGTGTGTGTGTGTGTGTGTGTGTGTAGAATATGTATACATGTATAAGAATACGTATACATGTATATGTGTGTGTGTGTGTGTGTGTGTGTGTGTGTATAGAATAGGCTGGGATTGCAGCTGGGAGGTGGAATGTCCTTGGGTTCAACTCCCAGCACCAACAATAAATAAATAGATAGGTAAATTAAAAATTTCAATTTTTTTTTTAGGTCTGGGTATGGAATCTAGGGGCATGCCCTTTTTTTTTGTTTGTTTGTTTTTCTAGTACTGGGGATAGAACCCAGGGCATTCTACCTCTGAGCTACACCCCCAGCCCTATTTTTCTTTTTTATTTATTTTGAGGATCTCACTAAGTAGCTGAGGCTTTCCATGAACCTTGATCTTCCTGTCTCAGCCTTCCAAATGCCAGGATTACAAAAGCGTGCCATCACACCTGGTTTAAAATTGTTTGCCAGGCATGGTGGTGCACACTTGTAATCCCAGTGCTTGGGAGGCTGAGATAGGAGGACTGCACAGGCTTGAAGCCAGCTTCAGCTACTTAGTGAGGCTCTCAGCAACTTAGAAGCTGAGACCCTGAGGTAAAAAAAAGTCCCTGGGTTCCACCTCCAGTACCACAAAAATAAATATGTTTTAAAATAGAATCTCCCACAGCAAGTAGTGAGACTTTCGTCAGCTTAGTGAGACCGTGTTTAAAAATAAAAATAAAATAGGACTGGGTTGTAGCTCAGAGGTAAAAGGCCCCTGGGTTGAGTCCTCAGTAACACACACACACACACACACACACACACACACAATCTCTTTCTTTCTCTCCCTCCCCCCCTCTAAATAAGTTGCTGCTGGGGCTAGCCATAAATTTGTGATCCTCCTGTTTCATCCTCCCAAGTACAATACTTGGATTATAGGAATGTATCACCATGCCTAGCTAATCACTACATAAAATGTAAAAGTCTACTTTCTAAAAATTAGATTTAAATACAACTTTTGTTTGTTGTTTTTGTTTTGTTTTGTTTTTGTTGGTACTGGGGTTCCTGGAAGCCCTTCTACCTCCGGGCTATACTCCCAGACCTATTTTATATTTTTATTTGGAAACAGGGTCTCTTAAGCCAGCACGGCTGGCTTCAAACCAGCGTAATCCTCCTGTCTCTGCCTCCCAAGTGCAGGGATTACAAGTGTCTGCCACCACGCCCAGCAGAACTTTTGTTTTTAATTATATTAATTTTGTAAAGGCATCTAAAATCTCGGTTATGACAATGAAACAAATAGGAGCTGTAACCCCTAGCCTTTTTTTTTTTTTTTTTTTTTTTTTTTGGTGAGGCAATACTGAGAATTATACCCTCCGAGCTCCACCCTCAGCACTGTTTCTTTTTTTTCTTTGTTGTCTTTTTTTTTTTTTTTCAGTACTGAAGCATTCTGCCTTTGAGCTATACCCTCATCCCTATTTTTTTTTTCTTTATTTGGAAACAGGATCTCACTAAGTTGTGGAGGGCCTAAGTAGCTGAGGTTAGCCCAGCTCCCCAGCCGTATATTTTATTCTTTACTCTTCGGAAAAGCATTGAGGATTAAACATTAGCATCTGTAGGAGGCCAGTGGCAGTTCAGAGGCATGCTATAGAACCGCTCTTCAAATATAACTTCAAGATCAAGTAATCAATGGAGTCATCCAAAATAGCTTAGCTATTTGCCATTGTTTTGAAGCATTGTTACTGTATACATCTTTGTATCTTCTGTAAATTTATGCTGGTTGTGAGATACCAGGTAAACCCAGTGAGAAACTGAATTTGAAGGCATAAAATTCAAAGCCGGTGTGGTGGCACATGCTTGTAATCCCAGTACTTTGGAGGCTGAGACAAGAGAATCATAGGTTTGAGGACAGCCTCAGTAAGTAGTGAGACTCTCATCAACATAGCAAAACCCTGTTTCAAAATAAAAAATAGGGCTGGAGTTGTAACTCCGAGGTAGAATGCCCCTGGATTCAATCCTCATTGCCACAAGGGGAAAAAAAGAGAGAAATAAATTCAGGTAAGATTGTGCTTTGCCAGGACTACAAACAGAGTATTTGGAAGAATTCTTTGCTGCTTTCTAACATCACACCCATTGAGAATACAGTCTAAATGAAAACTGTCTTTCAGAATAGTTAGTTTACTAAGCCAGTCGTGGTGGCACACCTTTGTAATCCCAGCATTCAGGAGGCTGAGACCAGAGAATCACAGTTTGCAGACAGCTTCAGCTACTTTAGCAAGGCCCTTTGCAACTCCACGAGACCCTGCTTCAACAGAATAAAAAGACTAAAAAATAAGGCTGGGGGTATAGTTTGGAGGTAGAATGCACCTGGGTTCCATCCCCAGTGTTACACACACAAAAGAATAGTCATGCTACCTGTTTGTACAGTTCCTGCAGCAGTGAGTCATTAGAGTGAGAAGGGAAAGACTGTTTTCTTCAGGGATCACCCCCATCTTTGTTAAGTACTTAATTGTCATGATATATATTGCTTTTTTTCAAATGGATTCTCATTGTATTCACCAGTATTTGTTAAGGCTCCTTCCAGAGGTATAATACATCCTCAAAGGATACAAGTTTCTCATAGCTGAGGAGATTGCAAAGAATGCAGGCAAGATTTGAGTTGTATTATAGAAAGGTAAATTTAATTGAGTCAGAAATCTAAGCTTCATCTGTGCCCCAAACAGGCAGTTTTATCATAAGCAATGTCTTAACCTCTTTGAACTTCATTTTACTTGTTTTAAAAGGCTAATGATGCTTTTTTCCTAAAGTAATGACAAGGATAAAATATGTGAAAACAGTGTGCAAATTATGAAGAGGTATACAATTATTGGCTGTTATGGTTTAAATAAATTGGCAATAGAATAAAAAAATGAACTTAGCTTAAAAAATGAGAACATATATTTAGAAAGCCTCCTGGAAGTAAGTCTGTGATAAGTGTGTGTGTTACTGGACACTCTACCAATGAGCTACTATCCCAGCCCTTTTTATTTTTGAAACAGTAGGTGCCACAGCACCTGGCTGCCTCCTGGAACTTTTTTTTTTTTTTTTTGCGGCACTGGGGTTCATGGAACACAGAGGCATTCTACCTCTTTGCTACACTCCCAGCCCATATTTTTTTTCATCATTTTAAAAGAGTCTCACTGAGTTGCAAAGGGCATGACTAAGTAGCTGAGTCTGTTCACAAACCATAATCCTCCCGTCATAGCCACCCAAATGATGGGATTACAAGTATTTGCCACCCCAGCCCTGTTTTTTATTCTTTATTTTGAAACAGGGTCTCACTAAGTTGTGCAGGGCCTCACTAAGTAGCTGAGGCCAGCGGCAAACTCATGATCCTTGTGTCTCAGCATCCCAAGTACTGGGATTACAAGCATGTGCCACCACGCCCAATCCCTAGAAACTGAAGTACTCTACAAGTACTTTGGAAAAGTCATTTCTTAAGCCAAACAGTGGCATATCCCTATAATCCCAGCAGTCTGAGAGTCAGGCAGAAAGACTGCAAGCATGAGGCCCCCCCTGGCCAACTTAGACCACCTCAAGATTTTTAGAAACAGTTGGGGATGTAGCTTAATGGTAGAATGTCCCTGAGTTATTCAGAGGACCCCCCCCAAAAAAAAATACTTTATAAATTTCCTTAAATAGTCACAGTGAGCCAGGTATGGTGGTGCACACTTGTAATTCCAGCATTTGGGAGGCTGAGACATAAAGATCGTGGTGCCAGTACTGCAAAAAAAAAAAAAAAAGAAAGAAAAGAAAAGAATTAGGGCTAGAGGTGTGTAGCTTGGAGGTCAGTAGTCACATGTAGATACACCTTAAAAAATGAATTGGGAGCTGGGTGTGGTGGTGCATGCTTGTAATCCCAGCATTTGGGAGGCTGAAACAAGAGAATCCTTGTTCTAGGACAACCTCAGCTACTTAGTAGCTCTTTGCAACTCAGATCCTCTTTCAAAATAAAGAATAAAAACAAATAGGGCTGGGGTGTAGCTTGGGGGTAGAATGCCCCTGGGTTCCATTCCCAGTACCCCCAAAAAATGAATTGGGAGGAGGGGATACCAGTGATTCGTTTCTTGGCTAAACTGAATATGTAGCATTAATAGTACATTTTTAAGAAAGCACATATTTAAGGAACCTTTATTTTTGCAGTATCAGCTTCCATCCTCATTGTGCCCCTCATCAGTTTTTAGTAGCTTGGCTTTTGTTATCTGCCTGGAGTATACATAGACATACACATACTTTTCAGTTTCACATTTTGCAAATCCTTTCTAGTTTCCTGATAAGGTGGAACTGAAGGTATCATCTGCAAAGTTGGGAAGAAGTTTGCCATTTTAGTGTGTGTGTGTGTGTGTGTGTGTGTGTGTGTGTGTGTGTGTGTGTGTTTTACAGTCATTCTACCTCCAAACTACAGCCCCTGCCCTATTTTTTATTCTTTGTTTTGAAACAGGGTCTCACTAAGTTGTAGAGGACCTCACTAAGTATATGATGCTGGCTTCAAACCTACAATCCTGTCTCATTCTCCCAAGTACTGGGATTACAAGCAAGTGCCACCAAGCCCACCTTTGTATTAGGCCTTTTTAAGTTAGAGTAAATATTCAGCATCCTTTGTATATGATGCCCTAAACTGATAGAAACTGAGTTTCACTAAAGATCTTTAAACATGTGGTTGGGCAAGCATGATTTTATAATGCTACATGTCAGCAAAGAGAAATATAGATAGGAAGAAAAAAGGAAGTGCAACTGAATATCGAGTTTAACAAAGATGATGAAATTCAGGATTAGAAGGCTGGAACATCCTAATACTGGACCAGAAAATGCAAGAAATATTAACCTAGAGCAGTTCTGACTCCACACCCAGATTGCCCAGAACTCCCTATACCAGTTGATAACACCCTTGAGAAACTGAATAGAATCAAAGTGGTAAGGAGTTTAAAATGCAGCTAGGAAGGTTAAATCAGTTCATAATCCTATTTTCATGTGAACTGAATTCACAATAAAATTACTTTTAAAGTTTATCATGTACTTAGGCATTTCATTTTATCCTCTTTCAAAAATTAGATCAAAGTCATTTACTTAACAAGTAAATGCCAAGCACGTCTAACTTACAAGTACTTGAAAATATATAAATCTCTAGGTTGCATGTTTCACATAGAACTAAGGTGTTTAGATACTAAGGAGATTCTGTTGTAAGCTATCTATTCTAAACCATGTAGCTGCTGTTTTTTGTTTGTTTGTTTTGCAGTACTGGGAAACACTGGAGCATTCTCTCTCTAAGCTACACCCCCAGCCCTATTTTTTTATTCTTTATTTTGAAACAGGGTCTCACTGAGTCACAAAGGGCCTCACTTAGTAGCTGAGGCTGTCCTTGAACCGTGATCCTCCTGTCGCAGCCTCCCAAATCCTGGGATTACAAGTGTGCACCAACCACGCTCCATTGCTTCTCTTTTACCTTGAATTTTTTTCTTTGATCACAGAAAGAAGTGCAAATAACTGAAGATGTGCCCCCTCCTTTTTTTTTAATACAGTGTAGAGACTGAAGTTGGTGACTACATGTTCTGCTTTGACAACACATTCAGCACCATTTCTGAGAAAGTAATTTTCTTTGAGTTAATCCTGGATAATATGGGAGAACAGGCACAGGAACAAGAAGATTGGAAGAAATATATTACTGGAACAGATATGTTGGAGATGAAACTGGAAGACATCCTGGTTAGTATAATCTTTTAATAAAGTAATAAAAATTATTACCATCCAGAGGCCTTTCTGTCTGAGGCAACTGAGGTAGCGTTTTCTCTGCATTTCTCAGGAAAATGTTTCTAATGTTTTTTTACTTTTGTGAAAAATATTTTGAAATTTCAAATTACTTTAGCTTCATAGAGCCCTGTTATCATGTTCACTTATTTCAATATGACTGTATCATAAAATTTGTTGGGTTTTTTTGTGTGTGTTTGGGGATTGAACCCTAGGGGCATTCTACCTCTGAGCTACACCCCCAGATTTTTGAAAGTTTTTATTTGATAACTGGGTTCACTAAATTGATAGACACTTCACAAAGTTGCTAAGGCTTAGATAGATTATATTTTTGATTGTATAGTATGCACACCTAAAAATAAAATATTAGCCATGCATGGTGGTGCACACTTGTAATCCCAGTACTTGGGAGGATCACAGGTTTGCAGCCAGCCTCAGCTACTTAGTGTGGCCCTCTGCAACTTAGACTCTGTTTATTATAAAGAATAAAAAAAAAATAGGGCTGGGGTGTAGCTCAGAGGTAGAATGCCTCTGGGCTCTGGGTTCAATCCACACACACACACACAAAGAAATCAAAGAATAAAATATTATAAATGCATAATGTCTTTGATAACAGGTAAATACCTAAAGGTTAATATGTACTTGTGTTTTTTTAAACTGAGTCATTGTCTTATGCCTTTAGGAATAAAAAGTAACTTATAAAATTCCTAAACTATGCTATACTCTGCTGCTCAAATATTGTTTCATATTATACATTTTCAATTCATAGTATCTTCTTGGGTTTTTTGTTTGTTTATTGGTTTTTTTTGTGTGGGTCTGGGATGGAACCCAAGGGCATTTTACCTTCAAGCTATACGCCCTACCCTATTTTTTTATTCTTTATTTTGAAACAGGGTTTCCCTAAGTTGCAGAGGGCCTCACAAAGTAGTTGAGGCTGTTCATGAACTGCAGTCTCAGCCTCCCAAATGCTGGGATTACAAGTGTACACCACCATGCCCAGCTTCACAATAACTAAACATCAGGGACCAGGGTGTCCAAGTACATGGGAGGCTGAGGCAGGAGCCTCAACTGCTGGTTTGAGGCTAGCAACACACAGTAACTTAGGAAAACCTAGTCTCAAAATTTAAAGATAGGTCTAAAAGTGTAGCTTAGAGGGTAGAGCACCCCTGGATTCAGTCCCTAGTACTGCCAAAAAATATATTATTATATAACTACAGAGGATCTTTAAGTAATGTAAGTAATACTTTTCCTTTTTTTTTTGTGAGTCTTGGGAATGGAACCCAGGGGCATTCTACCTCCAAGCTATACCCCCTGCCCTAGTTTTTATTATTTATTTTGTAATCAGGTCTCACTGAGTTGCAGAGGGCCTCACTAAGTAGCTGAGGCTATCTGCGAACCGCGATCCACTGGTCTCAGCCTCCTGAATGCTGGGATTATAAGCGTGGGCCACCACGTTTTCCTCTTTAATTGGATTGTGCACCCATCTACCTCAAAATTGTATTTGGATTTTTAAAAAGCCTATTATGAAGCATATCTTTAAATTTGAGTATTTTTATATAGTAAAATTATTTTACTTATCTCTAGGAATCCATCAACAGCATCAAGTCCAGACTAAGCAAAAGTGGTCACATACAAACTCTGCTTAGAGCATTTGAAGCTCGTGATCGAAACATACAAGAAAGCAACTTTGATAGAGTCAATTTCTGGTCCATGGTTAATTTAGCAGTCATGGTGGTGGTGTCAGCCATTCAAGTTTATATGCTGAAGAGTCTATTTGAAGATAAAAGGAAAAGTAGGACTTAAAGTTCCACTAGATTATTTAAGTTGAAAAGAGAGGCAGAATGCAATAAATTGTTATTACTAATAATCTTTTCCAAAATGTTCTTAGGCATTATCATTAAGCGTAAAACAAGTATAAGTTTAATGTCAAGAGAAAGCCTTCACTTTCTGTACAACAGGAATATTTTCTAAAATATAGGTTAACCAAATGAGGTCATATTAATAACTGCATTTTTCTGTTTGAAAAAGACTTTGCGAGTCAGTGAATAAATGAACACTTGGCCTAAATACAACGTCTATCTGCTTTCACCCGGAAATTTCTTTGTAAATATGGCAGTTACAAATTAATCATAAAAGTTTTTTATATATTAAATGATAAACCATCTGGGAATTATATAATTCTGGATTGAATATATCAACTTTCTGCTATTTACATGTACTTTTCACTGTTTACATGTACCTTTCCTAAAAGATACATGGAAAAAGCTTTGAAATTTTAAAAATTTGAGATTTTTAAAAACCAAATATATCTCAGTGTAAAATATTAGCAAAATGACTGGCTTTAATAACTTAGCTCTCAAACTGACATTTTAAAATTTCTTAAACCAGCCGGGCGTGGTGGCGCACGCTTGTAATCCCAGCATTTGGGAGGCTGAGACCTGGAGGATCGCGGTTCGCGGACAGCCTCAGCTACTTAGTGAGGTCCTCTGCAACTCAGTGAGACCCGGTTTCAAAATAAAGAATATAAAATAGGGCAGGGGGTGTAGCTCGGAGGTCAAATGCCCCTGAGTTCCATCCCCAGACCTGCAAAAAAAAAAAAAAAATTTCTTAAACCACAAATACATGCTTTGTCATTTAAATTAGGCCAAATTTTCTGTTTGAAATAAAGATATACAAGTAAAGGCTTTCTAAAGTGCCGAAAGAAAGGTTGTTCAGTCTTCATAAGATACATTTGTCTAAACTTTAAGGTATAGAATGTTATAATTAAATGAGATAAATTCATTTTTACTTTATCTGTCAACAGTATTATGTTAGTTTTAACATAATTATTGACTTCAATAATATGCTGTTATCAAGTTCTAAGGAAAATATTGCTGATCTGGGTTCTAGTATAAATAATTATCTCCTTAGTTCTCTATACTATTAGAAACAGATCCAAATATAATTCACTTAGAGCTATAAATAAATATCTGCAAGTAATAACTCATGATATCCCAATCCTAAAATAATCTATAGGTTAAATTCCAGGTAATTTAAAAAACTATTAGAGTGAGTTTTATTTTCTACAATTATTAATTTGAATTATCTTTTATAAGCATTGAGGTACATTTTATGAAATATAAGCCCAACTGTAAGATTTACTCCTGGGCGTGCATATTTATTACAGTTTTTATTATAACTTTTAATAAATGACCTTTCTGATCATTTTAAGGAGTGGAAACAGTCCCAAATTATAGACACCTAATATATAAATAAGCCATATATACCTAGAAAAACCTCTGTG
Source organism: Muscardinus avellanarius (assembly GCF_963383645.1). Classification (NCBI taxonomy): domain Eukaryota; kingdom Metazoa; phylum Chordata; class Mammalia; order Rodentia; family Gliridae; genus Muscardinus; species Muscardinus avellanarius. The sequence continues at coordinate 82,916,230 of NC_137788.1, read as the reverse complement.
CCATCCTAGTTTATCAGTGTAGATAGTCTTACTCAAGTACTAGAGATTTAACTATCATGAATCAAGTAATGTTTAAATTACACCCATTTGTAGTATTATAAATATATTGTAAGTTAGAAACAATCAACTTAAACATTTGGGTATAGAACCCATCTACAAGGTTGTATCACTGGGATTCCTGATAAGCAATAATGATATTCAGAGAAAGTGATTCACTTAAAATTTATATTCAGAGTGGTAGAAAAATAGCTACATTTTCTTCCTTCTTAGGCCTTTGAAAAATAGAAGCCTTTATTTCCCTATTCAGATACTTTTTAGAATGAGGTAAATCAAGCTGGGTGTGGTGGCACACACTTGTAATCCCAGCATTGGGGAGGCTAAGGCAGGGGGATTGCGGTTCGCGGACAGTCTCAGCTACTTAGGGAGGCCCTTTGCAACACCGTGAGACTCTCTTTCAAAATAAAGAATAAAAAATAGGAATGGAGATGTAGCTCAGAGGTGAAATGCCCCTGGGTTCCATCCCAAGTGCTGCCAAAAAAAAAAAAAGGTAAAACTGGCCAAGAAAACACACCAGGTGTCTACAAGCCCCTGTAACACATGCAGAATGAAGGCCAGTAAGATCATGGAGAGTCCTTCCTTTTTCCTCTTCTGACATATTCATAACAAGAAGCAAACTTATAATACCATAACTAATAAAGCAGGGTAAAATATAAACTACTGCATCTTTTCTATAAAACTGTGATTAAGAATTCTACCTCTTATATATGACTGTTACTGTTCTGTACTCTGATTCCTTACCTAACTGAATTTGTTATACCATTGATTTTAAACCCTTAATTCAGTTAACTTACCATATAAAATAGTGACTTTATTTGAAAAGCAAGGACTTTAGGGATGTTAACAACAATTTTATTTTTATAGATGTGAAAAGAATGAGATATTTAAGAAGGATGTTACCTGTATTAACCAAAAAAGTAAAGTTTATAGACAACAAAAATCTGATATTTTAAAGACATATTATCTGCTTCATGTTATTTTTAATGTCACTTCTGAAATTAAAATTATGCTAAAATCAAGTAAGTTGTTCATCACACAAGAGCTGATTTTGTCTTTGGTTGCTATTAAATACCACAACATTTAACTAAGGCCTGTTGTTTCATTCTGATTTGCACTTGGATCATTAATGATGATTTTCTTTAATGAATGTCAACATGTAGAAAGTAAATGTTTGAAAACAGCACTGAAATAAATTATAAATTGAAGTGTAATTCTATGTCAAGTATATTTATCCTTAAACATTGTCTTAAAATTGCCCCAAATCAAGTACCTATAATTGTATGCCTCCTTACAGGAAAGTTCTTATCTGAATTTCTAAGAGAAATAATTCTGCATGTAATGGTTTCTCATCTGGAGTATAATCCACAGTGTTCTGAAATGAGGAGTAGATTATGGGTACTAAGCTGAGCATATTTAATAAAAATCACTATAAAAGGAAGTCTCACGTATCAATCATAAATCCTGTCTACTCTTTAAAATCTTCCTTGACTTCATTCTCAGTTAAATGACCTTTCCTCTCTCATTCTGAAAACCCATACCTCCTATCTCTATTTATATATGTACTTATTCATTGATTGCCTAGACATGCATTGTACCAAAAGGTCCGCAAAACACAAAGAGCCAACAGAGATCCTCAGCTTTGAAGTTTTGGGATATTATGCAAGCACCCAGGGACTTGTACTACTCTTCTACCCCAGAAATTAATTCTTTGGATCTGGAAGATGGCTCATGAATCTTAATTGTTATGTAATTCAATTTGGAATTCTTTCAGTTATCCTTGGACATATGCTAGCTAGGTGATCTTGGGAAATAAAAACTCCTTTCAGCCTATTTTTTCATTTGTAGAAATATTTGAAGTCCATTTTAAGACTTGTTAAAATAGCTGGGCATGATGGCCAGCCACACTGGCTTAAGAAACCCTGTTTCCACATAAAGTATTAAAAAATAGGTCTGGAAGTGTAGCCTGTGGGAGTGTAGCCCAGAGGTAGAAGGGCTTCCAGGAATCCCAGTACCACCAAAATAATAATAATAATAATAATAATAATAATAATAACAACAACAACTAAAATAGCATTTAAGAGCCAGGCGTGATGGCACACTCTTGTAAACTCAGCATTTGCGAGGCCAAAACAGGAGGATCACGATTTGATGACAGCTACTACTTACTGAGACCCTTTGGAACTCAGTGAGACCCTATTTCAAAATAAAGAATAATTAAAAAAAAAAAAAAGGTCTGGGGGTATAGCTTGGAGGTACAATGCTCCTGGGTTCCATCCCCAGTACTGCCAAAAAAAAAAAAAAAAAGTACAATAAGCTGGGCATGATGGCACATGCCTGTAATCCCAATAGCTGGGAGACAAGAGAAAGGAGTTCTCAAGTTTGAGGCCAGCCTCAACAATTTAGCAAGATTGTGTTTCAAAACTAAAGAATAAAAAGTGCTGAGGGTGTAGCCAGGAGGTAGAATGCCTCTTGAGTTGAATCCCCCCGACACACCAAAAAAAAAAAAAAAAATAGGCCGGGCATGGTGACACATACTTGTAATCCCAGTACTTGGGAGGCTGAGACAGGAGGATAGCAGGTTCATGGCCAGGCACAGCTACTCATGAGAACCTGTCTCAAAATAATAGAATAGCCTGGGGAATGTAGTTTGGAGAGAGAATACCCCTGGGTTCATTCAATCTCTAATACCACTGCACAAAAAGTTATCTCGAAAAGTTTACACAGAGGCCGGGTGTGGTAGAGCGTGCTTGTAATCCCAGTTTTGGGGAGGCAGAGATTGGAGGATCACCATTTGCGGACAGCCTCAGCTACTTAGCCCTTTGCGATTCAGTGAGACCCTGTTTGAAAATAAGGAATAAAAAATAGGGCCTGGGGTATAGTTCAGAGGTAGAATGCTCCTGGGTTCCATCCCCAGTACCACAAAAAAGAAAAAGAAAAAAAAAAAAAAGGAATCTGTAATTACTCCAAAATAAAAATTTTAAAACAAAAATGTTCGGGCAGAAATACTTTAGAGTTGAAACAGACATAGTGTATTGGCACATACCTAATTCTGATATGTTTTTTGGATAGGCAAAATAAATATAATCAGAGTGGCCACTCCACCAAAAGTGATACACGATTCAATGCAATCCCTATTAAAATACCAATATTATTCTTTCTTTTTTGTGGTACTGAGGATGGAGCTACACCCCCAGCCCTATTTTTTATTCTTTGAAATGGTCTCACTGAGTTGCAAAGGGCCTCACTAAGTAGCTGAGGCTGTTCATGAACCATGATCCTCCTGTGTCAGCCTCCCAAATGCTGAGACTGCAAGCATGCACCACCATGCCCGGCTTACCAATGTTATTCTTGCCACCATGTCTGGCACCAATATTCTTCTTAAGAGATCTACAGAAATCAGTCCTAAAATTCACATGGAAAATATGAGACCCAGAATAGCCAAAAACAATGATGAAGACATCACAATACTTGATTACAAATTATACTGCAACTTAGACTGTTATAAATAAAAATAAAATTGGGCTAGGAGTGTAGCTTGGAGGTAGAATGCCCCTGAGTTCAATCATCAGACACATACACACAGAGGCATGGTGACACAAGTTTATAATCCCAGTACTTGGGAGGCTGAGACAAAAAGATCACAGGTTCACAGCTAGCCTCAGCTACTTAGTGAGGTCCTCTGCAACTTAGTAATACCCTTTTCAAAAAAAAAGAATAAAAAATAGGGCTGGTGGTGTAGCTCAGAGGTATACTACCCTTGGGTTCAAAATCCCCAGTACCACAAAAGTTTGGGGAGAGCCTACAGAATGGAAGAAAAAAAATTTGCCAGCTACTCCTCTGATACAAGACTAATATCTAGAGTATATGAGAAACTATAAAAAAAAAAAAACCTAAAAGCAAAATAGTCAAATGAATTGAATAGAAAAATGTTCAACATTATTAGCAGTCAGAGAAATGCAAATAAAAACTACACTGAGAATCCATCTAACTCCACTTAAGAGTGGCAATAATCAAGACCAATAATAAATGCTGGCGAGAATGAGGGGAATTACCAACTCTTAAACACTGTTAGAACTGCAAATTAGTACGACCACTATGGAGATCAGTATGGAAGTTCCTCAAAAGACTAAGAATAGAACCACCATATGACCCTGCTATCACTCTTTATGGTATGTTGCCAAAAAAATTAAAGTTAGAATACTATAGCAATACATGTACATCCATGTTTATGCCAGTAGAATTTATACTAGTCAAATTATAGGAGCAACCTAGGTGCCCATCAGTAGATGGTTAAAGAAAATGTAGTATATATACACACAATGGAATTTTACTTAGCCATAAAGGACACAGAAGCTGGGTGTGATGATGCGCACCTGGAATCCCAGTAATCGAAAAGCCAAGGCAGGAGGATTGCAGGTTCATAGCCAGCCTCAGCAACTTAGGAGGTCCTCTGCAACTTAGTGACACCTGTTTCAAAATAAAAGAAATAAAATCAGACTGGGGATGTAGCTCCAAGATAGAATGCTTCTGCGTTCCCATCCCAAGTACTACCGAGAAAAGGCACATATGTGGTGTGTGTGTGTGTGTGTGTGTGTGTATGCCATCTGCCAAAAAATGGATGGAACAAAAGAATATTACACTAAATGAGATCAGCCAGTCACAGGAAGTGAAAATTGTGCTTTAATGTATAAAATTTAAAAATGGAACTTTAGATAAATGAGGGCAGAGACCAGTAGAATAGTGGAAGGAAGGAGGTAGGGTGGAGATAAAAGAGAACTTATGAAAGAAACAATTCAAATAAAGCTATGTAAGCCAGGTTTGGTAGTGCATGCCTGTAACCCCAGTACTTGGGAGGCTAAGACAGGATTTGTAGGTTCGAAGTTAGCCTCAAGAACTTAGCAAGGTGCTCAGCAACCGAGCAAGACCCTGTCTCCATATAAATAACAGCTAGGAGTGTTGCTCAGAGGTAGAATGCCCCTGGCTCAATCCCGAGCAAAACACACACACACACACACACACACACACACACACACACACCCATACCACACCACACACATACTATGTCCATACATGAAGGTATCATTACCAATCTCACTAATATGTACAAGGAAAGGGTGGAAACAGGATCGGCTCCAGAGGGAAATATATCAAGTGCTGTGTGCATGTGTATTTGTATTTGTACCACTTTGAAGCTACGATGTATAATTACAACAAACCAATAAAAATATTTTAAAAGCAAAGGTGGAATACTATGTTCTTTGGAGAGCTATGTAATTAAGCCTGATCACTTTTCATATGAACTATAAAATAACATTTTTCCTTTTGAAGCAATCACATATTCTAAAATACCATCTATTTTAGGGCGTGGTGGTACACACCTGTAATTCCAGTACTTTGGAGGATCACATGTTCAAGGATAGCCTCAGCAGTGTAATAAGACTCAGCAACTTAGCAAGACCTTGTTTCAAAATAAAAAAAGGGATGGGGGTATAGCTCAGGGGTAGAATACAGCCTGAGTTCAATTCTCACTACCACAAAACAAATATCTACAGGCCATACTATGATGATATTTATCATAATATATAATTATTAAAAATCTACCATTAAGCCAGATGTGGTGGCACACACTTGTAATCTCTGCGCTTGGGAGGCTGAGACAGGAGGATTAAGCAGGTTTGAAGCCAGGCTCAGCTATATAGTGAGCCTCTCAGCAACTTAGTGAGGCCCTGTTTCCAAATAAAAATATAAAATAGGTCTGGAAGTATTAGCCTGGAGGTAGAAAGCCCCCCCCCAAAAAAAAATAAAGTCTACCATTAGCCAGGCGTGGTGACACACACTTATAATCCCAGTGCTGGGGAGGCTGAGACAGAAGGATTGGGCAGGTTCAAAGCCAGCCTCAGCTACTCAGTCAGACTCTCGGCAACAAAGTGAGATGGTTTCCAAATAAAATGTCACACACAGAGACACATACAAACACACAGACAGTCTACCATTATTAGAGGAAGCTAATAGAAGCCAGGCATGGTAGTGGATACCTATAATCTCAATATGTGGGAGGCTGAGACAGGAGGATGGCAGGCTCAAGGCCAACCTCAGCAACTTAGTGAGGTCCTTGGTAACTTCTGAACACACAATCTCAAAATAAGAACTAAAAAAAGATAGGGTTGGGGGTGTAAATCAGAAGTAGAACACCTCTATGTTCAATCCCAGTACTTCTCCCACAAAAAGTGGCTGTTAGAACATTACTATAATATTACCATGGGAAGACTACACCTGTTCCACAAATGCTGCAGTTATTGTTTTGTGAATTTCAATAGACAAGTCATCCTTGACTTCCCAGTGGACAATCATGGCATATAAATAAAATGGAACCCCCCCCCCCCGGGGTTCCTGGAAGCCCTTATAAGCCCGGGCTACTCCCAGACATACATACATATATACATATACATACGTACATATATATATATATGTACGTATGTATAATTTTTTTTTTTAAACAGAGTCTCATAAGTCAGTGAGGCTGGCTTTGAACCAGCGCGATCCTCCTGTCTTCGCCTCCCAAGTATGGGGATTACAAGCGTGCGCCACCACGCCTGGCAAAAGGAAAATTTTGAACATAATTCCTACATCTAAAAAGATTTGGCTAAAGGGGGGTCTCAGAAATATAAAATACTCTTAAATTCTTAAATGTCACAATAACAATTTGTGTGTGTGGGGGAGGGGGTACTGGGGGTGGATCCCTGGGGCTTTCTAACTCCAGGCTATATTCCCAGGCCTATTTTATATTTTATTTGGAAACAGGGTCTCACTAAGTTGCTGAGAGCCTCACTAAGTAGCTGAGACTGGCTTTAAACCTGTGCAATCCTCCGGTCTCGGCCTCCCAAGCGCTGGGATTGTAAGTGTGCACCACCAATGCCCTGCTACAATGACAAATTATTAAATGTGCTGGCAAATAGCCCTTGACTAAACCACAAAAGAGAAGTAATAAAGAACATTCTTTTTTACTAAAGAACAGGAAAAGTCTAGAAAATATTATGCAGATGGTCCATGTGCCAGTATTGGGAAAGATTTTCAATTTTTCAAATATATCTTTGGTAGTAAAAGAAGCCAGGAGCTTCAGAGAAAGGGATGCAGGATTCCAGGCACCAAGGGTGATTAGCAAGACAACAGAGATAGTTTCAGGGCCTTTTTCAGTGTAAAGATTACATTTCCCAAGGAAGTGGAAGAATGCCATAAACCTTCAAGAGATACCAGAATTGAATGATCAAATAACACATTTTGGGGTGTAACAAGAGGCTTAGGGTCTGTACCAGAAACAGGAAAGACAGGCAGGAAGGAATCCCCCACATCAAAAGGGCTGGCCCTAGAGGGGGCAGATCTGGTTGGGTTAGGAGACTGGCTATAAGAATATTGTGTCCAGGAATCTTAGGTAAATTCATTCAAACCCCCCCCCCATGCCATGGGACTGTAAATGTATTCTGTATTTCTATCTTTTTAATAAATTCCTTTAAATCTTCAGCACGAGTCGGGCTATTGCACATCTATCCTTAGCTCAGGACAAGAACCTGCGGTTTTACAGAAATAGTTTCTGGGAGCCGAACAATGGTCTCCGGGGACAGTTTCCCAAACTGTAACAGTCCACGTAGTATCAAAGAAGATTATTTAATTTTTGGCCACCCAAGAAAAGATCAGGGTATAATACTCATATCCCCCACATACCCAATACATGTTACATTCCTCATAGCATATCCAAAGCAAGGTTTAATATCAAAATAATAAATGTTTGAGAGTTCCTCAGTCTAGTACTTTGGAAAACACAAACTTAAAGAATTAGCTGTTAAAAAGTCAATAGTGTAATTGGGGAGAAAGGCAAATATTGTAGGATTATCAAGTGTACATTTTCCCAGGTCTCAGCGCTGTCGTTCCTAACTTCGGTTAATATGCTCCCTCTACTTCCTTTGCTAAGCGCTGGTCATATGATATTGACTCTGACGGCAGAGCCATGTCTGTTTTAATCTACCATGCTGCACAATGAATTTTTTTTTTCTTTCTTTCTTTCTTTTTTTTTTTTTGTTTTTGTACTGGGAACTGAACCCAGGGGCATTCTACCTCTAAGCTACACCCACAACCCTTTTCTTTCCTTTGAATTTGGTTGTTTTTGTACTGGGGATTGAACTCAGGGTGTTACACTTGCAAGGCAAGGACTTTATCACTGAGCTACAACTCAGCCTTATCCTCCTCACCCCCAGCAACACAGCAAGGTCCTGTTTCAAAATTTTTAAAATGAGACAGATGTGGTAGCCCACGCTGTAATCCCAGTACTTGGGAGGCTCAGAAAGGTTTGCAGGTTTGAGGCCAGCCTCAGCTACTAAGGCCTCTTTAACTTAGACCCTGCTTCAAAATAAAGAATAAAAAAATCAGGGGCCAGGATGTAGCTCATTGGCAAGCACCTGCCTTCCAGATGCAGCACTCTGGGTTCGATCCTTGGTTCCAAAAAGAAAAAGATCCACCATAAACAAATAAATAAATCAAGCTGCGGATGCAATTCAGAGGGAGAATGCTCCTGGATTCAATAAAACACACACACACACACACACACACACACACACACACTCTCTCTCTCTCTCTCTCTCTCTCTCTCTCTCTCTCTCTCTCTCTCTCTCTCCAAGAGGTAGGGTCAGAGGTTGGATGCTCCTAGGTTCCTTGATAGTGAGCTTTCTTAGTTGTTTTTGTGGTACTGTGATTGACCTCAGGGATGCTCTCAAACTGAGCTACTGAGCTATCTACACAGACCTTTTAAGTATTTTCTTTTTTATTCTTACAGCACTGGCAATGCAACTCAGGGGCATTCTACCTCTGAGCTATGGCAGTACCCCAATTTTGATTCTTTATTTTAAAACAGGGCCTGAGTTTACAAAGGGCCTAAATAGCTGAGGCTCTTCTCGAACCACAATCCTTCTGTCTCAACTCCCCAAATGCTGGGTTACGAGCATGGGCTACCACGCCCCCCCCCCTTTTTTTTTTGAGAAAGGGACTTCCTAAGTTTTCCAGGCTGGACTCCAATTTGTGATCCTCCTGCCTCAGCCTCCTGGGCCGCTCAAATCACACACATACCAACCTGAGATTTGTTGTGCTTGTAATATTGAAGATTGAATCCAGGGGGCATTCTACCTAACCCCAAGCTACACTCCCAGCCTTACTTTGTTTTAAGAAGGCCTTGCTAAGTTGCTGAGGTTGGCCTTGAACCTGTAATCCTCCTGTTGCAGGCTCCCAAGTACTGGGATCACAGACATGCACCATCATGCCAGTCCCACCAGGGATTTTCAGTAATGGATTTCAACATACATTTAGGAATCTGCAGCAAGTTCTACTCCCCTTTGGTTGATTTGCCCTGAAGTTATTAGCTGAATAACTCCTCTCTTCCATCTGGCCCTGTAACAAAATGTTAAGACATTCAAGAAATTGTCCTTTATCATCACACACTGCCCAATCTCAAACATCCTTGTGTATAGTGAAGCCTGTTTATTCTTCCTGCACTCTGAATGTTCTACCATGCGGATTCATATAATTAATGCTACAATTTAAATTCCGCTTTCATAAACCTTAAATAAAACCATAAACCATAAACCTTTTTTCAAAATATTTTCCAGTCAGACAAAAATAACCTCTTCCATCCCTAAAATCACCTTGCTACTCTGAACCATTTGAGGATTTTTGTGTACGTATGGGTGTGGTGCTGAGGGATGAATTCAGGCCTTAGCCATGCAAGGCAAGCACTGGACCTAGACTAAGCTGTATCTCAAGACCTGCCCTGACCTCTTTAAATAGCCGAATTTATATATATTCTTAATTTTTCTTAATCTTCCCAGAGACAATGGATGTGTTAAGTTTGTCACTTCCCCCCCCACAAAGGCATCTTAGAGAATAATTGGCCCTCAAATAATGAGTAAGATGTTTATTCTCAATTCCAGGCATTTCTTATTCCACTTTTTTTTTTTTTTTTGGTGGCACTGTGGTCTGAACCCAGGGGCATTCTATCTGAGCTACACTCCCAGCCCTATTTTATTTTTATTTTGAAATAGGGTCTCACTAGGTTGATTAGAGTCTCACTACTCGTGGCTGTCCTTGAATCTGCGATCTTCCTATCTCAGCCTCCCAAGTACTGAAATTACAGGACTATGCCGACATGTCCAACTCATCCCACTCCATTTTCAACTAGGCATTCTCTCTCTTTTCTTTTCTTTCTTTCTTTCTTTCTTTCTTTCTTTCTTTCTTTCTTTCTTTCTTTTTTTTTTTTTTGGTGGTACTGGGGTTCCTGGAAACCCTTCTACCTCCGGGCTAAACTCCCAGACCTATTTTATATTTTTATTTGGAAACAGGGTCTCTTAAGCCAGAGAGGCTGGCTTCCAATCTGTGTGATCCTCCTGTCTCTGCCTCCCAAGTGCAGGGATAACAAGTGTACACCACCATGCCCAGCTGGGCATTCTCTTTCTTAGCTATTTTTTTCTCTTGAAGCTAACCACATCCTTCAAAGTACTATCTATCAAATATTACAGTCCAAATCAAAATCCTATATATCTGTAGTCATATACTATTTTCAGGTGCTGCTTAACTCCGATGCTTTTATCTTAATCCCCCAAGACTGTACCACTCTATGAATAAAATCTTCAATCCTCTTCCCCCATCTGCAACAGACGTTATTTAGCTTATCCTATTTTTCCCAGCACAGAACCTACTATCCTTCAAAGCCAAATGAAATACCCTTCGTTAAGTCCTTCCCTATTGCCTTTTTGGCTTACTATAAATTTTTACAGAATTTTCTATCAGTATTTCATAGCAATTACATTTCAACTCAAACTTAGTTATATTTATGTATGTGTCTTCCATAACTTAAAAATGTAAAGCAGAGCTCCTAATCTTCATCTCTTTCCTCTTAGCTACTCATTTGGGTGAATCATCTTTATTAATACAACAAATAACCTGCTGGGCGTGGTACTGCAAGCCTGTAATCTCAGTACTTGGGAGGCTGAGACAGAAGGATGATTGGTTGAAGGCCAACCTCAGCAACTTAGTGAGGCCCTCAATAACTTAGCAAGACCTTATTTCAGAATAAAAACATAAAACAAGGCTGGTGTTCTAGCTCAGAGATAAAATAACCTTGGGTTCGATCCCCAGCACCAACATATAACAATACCAGGGATAATCAACTTACCAGGAGAAAAGGTTTATTTTGGCTCACAAAGTTGGAGGCTACAACCCACATCAGTTGGCTCTATTGCTTTGGACCTATGGTGTCACATCATGGTGGGAGCATGAGAAACAGCAAACTCAGCTCACCTCATGGTCATGAAGCAAAAGAGAGGAAGAACAAGGGTCTAGCTAGAGCCTCACTATCCTCTTCAAGGGCATGCCCCCAATGACCTGAGGACATCCTAGCAGGCCCTATCTCTTAAAGGTTTCACCACATCCCAATAGCACTAGGAGTTGGGGACCAAGTCTTTGACACAGGGACCCCAAAGGCTAATGTCCATCTCACAATATAATTCAGTCCATTTCCAAGAGTCCCCAAAGTCTTGACTATTCCAGCACTGCTTCAAGTCCAAACTCAGATGCAAGCCCCTACAAAAATCAAAAAGAAAGTTAATATACTAAGGTTGAGTGGTGGAATGGGCAGAGGGAAAAGATTTCTATTCCAAGGAGAAGAGAAGGGAAGGGAATAGAAAGAAATCAGCCCAAAACACAACAGGGCAAATATTAAACCTACTGGTGCTTGTCTGGCATCCAGGACACACCATAGCATAACGTGGACTCCCAAGGGCTTGGACAACCTCACCATTACTGTGCTACTTGCAGGCCACAGGGACACTCCCTCAGGCTGGCTTTGCATGTGGCATGCATGCTTCCCTCGGCAGGCATTCCACATTCCTTCCTGGGGTCTCAACCACAGCTTAAATTTTACTCAGAGCTTGATGCATTATCCTATCAGGGATTGTTTACAAGGACTCCAAACCCATAACATACTTCCTGGCTTCCCTTTGAAATATCAGTTGGTCTCCATGAGCCTGTAACTCTTGAACTTTGTATGACTGCAAAACCCTATCACCATATCAAGATCTACCACCAGTGGTCTGGGAACACTGAAACCACAGCCTGAGTGCCTTGTCAGTATAGGTCATCCTGGTGAGCAAGAGACATGGAGCTCTCTTCAAAGTATCTGACTTCTTTTTCAATGACCTTAATCTCTTTAGCAACCATACACTCCTGGGCTGCACCTTTCAATGTGCTCCTTTTATGGGCTGAACTACAAGTTTTTCAAATCTTTCTACTTGCTCCGATTTTCCCCGAATTCTTGCTGTAGATCTGGTTGGTTAAAAGCAGCCAGTGATACCCATGCCATTGCCTGAATGCAGTGAAACCTTAAAATTACCTCTAGCAGATCAACTGGGCATGTCCTTTAAACTCAGCCACCTAGTCTCAGGGTATGAACAAATTCAGTCAACTTTATTACCATGGCAAAACAACTAACCACTAACCATTGGAGATTTCATTAGAAATGAAATTTCATTAGAAATCTCCATCTGGAAACCATCAGCTTCACCCTCACTCTCCATATTCCTATCAGCATTCTGCTCTTCGGAGCCCCCAACAAATACTCCTGGTAAGCCAGACATGGTGGCTCATGCTTGTAATCTCAGCATCTAGGAGGCTGAGACAGGAGGACTGCAGTTCACCAGCAGCCTCAGCTACTTAGTGAAGCCATTCGCAACTCAGTGAGACCCTGTTTCCAAAAATGAAGACTAAAAAATAGGGCTGGAGGTGTAGCTCAGAGGAACAATGCCGCTGCAAAACAAAAACTCCTGTTAGGCTTCATTTACAGCACCCTAAGCTTTGTTAGCTTACCCCTTCAAACCTTTTGGGGGGGATGGGCCAGTAGGGACCCAGGGCCATTTTACCTCCAAAATACACCTCCAGCTTATGTTTATTTTGAAACATGGTCTCTCTAAATTGATGAGTCTCACTAATTGCTGAGGCTGTCCTCAAACCTGAAATCCTCCTGTCTCAACCTCCCAAGCACTGGGATTATAAGTGTGTGCCACCACACAAGGCTTGCTCCTCCCAACTTATCCAAAACTCCTCCTGCACAACAATTCCAAAGTCTTTTCCCCATCATATATAGTCATAGCAATGACCATTACCTCTCAGTACCAATTTCCTATTAATGAGCTTTATCACTACAATACCTGAGATGAAAAAATTATAAAAAGGTTTATTTTAGCGCATGATTTCAGTTCGTGATCACTGCTTTGTGAGTCAGGACATCAGGGAAGGACGATGTAGTAGAACAAAACCACTCACCTCATGGCCAGGAAGCAAAACTAAGGAACAAGAAGGTGCTAGAGTCTCACAGTTACCTTTAAAGGCACACCGCCAATGACCTAAATTTCCCCTAATAAGTCCCTACCTCTTACAGGTTCAACCACTTTCCAAAAGCACCAAGGGCTAGGGACCAAGCCTTCAGCATATGAGCCTTTAGGGGACATTTCAAAGCAAAACTAGGGCAGCATTCATAGCTTGACTTTTGAATTTAAAAAAGTAAAAAATTTTCATAGTTAAACCATTTTCAGAAGAACTAAAGCTTATCAACAAAAATGTCTGTAATAATACTTTATTGGGTAGACTTGTTACTCCCCCAAAAAGATATGTTCAAGTCCTAACTCCCAATACTTGTTAATGCAACTTTATTTGGGACCAGGAAATTAGTAGATATAATTAAGGTACTAATATAATATCACCTAGGATTTTTTTTTGGGGGGGGTGGGTCTGTGGACAGAACCCAGGGGCATCCGACCTCCGATTTACACCTCCTGCCCTATTTTTTATTCTTTATTTTGAAACCAGGTCTCACTGAGTTGTGGAGGGCCTAAGTAGCTGAGGCTGTCCACCAACCGTGATCCTCCGGTCTCAGCCTCCCAAATGCTGGGATTAGAAGCGTGTGCCACCACGCCCAGCTCACCTAGGATTTTAAGTGGGCACCAAAAACAAGAACTATTACTGTCCAAAGAAAAAGGACTGTGCATGGTGGTACATGGCTCTAATTCCAGTACTCAGGAGGCTGAGACAGGAGGATCACAGTGTCTGGAGACCCTCAGCAATTAAGTTTAACCCATTTCAAAAACATAATAAAAGAGACATGGGTCATGACTTGTAGGTAGAACATCCCTGGATTCAAACTCAGTAACAAAAACAAAAACAAAAAACAAGGAGGTTTTTTTTTTTTTTTTTTTTTGGTGGTACTGGGGATGGAACACAGGGACCTTCTACCTCTGGGCTACACTCCCAGACCTATTTTATATTTTTATTTGAACACAGGGTCTCTTAAGCCAGTGCGGCTGGCTTCGAACCTGCGCGATCCTCCTGTCTTCGTCTCCCAAGCGCAGGGATTACAAGTGTGTGCAACCACGCCCGGCTAAACAAGGAGATTTGAAATAGGAGAAAGGCATGTAAATATTGGTAGGCAGTGTTTATTATATAGTCAAGGAACACCAAAGATTACTAGTTATAACTAGGTTGAAAGAGGCATAGAATAAACTGAATTTTCTCTCAGAATAAACAATTTACCACCACAATTTTAGACTTCTGCATTGTAGAACTATATAGTAAGTTGCTATTTCATGCTACAAAGATTGTGGTAATCTGTTGAAGCAGCTATAGGAAACTAATATAAATACCTCAGTAATAGCACCTTTATAGCCTTCAGGGAAAGAAATTTAAATTTCAGAAATAAAGATTCCTGCCGAGCGAGGTGGCAAATGAATGTAATCGCCCCTCCCCCCGTGCTTAGGAGGCGGAAACAGGAGGATGGCACAGGTTCGAAGCCAGCCTTGCTGGCTTAAGAGACCCTGTTTCCAAATAAAAAAGTATAAAATAGGTCTGCGAGTGTAGCCCAACCCAGAGGTAGAAGGGCTTCCAGGAATCCCAGTACCACCAAAAAAAAAAAAAAAAGAGATTACTAAGAACAGATAGGTTTTATTAAAAGCATATTTTGCCTCTACTTATGACTACTTTAATGAAGAAGCACTGGCTTATTTAAATCCAATGCCTCCTCTCAATAAAAAAAAAATGTCTAATATACCCATGTGTGGTAGTATACAACTATAATCCCAGTACTTGGAATTACTGAGAAAGGAGGATCACAGGTTTGAGAACAGCCTCAGCATTTAGCAAGTCTCAGCAAACTAGCAAACCCTGTTTCAAAACAAAACAATTAAAAAGGGCTGCGGGTATAGTTCAGAAGTAGAATGCCCAAGTTCAACCCTCCTTTCTCCAAAAAAAAGTTTAATATTAAGACTATGCATTTTAAAAGACGTTAAACCGCCAAGTGCAGCGACACACACAATCTCAGTACGTAAGAGGCTGACACATGACTTCAGACTTAAAGTCAGCCTAGGGAAGTTAGCAAGACGCTCAGCAACTCAGTAAGAACCTATTACAAAAGTTTTTAAAGCCAGGTACGGTGGCACACACTTGTAATTCCAGTGTTTGGGAGGCTTAAACAGGAAGATTGCAGGTTTGTGGCCAGCCTCTGCAACTCCATGAGGCCCTCCACAACTTACTGAGACCCTGCTTAAAGTAAAAAAAAAAAAAAAAAAAAAAAATAGGGCTGAGGATGTAGAGATAGAATGTTCCTGGGCTCAATGCCCAGTATTACACACACACACACACACACACACACACACACAAATTTAGAACAATTTTAAGGGCTTTTGGTGTAGCTCAAAAATAGAAATGTCCTTAGGTTCAATCTGTAGTACCAAAAGAAATATAACTGCCAGGCATGGTGGCGCACGCTTGTAATCCCCCGGGCTTGGGAGGCAGAGACAGGAGGATCACGCAGGTTTGAAGCCAGCCTCACTGGCTTAAGAGACCGTTTTCAAATAAAATATAAAATAGGTCTGGGAGTGTAGCCTGGAGGTAGAAGGGTTCCATCCCCAGAACCACACACACACACACACACAATATTAATAATAATAAATGTTAAGTTGGGTGTGGTAGCATGCACTTGTAATTCCAGCATTTGGGGGGGTGAGACAGGAGGATTGCACAGATTCTAAGACAGCCTCCACTACTTAGTGAGGCTCTCAGCAACTTATTGACAACATGTTTCCAAATACAATATAAAAATAGGTCTGGGAGTGTAGCCCAGAGGTAGAAATTCCCTGGGTTCCATCTTTAGTACCATACACAAGAAAATAATAAAACCAAACCTTTACCCAATTTACGTATACACATACATATATATGTACGTATTACGATGTATGTACATATTAAAATATATACGTGTGTGTGTATGTGTGTGTATTCCCCCCACCCCTGAAGATTGGACTCTGGTATTCTACCTCTGAACTATACTTCCCAGCCCTTTTTGTTATTTTGAAAGAATCTTGCTAAATTGCTGAGGTTGTTCTTAACATCTGACCCAGTCTTAGTCTCCCAAGTACTGAGATTATAGGCATGTGAATCCACACCCAAATAGACTATAATTTTATTTTTGCAGTGCCGGGAATGGAACCCAGGGGCATTCTACCTTCGAGCTACACCCCAGCATTATTTTTTATTCTTTACTTTGAAACAGGATCTCACCGAGTTGCAAGGAGTCTAAGTAGTAGCTGAGGCAGTCTTCGAACCGTGATCCTCCTGTCTCAGTCTCCCGAATGCTGGAATTACATGCGTGTGCCACCAAACCTGGCTAGACTATAATTTTTTAAATGTTACTTCTAAAGAAAATAATCACAGAGAAAAGATGAAGTTCTAATTTGTTATAGTATTTTCATTACAAGTCTTAAGGCTGTTCTTTAACAGTGAAGGTTCACATTTCTGTAACTTGACATTAGTCTCAATGTTTTGTTTATTATGTATAAAGAATCTTAACCCTATACTTCCCTTTACCCTTGTTTCCAAATTGCCCAATTGTGAGTTAAAGTCAGCATATACTAACAAAATACAAAAATGATTTCAATGAGCCTAAACCACTAAAAAAACCCCTCAAATTCCAAATTTAATAAATTGGAGGTTTTCACGCCGGGCGTGGTGGCGCACGCTTGTAATCCCCGTGCTTGGCAGGCGGATAGGAGGATTGCGCTGGTTCGGAGTCAGCCTCGCTGGCTTAAGAGACCCTGTTTCCACATAAAAAAAGTTAAAAAATAGGTCTGGGAGTGTAGCCTGTGGGAGTGTATCCCGGAGGTAGAAGGGCTTCCAGGAACCCCAGTACCACCAAAAATAAATAAATAAAATAAATAAATAAATTGGAGGTTTTCTTAATTTTGCTTATCTATGAAAATATCTTCAATCAGTAAATAAAATTTAACATAAAGAGTACACAGTTCTTTAAAGTTTCCCAAAATAAATGTAAATTACAGGTTAAAATACTTGATACTAAGTACAATTTGTGTGTGTGTGGGGGGGGGGGTGGTAGTGGGGGTAGAACCCAGGGGCTTTTCTACCTCCAGACTATAATCCCAGTCCTATTTTATGCTTTATTTGGAAACAGGGTCTAAGTTGCTGAGAGCCTCACTCAGTAGCTAAGGTGGCTTCAAACCCAGCTAAATACTTGCCAGGCATGGTGGCGCACGCTTATAATCCCAGTGTTCGGAAGGCTGAGACAGGAGGATCATACAGGTTTGAACCCCAGTACCACAAAAAAAAAAGAAAAAAAATTAAAGTTAAAAAATTCTCTCAAAATAATTTCTAAAAATTCTCAAAAGTTTCACCTAACTGAAACTAAGCTGTCTCTTGTAAATAAAGGCAATACCAATACAGGTAACTTAATTTCATATATTCTCCTGACTTATTTAGACAAAATGACGAAACAAACCAAGTTTATTAGGCAAACATTATATGAATTTAGTAGAACTATTATTTTAGAAAGTAATTATGATCCTCAGAAACTTGACATAATTGTCTATTTTTTTTCAGTACTGGTGGTGGAACCCAGGGGCATTCTACCTCCGAGCTACACCTCCCACCCTATTTTTTATTGTTTATTTTGAAATAAGGTCTTACTGAGTCTGAAGGTCCTAAGTAGTAGCTGAGGCTGTCTGTGAACCGTGATCCTCCTGTCTCAGACTCCTGAATGCTGGGATTACAAGTGCCCCACCACGCCCGGCTTGTCTGTAGTTGACTGCAGTTGACTGTAGTTGTCAATTTTGGCACTTAATGTTCTAAATAATAATTGCAGACAATTTTGGCAGGCACTTAATGTTCTAAATAACCAAATTACTAGTATCAATTATTTTCATTGAGCCTACAGAATAGTGTATATTACTGCTAAAATAGCATCCCTCTTTATTCCATTGGGCTTCTTTTATGTCTATGAAATATGTACATAAAATAAAACCATAAAATGCCAATTTTTCTTAAAAGTACTTTTTGTGTGTGATATTGGGATTTAGACTCAGCACTTTGAACATGCTAGACAAGTGTTCCTCCAATGGGCTAATTCATACCCAGATATTTTTTAAATTTGCGATCTTGTTATGTTGCTCAAGCTGGCCTCAAAATTGTAGTCCTACTTACTGCTTCAGCCTCCCAAGTAGCTGAGATGACAGGTGTACACCACCATGCCTCAGTGTGACTCTCATGTAAATCTGTATTAGACAAAACACTATTTTATTTCTCGTAACACACAGAACACATGAAACAACACTAGTAATAGTCTTATTCCACCTATCAGTTAATAGAAAATCACTGTGCTACATAGACTAGGCAATTTTTGCTATGTTAAGGAAATGTGAAGACTACTAGGGAACTACAAAATATTCAATACACTTCTCCCAAAATTGTAGGCAGATCTCAATTTTACAATTTTCCAGCTGTTAGACTTCTTTCAGCAGCTTCCATTTTATAAAATTAATTAGCATAAAAAGCAGAATAAAGTGGGACATGGTGGTGCACACATGTAATCCTAGTAGTTAGGAGGCTGAGAAAGGAGGATAACAGATTTAAGGATAGACTCAACAATTTAGCAAGACCCTCAACAATTTAGTGATAACTTATTTCAAAATAAAAAAAGCTGGGGGTGTAGGTTGAAGGTAGAATGCCCCTGGGTTTAATCCCCAGTACCAAAATAATAATAATAATAATTATTATTATTATTATTATTGCCGGGCGTGGTGGCGCACGCTTGTAATCCCCGCGCTTGGGAGGCAGAGACAGGAGGATCGCGCAGGTTCGAAGCCAGCCATGCATGCTGGCTTAGGAGACCCTGTTTACAAATAAAAATATAAAAATAGGTCTGGGAGTGTAGCCTGGAGGTAGAAGGGCTTCCAGGAACCCCAGTACCACCAAAATAAATAAATAAATAAATAATAATAATAATAATAATAACAACAACAGAATTTAAAAATCCATTGAGTAATGAATAATGTAAGAAAATGCCATTTACTTTTTCTTTGAAATAAATTCTCACCAGACATGCTTATAATCCCAATGCTTAGGAAGCTGGGACAGAGGGATCACAATTTCAGGGCTAGCCTCAGCAACTTAGCTCTTGCTCAGCCCTCAGCAACTTAGGAAGATCCTGCTTCAGAACAAAAGTAAAAGGGCAAGGGGTATAGAGCTGGAGATAAAATGACTCTGGATTCAATCCCCAATAGAAGAAAGGAAGCAAGAAGAAGAAGAGGGGAAGGAGAGGAAAAAGAAGACAGAGACTCATTCATTCTCAAACACTGAGTCTAAAAATAAGAATCAAGCTTGGCGGTGAACACCTGCAATCCCAGTATCTAGGAGACTAAGACAGGATGATTGCAGGTTTGAGGCGAACCTCAGCAACATAGCAAGACACAGCTTCAAAATAAAAAGGGCACAGAATATATCCTGAGGAAGAATGTCCCTTAGTTCAATCCTTAATACCAAAAGTTAAAAATTTTTAATTAAAAAAAATCAGAATTGTGGGTAAAGTGAAGTTCAAACTTTTATTTAAACATGTATCTTTTTGTCTCAGCAAACCTTGTTTAAATTCTTTCTAGTCTATGGCAGGCAGATTAATAATGTTTAGAAAGTAGGTGGAAGAAGAAAGCCACTCTGTACTATGATCAAACATGGATTAACATGAAAACTCCCACAGAATATGTGTGGAAAAAAAAATACATATAAAAGCTCCAACTAGTCTAGGTCATAACCATATCCCTGAGCACCACATAATAGCAACACACAATAATTAGCATTCATAATCTCTCAGTAAACAGGAAAGCTTAACAAGCCAAAAGTGGTATATTTTCTTTTCTCTCTCTCTCTTTTTTTTTTTTTTTTTGAGGTACTGGGGATGGAAGCCAGGGGCATTCTACCTCTGAGCTACACCACCAGCTCTATTTTTTATTCTTTTTTTTTTTTTTGAAACAGAGTCTCACTGAATTGCAAAGGGCCTAAGTAACTGAGGCTATCTGTGAACCACAACCCTCCTGTCTCAGCCTCCTTAGGATTACAATACAAGCACGCACTACCATGCCCAGCTCAAAAGTGGTATTTTTCTTACATTTTTTCCCCCCCTTTGGTGGTATTGGAGGTGGAACCCAGGGGCTTTTCTACCTCTGGGCTATACTCCCAGACCTATTTTATATTTTATTTGGAAACAGGGTCTCATTACGTTGCTGAGAGCCTCACTAACCTGTGCGATCCTCCTGTCTCAGCCTCCCAAGCGCTGGGATTACAAGCATGTGACTGGCAAAAGTGGTATTTTTAAAAACATGATATATATCAATTGTGTTGGCACACAACTGTAATCCCAGTAATTGGGAGGCTGAGATAGGAGGATCAGAAGTTCAAAGCCAGCCTGGCTAACTTAGTGAGACCCTGTCTCAAAACAAAAGATAAAAATGGCAAGGGTATAGCTCAGTGGAAGAACATCCCTAAGTTGCACCCTTGGTATACTGGTATACCAAAATAAATAAATAAAGAAATAAAAAAATACATTTTTTTAAAGAGCATGAAATATTTAATATATTCTAGAAAACCTTCAGTAAAAGGCATTTTGATGCTTCTGGTCCTCAAACTGTTTATAAAAGTTATGATTTATTATATATAGTATCAAAAATGGGTCTCTAATGACTTAATTCTTCACTGGAAAATTTATATCCAGAGTGAAAATAACAGAAAATCTAAGGCTCTACAAAATTACAACTAAACTGGGTATGGTGGTGAATGCCAGTAATCTCGGTATTTGGAAAACTGAAACAGGTGGATTCTATGTTCAAAGAAAGCCTCAGCAACTTAGTTGACTCTCATCAACCTAGTGATACCTTGATCCAAAATAAAAATAAAATAGAGCTGAGCATGGTGGCACATGCTTGTGATCCCAGCATTCAGGAGGCAGAGTCCAGAAGACTGTGGTTCAAGGAGAGCCTCAGCTACTTAATGCCCTTCGCAAGTCAGTGAAACCCTGTTTCAAAATAAAAAGACAAGCCGGGCGTGGTGGCGCACGCTTGTAATCCCCGCGCTTGGGAGGCAGAGACAGGAGGATCGCGCAGGTTCGAAGCTAGCCCCGCGTGCTGGCTTAGGAGACCCTGTTTCCAAATAAAAATGCAAAAATAGGTCTGGGAGTGTAGCCCGGAGGTAGAAGGGCTTCCAGGAACCCCAGTACCACAAAATAAATAAATAAATAAATAAACAAATAAATAAATAAATAAATAAAAATAAAAAGACAAAAAACTAGGACTGGGAGTTTAGCTCGGAGGTAGAATGCCCCTGGGTTGAATCCCCAGTACCACATGCATTTATTTATTTTTTTTTTAATTTTTTTTGTGGTACTGGGGTTCCTGGAAGCCCTTCTACCTCCGGGCTACACTCCCAGACCTATTTTTACATTTTTATTTGGAAACAGGGTCTCCTAAGCCAGCGCGCGCGGCTGGCTTCGAACCTGCGCGATCCTCCTGTCTCTGCCTCCCAAGCGCGGGGATTACAAGCGTGCGCCACCACGCCCAGCAACCACATGCATTTAAAAAAAGTTACAACTAAAATAATTTTTTCCAATGGACCTATAACGGAATTATAGAATATATAGACTTCTGGAAAAGACTTGGTAAAAATGTATAGAAATCAAAACCGAGCTACTGTAAGTTTGAGATGAGCCAATAGGCTTTCCCTCCCAGAATTCTCTCCAATAAATCTATTTTTTTTTTTTTGGCCAGGGATTAAAGCACATGCTGAATTCCTAGTACTATGGAGGCTGAGACAGAAGGATCGAAGGCTCCCAGCCAGCCTCAGCTACTTAGTGAGGTCCTCTACAAGGTAGCAAGACCCTGTTTCAAAAATAAAGAATAAAAAAATAGGTCTGGGGGTATAGCTCGGAGGTAGACTACCCCTGAGTTCCATCCTTAATACCACAAAAACAAAATAAGTAAATAAATAAATAAATAAACCTTATTTCTTCAAACTTCCACGTCACTTCAATTATGAAATTTAAATTGTCAGGAGTAGAGGCACAGTACTGTAATTCCAATACTGGGAGGCTGAGACAGGAGGATCACAGGTTTGAGGCCAGCTTCAGCAATTTAACAAGACCCTGTTTTCAAAATAAAAATAAGGAAGCTGGGTATGGTGGTACATGCTTATAATCCTAGTACTTGAGAGGCTGAGATAGAGGGATCTCAGGTTCCAGGACAGCCCCAGTAAAGAATCAGTTTAGACCCTTACTAACCTAGCAAGACCCTAATTCAAAGTAAAAATAAAATAGGGCTGGAGATGTACCTTGAAGGTGCAGTGCCCCTGGGCCCAATCATCAGTATCCCCCAAACAAAAGAAAAAATAATTTATCTGTAAGGCTATTCAATCAAGTACAACATATTTTCAAAGAAGATCTTACTTTCTCACAAAATTCCACACTTACTTCTACTGTCTAATTCTGTATAGGAAACTCTCTTATAAATATATATTACCTTATATTCCACTAATAGTTTTAAGGACAAATATGTAAATGCCGATTATTGGTTAAAACAACACTAATTACAATTGGCCACTAAGTACACTACTACTAACATATATACTGCTACACATACTACCACTAAGCATACTACACTACTAATCCTAGATGCTATTAACTTACTTAAATTTAGGTTGCATTCTGAATAATTCTAATTTATTTACTTATATAAAGTAAATGCATCATTATAAATATAAATTCAGTCTATCTAAATAAAAATAGTGGCTTAATTTTTAAAAAATCATCCAAAAATACTTTTCTAGGGAAAATAAAACCTTAAAATGTTAATTTCTTTAAAAAAATATTTTTGAAACGAAGTATTGGGCAGGTCTGTGATACAAACTACTTGGGAGGAAATTCCAAGGCTAAGAATGTAACTTAGTGGTAGAATACTTACCTACCACATATGAGGCCCGGGGTTCAATCCCCAATACCAAAGAAACATAAAAGATATTTTTTTGTTTGTTTGGTACTAGGGATTGTACACAGGGGGTTTCTACCTCTGAGCTACACCTACCCTTTATTTTCTATTTTGAAGCAGGGCCTTGACAAGTTGCTGAACTCACCTCAAATCTGTGATCCTCCTACCTCTCTGTCCCAAGTACTGGGATTCAAAGCTACAAAAGCATGCACCATGGTATCTGGCTGTGAGCCTATGCATGCGTGGGGTAGGGAAGCTGGAAGGTACTGGGGATTTAAGCTAAGGGCATTCAGCTCTGAGATATACACCCATCACTCCCAATCCCATAAATTGCTGAGGTTAGTCTCAATCAAACCTGTAATATTCCTGTCTCAGCCTCCCAAAAAAATAGGATTACAGGCATGCTCACCATACCTGGCTATGAGCTTTCTTTTAAACTTACTTTGCTTGCCATGAAAACGCTGTTTGGAGCTAGGGGTGGAGCTCAATGATAGAATATATGTTAAAGCATGCACCAGGCCTGTGACTCTCCAGCACCAAAAAAATTTAACTATTAACTAGCTATGAGATATTACCTGAGATATTGTCAAGATTTTTTTTTCTCTTTAGCCCAAGACATAATTAACAGTGATGAACCGCCTTGGTAAAATAAAACAAAATATGAATAACTAATATTAATTATCCAAGCCTAGGTAATACATAGGAACACTAAGGACCAGACAACATCTACAAAGAACTAGTGTTAACCAAACCATGAGCAGACTACTCTAAATATTTTCACATGCAATCACTCCTCCAAATCATAACCATCCATTTGCTGCAGCTTTACCTTTTGTGTATTAAGTGTATTTGTTTTGAATAAAAATGGGATTAAAATGAGTAATATTTTTACAGCTTTTCTATTGTGCAAGGACAAAGTGTTCTAGAAAAAATAGAAAATTATTTTATGTGAACCCAGATTCCTTCTATTTATATTTAAAAAAAAAGAAACATAGTTGGGAAGACAAGTAATTTTGGATTTTGAAGGCAAGGTAGATAAACATACTGTCTTTCAAATATAAAGTGTACAAAAGGCTAAATGTAAGCCAGGCATGATGGCACACACTTGTAATCCCAGCATTTGGGAGGCTGAGACAGGAGGATATGGACAACCTCAGCTACTTAGTGAGGCCCTTTGCAACTCAGTGAGACCATTTCAAAAAAATAAATAAATAAAAATAAAAAATAGGGCTGGGGGTATAGCTCAAAGGTAGAATGTCCCTCCCTGGGTTCCATCCCCAGTACCACAAAAAGGGGGGGGGGCGCTAAATTTATCTTTTATTTTTTTTAAAAAAAGGATTATTTAAAATGAACATGCAACAGTTACTAATATACTGGGGAACTAGAGGAAAACAAAGTTTCATAAAGATTAACTCAAGTAATCATATTAACAGATGATTTAGAAAATCCTCATCTCCCTAGCTTTAAATAAATGGAGTCAATTAAAGCACTAGTGTGTATTTTCAAGCAAATACAGAGGCAAAACTCATTAGCTCTTTTAAAAATACACACATTTAATGTTGGTCTGTTTTAATTCTAAGTAAAGCAATTCCAAAAATACAAACTGAACATCAGAGCCATGTGAACCACCATGATAAAATAAAACAGACATTCACAATAATTACGTCTAAAGACAGTTCAGCTTGATAAATCGTTTTCCAAGTATGTTAAAGGAGTGACTAAAAATACTGCTGGTGTTCAGTTAGAATTCAAGGGCTTTGGGGAAAATGAAATAATATGGTACAGGTGGAGTGCATAAGGTTACACGGGATTTACATTTTTCCATTACCCCTAGATATAAACAAACATTCAAAAATCAACACAAACTCTGTGTGTTATTCAAAATATTGCAGCTGCAGGAAAGGCAACTTTAAATTAATAGCTAGGGGGAAATCAAGTTTTGGTGGAGGTAAACAGAAGTGACAGTTTTTAATTTGCACTTTTGTAAAGCTCATTTATACCTGGTCAACCAGGAACCAAATGCAGGACAACGAAGTTCTCTGCTTCTTTTGGCTATAATGTGATAAGAAAAAGTCATCTTTTGAAGATGTTTAAAGAAATAAAGCAACTTTCTTTATAAACAGTCAAATAATCAATTAATGGAATAAATAAGCACTAACCCACATTTTTATCATCTGTCATCACTACATTTTACATATTTTTCATTTTGGTGGCAAATTCCCCAATTTTTTGTCTAAAATCCACCAGTCACTTTTAAAAGTAAAATGAATAGCCACCAAAACAAGAATATTCTTCTGTTTACTCTTTGGCTAAGAAAGAAAACAAACAAAACAAAAACAAAAAGAAACAGAAGACAACTCTAACACTGGTGATAAAAGAAACTGATCTTTTTACATGTAAAATAAAGTTATCAATTTAAATCTTGGTACATTTTATAAAAACAAGAGGTAATGTTGTAAGAAAACAGTAGTAGCCTCAGGGGGCAACATACTGTTTGTTAACCCTGTGCAATAAAATACTTTGTTCATACTACACTTATTCAAACATGACTAACAATTACTACAGACATTTCAGGAATCTTCACGGGACTCCTACAGACTTACTGTTAAAACTGAGACATTTACAATCATAATGTGCCTTGAAAACGTTACTTCTAGAAGGAGATAATGTTGATATTTGAATTTGTTTTAGGTACTGAACAGTGAGTTACAAGGACTGAAAGTGAAAAGCATTCTAAAAGCCCATGAACACTGTTGTTCATACCCTTCTTCAGTACACACTAAACTTGTTTGACACATTTCTCTTCATACATAGCAAGCAACAGCACCCAATAAAAGCCTGAGAAGAAATGCTGCTGTGTAAATACTGCAACTATTCCTGAAAAAAGAATTATGGGATATATACTCCAAAGCTGCCCATTCCCATAATTGGTATTGCATAGGTCACATATTCACACACATATATATACACACGTGTGTATATATATGTACATGCAAAGAATATATTAAGACGACAATGAAGTCTAGTCACAGAGCAATTTACAGGCTCAATATATTTTTTACATTTGCTTGAAAGAAAATTTCAATATTTTACAGTCTTTCAGTAGGCATTATATACACTGCACTTTATGAAATCTAAAAGGTACTGAAATAAATCTTTTCCAACATTTTGGTAACAAAACAGACAACGTTTCTCCAAAGACTTGTGCTATCTACATTATCTCTTTGTTCCAATAACCACTAATCACAAAAACTGACTCAATAGAATTAGAAAAATTATCTAACACCATGCATGGGTCTGAATCATTTTAATACCCTATCCTAGAAACATTCTACAAATCTTAAAAAATTAAGTCTCTGTTCTGATTTTTAAAAGATATCTTTTTATGACAATATCCATAACATTGACAAGTACATGTTAAGGCTAGTATCATCTTTTGTGAAAAGAAATTTTTTGATGCTGTTTTTTTTTTTTAAGAAAGATAGTAAAAGCCCAACTCCTTTAGGGCTCTGAACTGTACCTACAGAAAATGTGAGTGCAGTGAACATAATGTTCAGTCCTACAGTCAGGATGCAGTTGCTCCTTCCCATTCCACAAGATACTGCACCTTTCCATCAAGTGTCACCCGACGAGCCAAAACTCGGTATTTTTCACCACATGCTATTCTACCTGCAGCACCAAAATAACTAGTAATGGAGTTTTTCAGATGATTGAGTTGTAACTCTTGATCTGCTAAGTTATTCAGAATCTCTGTGTTGAGTTCTTCAAACTGATAATCTTCTTTGCCTTCATCATCTTTTACAATTTCTGAGTTCTGAGTCTGGAGTGCTCTTCTTGGAAGACGACCTCTCCTTCTCCGCAAATGTGGTATTGCAGCAGGCCAAGATCTTCCTGTGCGAGTTCTTTTTCTAGAGTCAGATAATCTAAGGAACAGAAAAGGCCAAAATTGTCTATGTTTTCAAAGCACCCTCTGACCATACAATATGTTCTCTGGTTTTTGTGAGTAACTAATAATAGACCCTTCCTAACCCCCAAAAAAGAAAACCTCAGGCAAATCAAACCAATAAGTGCAGTATTACGTCTACGGACTATCACTTGTTTTCCTGATGTTAGATTCTATCACCTTCTTAGGGCTCACCTTTGTATAGGTTTTCTTTCTTAACTATGTACTTTAAGCTTAAAAGAATAAAAAAAAAAATTAAGCTAGGACTTCAAATGAGGCAGATTCTTACCAAAAGATCCTAAGTCAGGCATTGTTAACCATCTCACCATTAAATGAAAATGACCTCAAACCGCACTCCTCCTGTCTCAGCCTCCCAAATTACAAGTGTGTGCCGCCACACCCAGCTTAAGTGACACCCTTTGCAACTCGTGAGACCCTGTTTCAAAATAAATAAAAAATAGGGCTTGGGGTGCATCTTGGAGGTAGAATGCCCCTGGGTTCTACTTCCAGTACCACAAAAAAAAAAAAAAAAAAAAAAAAGACCATTTTTTTCTTTCACTGCAACACATACTGAATAATGACCAACTACATACAAGTTACCGTTCCATGTGCTCAGATACTAAAACTAATTAAAGTTGAGCTGGGCCTGGTAGCACACTCTTGTAATTCCAGTACTTGGGAGGCTGAGACAGGAGGATTCCAGGTTCATGGCCAGCCTCAACTACTTAATGAGGCTCCCCGCAACTTAGTGAGACCCTGTTTCTAAATATATAGAATAAAAAAATAGGGAGTGTAGCTAGAGGTAGAATCTTAGAAATTATCTAGTTCAACTTTCACTTTTTTTTTTTTTTTGCTGTACCCAACAAATTGAACCCAGAGGCATTCTACCTCTAGCCACACTCCTATCCCTATTTTTTTATTCTATATATTTATTCTATATATTTAGAAACAAGGTAGAAAGCCTCTGGGTTCCACCCCCAGTACCACCAAAATAAAAATTTTAAAAATCTTCCTATAGAAAGACATATTTGTATAACAGAAACATAATAACGCAGCCAGGCATGGTGGCCCAACGATTGTAACCCCACATTCGGGAGGCAGAGACTGGAGGATCGGGGTTTGCAGACAGCCTCAGCTACTTAGTAAGGCCCTTTGCAACTCTGAGAGACCCTGTTTCAAGAAAATAAAAAAACTAAAAAATAGCTCGGGGGTGTAGCTCTGGGGTTAGAATGACCCTGGGTTCAAACCCCAATAGTGGGGGAAAAAAAAAAAAAAAGAAACACAAAGGCCTTAAAGAAAAGGGGCATATTGGTACACAAATTTCTTAAGAAATTTGAAAATTTTAAAGTTTATGCTCAGCCAGGAAAGGTGGCACATGCTCGTAATCTCAGTACTTAGGAGGCTGAGATAGGAGGATCCCAGGTTCTCAGCCAGCCTCAGCTACTTAGTGAGGCCCTCCTTAACATGAGAACCTGTTTCAAAATAAAGAATAAAAAATAGGTCTGGGGGAGTAGCCCAGAAGTAGAATGCCCTTGGGATCAACCCACAGTTCTCAAATAAACAAATAAGTAAATAAAAAGTTTGTGTTATGTAAAGCAAAAAAATTCAGATAAATATTAACTTAAGAGAATCTACATATGGTCAGCCTCTCAAAAAGCTGAAGGACATACATAATTTCAATGGCTAAAAATTATCCACCTGTTCCTTGAAAAGAAAACAAATATGAAATAAAATTAGTGAAGAATAAAAATAAATAAGAAGAGCTACCCATAATGCCTGGAAATGCTAGAAGAGGTAGTTTCTTTTGCACTGGAAGCACCCGTGAAATCCACATCTGAGGTATTAGATGTATGCGCAGTTCCCTCAGTTCTCCTGAGACAAAAGAATTTAAATAGTATAACGACTATATTACATAACAATAGAATTACAAATTCCCCAAAAAAATTATTCTGAGAAAAGAAGAAAATAACTTTCTATTTACCCTATAGAACAAGGTAAATCCAAAGTAGGATTCTCTGAAATGGATTCCTTATCCTGAAAAATAAAAATGTATAATAATAGTATGGTTCTGCAGTAAGAAAACATTAGCTTCTTAGTAATTTCACACATCCTTTCTGAGAGCATATACCAACATTATTTTCTTACCAAAGGTGGCTCAGCAGTTTTTTGAATCATTTTTCTTGTGTATGGGCCAGGAGGACGACCTACAGATTTTTTCTTTCCTTTTTTATCTATTCCATTGCTTACTTCTCTGAAATAGAAAATCATTATGTATTTAATATCTGCATAAATAAGAAAATAGCTCTACATATGTCACTGGGTATATTTGTAATGTTTTAATATTAATAACATTAAAAACTACATTAAATATAAGTTGAATCAAAATTTAGTCAGGTGCATAGATAATAATATTCTAATTTAAAGCAAGTACTTCTGAATTTGAGATATTTAATAATGAAAGACATAAAAAGTTCTCTTTTATCTAGAGTATACATTCCACTTAAAGATTTAAAAAACAGACAACCAAAAATTTCAAAATATCTAAAAGTTAAACTATTTGGTTTAGATTGTTACTACCTGAAGAAATTTTTAAAAGAATTTATCTCATTTGACCATAAAATCAGTCACTAACCTCATAAAAATACCTGTTAAAATTATAGTAGCTTAGCTGGGCGTGGTGGTGCCTGCTTGTAATCCCAGCATTCGAGAGGCTAAGACAGGAGGATCCAGATTCGCTGCCAGCCTCAGCTACTTAGTGAAGCCCTCTACAACTTAGTGAGACCCTGTTTCAAAATAAAGAATAAAAAATAGGGCTGGGGGTGTAGCTCGAAGGTAGAATGTCCCTGGTAGAATGCCCCAGGGTTCCATCCCCAGTACCACAAAGAAAAAATACACAGTAACTATCAAAAGAGGTTGCCTTATTATATATGAATATATTAAATATAATATATATAAATACATTATATATGAATGTATTATATTTAAATGACATGCTCACAAAGGGAATGAAGCCCAGGGTGGCAAAATGGAAAGAACAAAGAAATACTCCTTCATACTAGCATGAAGTCATTTGTGGAGGAAACTTGGAAAGACTTAGAAAATCACTGTGAACCATAAAGCCAAATATTAGGTGATGGGCTGTAAATAAGGGCAATAGTCAAAGACAACTTTAATAGAAGGAAAGAAAAACAGTTTTGGTAGCTTGTAATCTCAGCATTTGGGAGGCTGAGACAGGAGGATCACTGTTGGAGGACAGCCTCAGATACTTAGTGAGGTCCTTTTTAATTCAGTGAGACCCTGTTTAAAAATAAAAAATAAAAAACAGGACTGGGAGCATAGCACAGGAGGTAGAATGCCACTGGGTTCCATCCCCAGCACCATATTATACACATACACCAAAAAAAGGGGGGGGAGAGATGCAAATAAATAGCAATATACAGGACATAAATTTTATTTACTCAACAAACATATAATGGGTATACAAAGATGTTTCCTGTACAAAGGGGTTAAAAAATAATTACAAGTTTACAAATGTATATACAAACAAACTAATAAAATGAGTTATGTGCTATGGAAAGTTACCCAGAAAAATTCAATTAAAGAAAGAGGAAAAAGAGCCAGGCTTGGTGGCTCACGCTTGTAATCCCCGTGGTTGCGAGGCAGAGACAAGAGGATCACGCAGGTTTGAAAACCTGTGCTTAAGCCGCACTGGCTTAAGAGACCCTGTTTTCAAATAAAAAAAGTATAAAATAGGCCTGGGAGTGTAGCCGGAGGTAGAAGGGTTTCCAGGAACCCCAGTACCACCAAAAAAATAAATAAATAAATAAAAAGAGGAAAAAGGAACAGTACTATATAATAGGGATAGAAACAGGTAAATGAAGAAAACTTAAAAACAAAACAAAACAAAACCCTATCCCTCAGGAGGCTGGGCCCGGAGGATTGTGTTTCGCAGATAGCCTCAGCTACTTAGTGAGGCTCTCTGGGACTTAGTAAGACCCTGTTTCAAAATAAAGAATAAAAAATAGAGCAAGGGTTGTAGCTTGGAGTTCACATGACACTGGGTTCCATCCCCAGGGCAACCAAAAAACAAAACGACCAAACAAACACAAAACTCATTTTATGTTAAACTAGGGTCGAAACTAGGAGAGAAAGAACAAAGCAGAAGTAGATTAATTAATCAAAAGTTTTAAGGATGCCAGGTGCAGTGGTGAATGCCTATAATCCCAGTACTTGGGAGGCTGAGATAGGAGGATCACAGGTTCCAGGACAGCCTCAGCAATTTAGCAAGTCCCCGTTTCAAAATAATAAACAGGACTGAGGGTGTGGTTCGGAGGTAGATCATCCCTGGGTTCAATATGCAATAAGAACAAAACAAAAAAAAGTCTTAAGGATATGGTGGATGGGATATGAATTTCTTAAACATAACAAGAAGGGTGTGGTGATGCAGTTTGCAATCCTAGTACTTGGGAGACTGAGACAGGAGGATCACAGGTTTGTGGCCAGCCTCAACAACTTTGGGTGACCTTGTTTTAAAATAAAAAATAAGCCGTGCGTGGTGATGCACACTTGAATCCCAGCATTCAGGAGGCCGAGTCTGGAGAATCATGGTTTGCAGACAGCCTCAGCTACTTAGTGAGGCGCTCTGCAACTCACTGAGACCCTGTTTCAAAATAAAGAATAAAAAATAGGGCAGGGGATGTAGCTCTGAGGTCAAATGCCTCTGGATTCCATTCCCAGGCCCGCAAAAAAATAAATAAACAAACAAAATAAAAAATAAAAAGGGCTGAGGGTGTAGCTTAGAGGTAGAATGCCCATAGGGTTCAATCCCCAGTATCAAAAAGAAAGATAATAACAACAATAGTTATAGAGCACCACTACTCAAGAAGATACTTTCATACTAAAACAGCCAATTCATACATAGAGCCCAGGAAGAACTGAGGATGTCAAAGGAAACTTAACCCTGATCTGTGGCATCAGAACATCTGACAACTGCCATCAATGAGGCATCCTATCAAAATCACCATAGGAGTAAGGCAGAAAATTTCGTGAATTCTAATTCATAGTAAAAGCATCTACTAACAAAGAATTAAAGTGATGAAATTTGAAAGTAAAAGGAATAATAAACTGTGCAGTGGTATCTACTTTATTACAAACTATTTTTTGTGTGTGGTACTGGGGCAGTCTACCTCTGAGCTACACCACCAAACCTATTTTATTTTTATTTTGAAACAGGGTCTCACTAGGTTGATGAGAGCTGACAGGCTGGTTCTCAAACTTGTGATCCACCTGTCTCAGCCTCCTAAGTACTGGAATTACCAGTGTGTGCCACAACCAGCTTTTATTACAAACTTATAATGGCTATGATACATTTTCAAATGCTTTGTAATTATATTTCTTATTCTCCAAGATGATTACTCCATACCTTTCATTTACTCCTTAAGTTTCCCTCTCAAGACAACCCTCTCAGTTATATTTTGCTTCTTATTTCACCAAGAAAATAGAAGCTGCCAAACATGTAGTAATCTTCCAACTTCCCAATCTACAATACCATGAGCATCAACCTATACCCATCTTCTCCTTTTTCACCCTTTTTTCAACAGAAAGGTGTTAATCCTCCTACCAAAAGCCATTTATTTACTCATCTATCTCTTCCCCTTTGGTTTCTCAAAGACATCAAAATATCTCCAATTAACTCTAATCTCTGACATCAATCCTTTTCTCTACTTGGATCATTCTTATTAGCACACAAAAATAGGTTCCAATTATTTCCCATCTATGAAAAAAGATCTTTACGCCCATTCCACCACCATTCAACTGCTATTCCAATAGTCTACTTCCCCCCACTGTAAAATTTTTGAGTTTTGATGACATTCACCCTTTTCATTTTCTACCTTCTCATTCTGAATTCCTTAGGATAGCCCCACCATCTCCCTTTATTTTTATGATGATGATGATGAATCTTGCTAAGTCCCTTATTCAAAGGAGTAAATTGGGATGTGCTAGGTTCAGTAACACTTCAAGCCATTCTCAACAGGCTCATCTTTACAACTCCAAAGAAATTGTTTTTGTCAAGGTCACTATTAAAGGAATATGTTATTCAAGAAACATTTTTCTCTCATTCTAATCTCTCAGCAGCATCCAATACAGTTTTATATATCCACTCTACTTGAAATATTCTCTCTTGGTTTTCATGACACTAAACTTTCCTCACTTCTCTTACTTCACTGGTCACTCATTTAGTCCCCTTTATTTCACCTCTTCCAAATTTATAAATGATATCAGGGTACCATTCTGAGTCATATTCTTTTCTCTACTTATTTTCTCTGTAATTTCACTCATTCTCGTGGTTTTATAATAAATCGGCTTCCAAATTTATATCACCTGCCCTGACATCTCTTATAAGCTCTTAAGCATCAAATTGATTTTATCTCACATTACTTAAATATCCCTCACAAGAAGCTCAAACTCAGTGAGTATGAAACAGAAAAATACTTCCTTCACCTTGACAGAATGTTATGTTCTTCTACTTCTTAGTAAGACATTCCAACCATCAACTGCTCAAGCAGAAATATGGGCCTCACTTAACTTGATACCTTCTTTCTCTCATAAACTTAATTCATTATTAAGTCTAATAAATTCTGCCTCCAAATGAGATCTCAGATCTTTTCTCTCCATTTGATTGTTACCATCTATCTCTGTACAAGCAACCACACTTATCTCTCGTCCAGATAATCCATCTTTCTCTTGATTCTATGCTTATATATATACTATTCATTCTCAAAACAGCATCCAAAGAATTGTTTTAAAAAGATAATTAAATCTGTTTACATCCTTTAAATGGTTCCCTATTATTCCTAAAAAAAAAAAAAATTCCTTATTAGACCTGTAAGACCCTACATTATCAAAAGTCCAACCCCACCATTCCAGCACCTTAAGGCTACTCTCTGGTCCTCATTCATACCATAATGGTCTTCTGTGAGTTCCTAGAATATGTCTCATGGTCTTCATGATTGTTTTTTTTTTTTTTTTTCTGTTACCTAGAGTATTTTTCCCTTTTATTCTTCACACTGTTAATTCATTCTTTAAGCCTCAACCTAAATATTATCTTTGTGTGTGG
The DNA here is from genome assembly GCF_963383645.1 of Muscardinus avellanarius. Lineage (NCBI taxonomy): Eukaryota > Metazoa > Chordata > Mammalia > Rodentia > Gliridae > Muscardinus > Muscardinus avellanarius. Next base: position 82,881,720 of record NC_137788.1, on the reverse strand, counting down.
TAATGGGGACTGAACCCAGGGGGCATTCTACCTCCAAGCTACACCCTCAGTCCTATTTTCTTATTTTTATTTTGTAAAAGAGTCTCACTAGGTTGATTATAGTCTCACTACTGCTGAGGATGTTCTTAAATCTCCTTGTTTCGGCCTCTCGAGTACTGGGATTACAGGATAGTCCTTTCATAACTTCTCTTGTGAAGTACAAAACCCTCATCTATACCAATTCAAGTAAAGTCTAAAACAATATGGCACTAGCAAGATCAGTAATTATTTTACCTCTTTATCACCATTCTTCCCCATTATAATATAAACCAAACCAGAGAAGAAACATCTGTCTTATCATTGTATCCCCAGCATTTATATAATAAAACATCTGATAAATGTGCTGAGTGAAAAATTAACGAACAAATAAATAAGCCAGTATTAAGCTTTTTACTAACAAATCAAGAGTCTTTATTACCTGAAGACCAAACACCTAAAATAAACATACACACATATATGTACACCTAACACCAGTTCCTTATACCTTGTCTAAAAGAGAAATTATGGACAGGAAAAAAAAATATCAAGGTAATTTCCACTTATACTTGCAAATATACTAATGAGAGTATATAATGTACATTTTTAGTTACAAATAAGCTAGAGAGAAAAACTAAGCCAGAGATCAACTTTTTACCTTGAATCAGTTATAGGTTTGGATGCCTTTCTGCCTTTAATTTTAAATTCATGGGATGTTCCTTCAGGCTCTTTCTCTGCTTTGAAAGCCACATTTGGTGGCACAGGAGGAACACGAATTCGCAACCCAAACAAATGCTTCTTCTTCTTTATTTCTTTCCCAGACATAAACCTAAATTTTTAAAAAAATTAACTAAAATTTAAAAAACTGAACAGATATACATGGCAGACCCTAACTACTTTCAGATATAAAGCCCACCCAGTATTAAAAACTCCTTGTGTCTTTCCCTTGCTTATCTGCCCCAGAGCTGGTCCACAATAGGGCATTATGGGGGGGAAAATATAATCAGTAGGAAGAAAAGTAAATATCCACTTTTCTTTTGAAAACATGCCATCTAGGCTGGCCATAGTGGTATGTATATACTTGAGTTCCAGTGCTCAGAAGGCTGTGGCAAAGGATCACTTGGAACCAGGAATTTGAGGCCAGCCTGGGCACACAGTGAAACTTTGTCTCATAAAATGAAGAAGTATAGGAAGAAGTAGAAGGATATCTAACTTCTTAAAGCAGGAAAATGAGCATAAAATGGCAAAATCCTTTAAGTTCCAATATATTTTTCCATATTTTAGTGTCATAGCCTAGTAATATCTCAAAGTATTGAGGAAAATAATTCAACTGGGCATGGTGGCACATTCCTGTAATCCCAGTACTTGGGAGGTTGAGACAGGCAACTTGCAAGTTGAAGGACAGCCTCAGGTATTTAAGGAGGCTCTCAGCAACTTAGACTCTGTTTCCAAATAAAAAAAATTATAAGTCAGAGATAGTGATGCACACTTGTAATACTAGTACTTGGGAGGTTAAGATAAGAGGATCACAGGTTCAAACACGGCCTCAGTAAGTAGTGAGATTCTCATCAGCCTAGTAAGACCTTGTTTCAAAATAAAAAATAAGGTTAGGGGTAGAAAGCCCCAGTGCTAAATCTCTAGTACCACCAAAAAAATATGTAAACATAAAACAAGAATGGGGATGTATCTTGAAAGTAAAATATCCTTGGATTCAATCTGCATGCATGTCTGTTTGTCTGTCTGTCTGTCTGTCTGTCTGTCTGTCTCTCTCTCTCTCTCTCTCTCTCTCTCTCTCACACACACACACACACACACACACACACACACACACACACACACACAGAATTCTATTTCTGATTGGATATGTGAGAAGAAAAAATTGGTCCAAAATAATAGGTAATGCTCAGCAATGGGAAAGTTGAAAAATCCTAAAGGCCTCGAGATAAACGGAGTGTCATCTAGTGCGCTAGATCAGTAGTTGAAAATAACCTAGAGGAAAAAAAGGATTATTTTAGCAGAGTATGAACTTGTGCTTTTAAAAAATATGCTCACTAGCCTTTCCTTGGCCCAAGTCTTTGGGTCCTTCTCCCCAACCACCTCCATTTACCTTAGCTCTATTAGAGCCTCTCTGGCTTCAAGAACCTCTACCAATTGTTAGCATGTTCTTTCATTTTTATGCAAGTTTAAGAATAGGTAACCCAGCCAGGCGTGGTGGTGCACGCTTGTAATCCCTGAGCTTGGGAGGCAGAGACAGGAGGATTGCACAGGTTCAAAGCCAGCCGCACTGGCTTAAGAGACCCTGTTTCCAAATAAAAAAAAGTATAATATAGGTGTCTGGGAGTGTAGTCCGGAGGCAGAAGGGTTTCCAGGAACCCTAGTACACCCCCCCTAAAAAACAAAAGAAAATAGGTAACCCTACTTCTACCATAATATGAGCAAATATATTTCTGGTACACTAAGTAGGTATTTAGAATTCACTGTCCCTTAAAATTTATCATTACCTTTAGGCTTTTTGAGTTGATTTAAATGTCCAGCTGCTAGTAATTAAACTATTTAATGAGGAAATACTGTCAAGTTAAAAAAAAAAAAAAGCAACCTGTTAGAAACAAAATAATTGTAGCTGGGCATGGTGGGCACGCTTGTAATTCCAGTACTTCTGAAACTGAGATGGATCACAGGTTCATGGCCAGCCTCAGTTACTTAGTGAGACCCTCCACATTTAGTGAGACCCTGGTTCAAAATAAAGAATAAAAAACAGGGCTGGAGATGTAGCTCAGAGGTAGAATGCCCTGGGTTCAATCCCCAGTACAAAACAAAAACTAAAACAAAGAAACAAAGAAATTCATGACAAATTTCGATAGTTTGCTGAAGTCAATATGCACATTTATAAAATTTCTATGGCATTTGGGAAATAGTTTTAAAAATCTAGAGCCAGGTGTGGTGGCGCACGCTTATCATCCCAGCACTTGGGAGGCTGAGACGGGAGGATCACACAGGTTCAAATCCAGCTTCAGCTACTTAGTGAGGTTCTCAGCAACTTAGTAAGACCCTGTTTCCAAATAAAATATAAAATAGGTCTGGGAGTGTAGCCTTGAAAGTAGCCAAGGTAGCCCCTGGGTTTCACCCCCAGTACCACCAAAGAATAAAAAAATAAAAATAAAAATAAAAATCTAAATTGCTGGTTGAAAAGCAAATAAGATCTATATAATACATCAAATTAAATGAACCATTATAGACCACTCAGACAAGTAACACTTTTCTATAACTATATATCAATTAACTAATCTTAAAGCCATAAAACTTAATATTTTAAACATTCCATATTCTTTTATTTTCCAACTTTTGCATATTACCACCAGCTAATAAGATTTTACTTTAAAAAGTTTGCATTTTAGCCAGGCGTGGTGTTTGGGAGGCTGAGACAGGAGGATCGCACAGGGTTGAAGCCAGTCTCAGCTACTGAATGAGGCTCTCAGTAACTTAGTGAGATCCTGTTTCCAAATAAAATATAAAATAGGTCTGGGATTATAGCCCGGAGGTAGAAAAGCCCCTGGATTCCACCCCCAGGATCACAAAAAAATAATAAAAATAAAAATAAACATAAAAGAACACAAAGTTACAAGATTTTCAAAAATAAATAATTTGCATTTTAAAAATAAGATATTACTGAATCTGACTTTCTATCAGAATGAACCAAATTCCCTCTAAAAATACTGATATGCTTCCCACCTACCATTCTCAAAAAGGATTACTCTTCCTTATCCAACCCAAAAATCCCTGCTTTACTCTAAGCAAGAAATTAAGACATTAAAAAGTTTAAGATGGTATGTACTTATTCAATACAGCAATCCCATCATTCTTAAACAATGACATTACTTATTCCTTAAATTTACTGTCTCCCTCATAGGGATACATAAAATAAATCAACTTACATGGTCTTGTAATCATTTAATGCCTCCAGAACATGCTCATATCTTTCAGATTTTGGTGTGTCTGCCAGCTGTGAAGTATTAAGAAACAATTTAACACAGTACAAGTACATCAGTTACTAATATATGCATGCTAGATAGAGGCACTATGATGCAGAGTAAATGCATACTGACTGGTATACTCAAACCATCTAAGTTCTAATTCCAGGTCCTCACTGACTATACAACCTATCTAGGATCATTTGATTTCTCAATAACAAAATCAAAACCATAAATCCTGTATCAAATACATTATTAGTTCAATATATAACCCAAATGGCAGCTTGTGAATTGCAAACTATAAACACTATAAAAGCAGAACCCCAGTAGTCACTATTACCCACTTTTTAAAAATGCTGTAACCTAGGAAAGTAACAATACAATTACTTTAATACAGATCATGAAAGCTCATAACTGACATAATCAATAGGAAAGGAAATAAAGAGTAATCAGAGTCAGACATGGTGGCACACACCATTTAGTAGTTAAAAGGCTGAGACAGGACAATTGCAGCTTTGGCAGCATCAAAAACTTAGACTGTTTCAAAACAAAAAAATAAAATAGGACTGGGAATGTAGTTCCAAGATAAAATGCCCCTGGGTTTAAACCCAGTACCACAAAAAAAGAAATATTTTATTTACTAACATATCTAATATAATCATAAATAGTAACTTTAATTTGGAACAAAAACCCTGAAATTGGGGTTTTCTTTTCATAACAATTGTAAACTTTAGGTAGGCCTAAATGTCCCACTAATTTTTCATCATCACAAACCATTCTAAAATCTAAATATTCAATTCTATAAAATATTCTACTTTTTTCCAACAAGGTTTTCCCTCAGAGATATTTCTACCTATTCCTCAAAGTTTAACGACGGGTATCTATTAACAAAAAGTTCTAAATTATAGTCAGGCACAATGGCACAAGCATGTAATCCCAGAAACTCAGAAGGCTGAAGCAGGAGGATCATACAAAGACTCTGTCTCAGAAATAAATAAATAAAGATAATAAAAGCATGGGGAAAATAGCTCAGTGATGGAGCACCTCTGGTGGCACAGACCTGTAATCTCAATACATGGGAAGGTAGAAAAGGAGGATTACAGGTTCAAGGCCAGCCTCAGCTACTTAGTGAGTGAGGCCATCTGCAACTTAGTGAGACAGCGTTTCAAACTAAGAAATAAAGTGGGCTGACGAGTAGGTCAGAGATAGAATGCCCCTGGGTTCAATCTCTGGTAAAATACATCCCCGCGCACGCACGCGCGCACACACACACACACACACACACGCCTCAAAATTATTTTTTTAAAAAACCATCCTAGGTGGGGTACAGTGGCACACCTATAATCTCAGTACTTGAAAGCATGGGACAGAATGGTGGTTCAGAGTCAGTGAGAGCAACTTAGTGAGTCCCTCCACAACCTAGGGAGACCCTGTTAAAAAACAAAAATAAAATAGGGCTTGGGGGTATGACTCAGAGGTAGGACACCCTGGGTTGAATTGCCACTACCACCCAAGATAACATTTAGAGCTAAAAAAAAAAAGCCTTGGAAGTCATCCATTCCAACTCTATTTTACAGGTAAGTTAACAAAAAATAAGGTGAACTGTTCAACTTCCCCTGGCTATCAACCCAAGTAATAATAAGATTTCAACATTTACTGAAAGCCCACTCTGGTGTTGTTTGCTGACTTAAAAAAAAAAAAAAAATAGCGCCCAGTGTGGTGGCACATGCTTGTAATCCCCGCGCTTGGGAGGCAGAGACAGGAGGATCGCGCAGGTTCGAAGCCAGCCGCGCGCGCTGGCTTAAAGAGACCCTGTTTCCAAATAAAAATATAAAAATAGGTCTGGGAGTGTAGCCCGGAGGTAGAAGGGCTTCCAGGAACCCCAGTATCACCCCCCCCAAAAAAAAAAAACAGGTTGTGCAAAATAGAGAATGGTCTTCTATTCCTATTCCCTTACACAAGAAAGCTCTTAAAATATCTGAAAGTAATGCCAGGCGCGGTGGCACACACTTGTAATCCCAGCATTTGGTAGACTAAGGATCACAGTCTCAAAATAAATAATAAGCCGGTCGCAATGGTACACACTTATAATACCAATATTTGGGAGACTGAGACCAGAGGATTGCAGTTTGCAGACAGCCTCAGCTACTTAGCAAGGCCCTTCGAAACTCAGAACCTGTTTCAAAAAATAAAAACAAGGCTGTGGTTATAGCTCAGAGGTAGAATGCCCCTGGGTTCAATCGCCTGTACCAAAAAAAAAGAGGGAGGGAGAAAAGGGCTGGGGGCATAGCTTAGAGGTAAAATGTCTTTGGCTCGATCCCCAGTACTGAGGAAAAAAATTTTACACACACACACACCACACACACACACCCGGGAGTGGTGGTGCACGCTTGTAATCCCAGCATTTGGGAGGCTGAGACCGGAGGTTTGCGGTTCTCGGACAGCCTCAGCTACTTAGTGAGGCCCTCTGCAACTCAGTGGGACCCGGTTTCAAACTAAAGAATAAAAATTAGGGCAGGGGCTGTAGCTCAGAGGAAGAATGCCCCTGGGTTCCATCCCCAGACCCACAAAAAATAAAAAATGAAAGTAGCCATTTTGTCTAAGTATAGGATTAGGGGAAAGTTTTAACAAATCACCTAATTTCTTCATATTAAGCTTTTGACTAGCCAATTATTTTTCAAGCTTCCCCCTCACTATCCCAAATCTGAAACCTTACCAGATCAACTCCTATCAGAATAAGAATCCTCTAGTATTAATTCTATTTTGTTTTCAATTCAAATTTTCAAATGATCTTTTTTCGGGGGAGGATTATCCTTAAAAATATTTTATATATTTTTTTCTTTTTATTGGTGTATGGGAGTCATGTACCTTAATGGAGTAAAAGATGGTAGAGGCATATCACCACACATCACTCAATTAGCCCTTACCCAATTCCCACTCCATTCCCTTCCCCCTCCCTCCTGCTCATGTTTGGCTTAGTGATTGACTTTGATATGCTTGTGAATGTACATCATGTACATTAGGGAATGTCCCTCTTCTCCTCTACCATCCCTTCAGTTGGGTCACCTTGTTTGTTCATCTATAGTTTTTCCTTCTTCATCTAGAGTTCCTCCTATGGCCCATTTTCTCTCACATTAGGAAGAACATCGGATTCCTTGTTTTCTGTGATTGACTAATCTCACTTAGCATAATGTTCTCCATTTCCATTCATCTCCCTATGACATAATTTTGTTCTTCTTTATGGCTGAGTAAAATTCCATTATGTACATATCCCAGTTTTATAACCCATTCATCTATTAATGGACATTGTGGCTGGTTCCATGGTTTAGCAACTGTGAATTGTACAATTATGAACATAAATATACATGCATTGGTTTGGCTTCCATTCTTTTGGGTAGATACCCAGAAGTGGTATTGCTGGATCATATGTTAGGTTCACTCCCATTCTGCTAAGGATCCTTCACACTGTTTTCCAAAATGGATGCATTAACTTGCAATCTCACCAACACTGTGTTAAAGTTCCCACTTTATGTTCTCACCATCATTTGTTGTTTGTGTTTTGAATGACTGCCATTCTAGTTGGAGTTCGGTGAAATCTCAGGATAGTTTTGATTTGCACCTCTCTGATTGCTGATGTTGTTTCATTCACTTATCGGCCATTTGAATTTCTTTTTTGAAATGTCTTTTTAGTTAGCTCATCATTTTTTGATTGGGTTGTTTCCTTAGTGCTGAGTTTCTTGAGTTCTCTGTATATTCTAGATATTAGTCCTCTATCAGAGGAATAGTTGGCAAAAAACTTCTCCCATTCTGTTGGCTCTCAGTTGAGGTTCTTGATAGTTTCCTTTGCTTTACAGAAGCTCTTCAGTTTAATGCAATCCCATGTACTGCCTTTTAGTTTCTTGTGCCTTTAGGATCTTATTGAGAAATTTTTACCTGTGTCTATGTGCTGCAGTGTTGGACCTATGCCCTCTTCAATGAGCTTCAAGGTCTCTGGTCTAATTTCCAAGTCTTTGATCCATCTTAAATTGACTGTTGTGCAGGGTGAGAAAGTGGGGTTTACTTCCGTTTCTCTGCATATGCTTAACCAGTTTTGCCAACACCAATAAAGAGGCTATCTTTTTTCCGTATATTTTTGATTTTGACATCCTTCTTGAGTTGAAAGACACAAAGTACAGACAGAACCCTAAAGTGTCCAGTAGTCTCCCAAGAGTACAGATTTTGTTAGTGTTTTAAACCAATTACCCATCTGTTTAATTTTTACATTAACTGGTTTACATTTCAATATAAGAGCAAGTTAAACTATGTCTACACTATGCCTATACAATTTGACATGTTGCTAACCATATCAAAAAAGAAATCAGAGTACTTAACATGATTATGTTTTTATTATTTTTAACCCTTTACAAACCATAAATCTGAAATCTGCAATTTTGCTGAGAATCAAAACCAAAAATTACTTCATAGTTCCTAAAGCCCCTCTTAGCATTTGAAAATCGCAATGAACTCTTCTTTTGGTACTATTTCCTATGGTGTCTCAGGGAAAAAAAAAATTTTTTTTTTTGGCGGAAGAACTGGGGATTGAATCCAGAGACAGTCTACCTCAGAGCTATATACCTCCAGCCCTATTTTTATTCTTTTTATCTTCCTTTCTTTTTTTGTACCGGAGATGGAACCCAGGAACCAATAGTCTACCTGAAGGATACATCCCCAACCCTATTTTTTATTCTTTATTTTGAAACAGGGTCTCACTTAGTTGTAGAGGCTGGCCACAAACCTGTAATCCTAACCAGGCATGACAGCACATGGTTGTAATCCCAGCATTTGGGAGGCTGAAACAGAAGGATCACAGTTTGTGGACAACTTCAGCTACTTAGTGAGGCCCTTTGCAACTCAGTGAGAATAAAAATAGGGCTGGGGATATAGCTTGGAGGTGGAATGACCCTGGGTTTCATCCCCAGTACTGCAAAAACAAACAAACAAACAAACAAACCTGTGATCCTCCTGTCTCAGCCTCTCAAGTACAAGTGTGCACCACTGCGCCGGGCAGAAATTTTATCTTTAAACTTCTTCAGCATTCTGACTATTTTGCATGGTACTGTATATTTTATCTCATATAAAATGGCCAGAGGACCCCTTTTTGTGTTCTGCAAATTAAAAATGCAACTACAATAGTGTAATTCAGATTATACATAAGAGTATCATATTCTCAGCCTTCCATCTGACCATGATTTTTATAACCTATTATCTCCAACAGAAAAATCCCTTTTGCTGTACCCTCTCCAGACACTGATCTTCTATTACACTTTTACTGTCAGTTGTATACATTTCTATAAACATTAACACTATTATATATATATATATGGTATAGGTTGGTAACAACAGTGAGGGTTTTTTGTGTATATATATTTATATATATATATATGCATATATATGTGTTGTTGTTGGCAACCTATATGCTATATAATACTCAAAAGTCCTGGGTGTTACTATTAATGAGATCTCTTCTTTTCACTTAAAAATATACTACTTTACCACTAGGCATGGCGGCACACACTTGTAACCACAGTACTTGGGAGACTGAAACAGGAGTATTTGCAGGATCGAGGCCAGTCTCAGCAAAGTAGTGAGACTCTAGACAAGCAAGGGAGATCTTGTTTCAAAGAAAAAAAATTTTTTTAAAGGCTGGGAGTATAGCTCAAGACGTAGAATGCCCCTGAGTTCAATCCCTAATACCATTAAAAAAAAAAAATATATATATATATATGTATTATACCATTGCTATTATAATACATTTAATCTAGCCAAATATTTCTACCATAGAATTTCACATATATTTTTCTCTTTACCTCCTGCAAAAGCAAGCAAGCATTTAAATACATTCTTCTGCTACTGACCTTAGGGGTTTTAATTTTTTTTTCTTTTTTGTAGTACTGGGGATTGAACCCAGGGGCATTCTATCTCCAAGCTACACCCCAAACCCTATTTTTTATTCTTTATTTTAAAACAGGTACTGACTAAATTGGAGGGCCTCACTAAGAAGCTGAGGCTGTCTGTGAACCAGCCATTCACAACATGTGAGTATCATGCTGTTTTAGTTACTACAGCTTTGTAGTATGCTTTGGCTCCTACTTGTCTCAACCTCCCAAGTGGGATTACGAGTGTGCACCACCACACCGGGCTTAAATTTATTCTTTCTTTTTGGTAATGATGGGGATTGAACCTCAAACCTCAAGCATACTTGACAAGTATACCACTTAATGAGCTATATCCCCAGCCCCACTGTTTATATTTCTATATTAAGCTTACTGGCTACAGAAAATGAGAACAGGAATTTACTTCCTAAAGTACATATTTTCTAGTATATATAAGAAAGTTCAAGCCAGGCGTGGTGGTGCATGCATGTAATCCCAACATTCAGGAGGCTGAGACAAGGAGGATCGGGGTTCATGGACAGTCTCAGCTACTTAGTGAGGCCCTTCGCAACTCAGTGAGACCCTGTTTCAAAATAAAAAACAGGGCTGGAGGTGTAGCTTGGAGGTAGAATGCCCCTGGGTTCCATCCCTGGTACCACAAAAAAATAAATAAATAAAAAACCCAACAACTCAGATGCCAGACGTGGTGGCGCACACTTCTAATCCCAGCATTTGGGAGGCAGAGACGGGAGGATCCTGGATCGCGGACAGCCTCAGCTACTTAGTGAGGCTCTTTGCAACTTATTGAGACCCTGTTTCAAAATAAAGAATAAAATATAAGGCTGGGGGTATAACTCAGAGGTAGAATGCCCCTGGATTCATCCCTAGCACTACAAAAAAACAAAAAAACAAAAAAAATTCAGTTGATGGTACACTTGAGATTCAGAGTGAACTCTCTTCTTTAACAGTAGACTAAGCCAGGGATGGTGGCACATGCTTGTAATCCCAGCATTTGGGAGATCTGAGGAGGATCGCAGTTCGCAGGCAGCCTCAGCTACTTGGTGAGGCCCTGTTTGAAAATAAAGAATAGAAAATAGGGCAAAGGGTGTAGCTCAGAGGTAGAATGCCCATGGTTCCATACCTAGTGTGTGTCTGTCTGTCTGTCTGTCTGTCTGTCTGTCTCTCTCTCTCTCTCTCTCTCTCACACACACACACACACACACACACACACACACACACGATTAACTACAATTTTTACTGTTTTATATTTTCACCATCTAAAAATCTAAACATTATGCCGGGAGTGGTGGTGCACGCTTGTAATCCCCCCACACACACACACTTGGAAGGTGGAGATAGGATCGCGCAGGTTCAAAGCCAGCCTCGCTGGGCTTAGGAGACCCTGTTTCCAAATTTAAAAAAAATATAAAAAATGGGTCTGGGAGCGTAGCCCAGAGGTAGAAGGTTTTCCAGGAACACCAGTACCAAAAAAAAAAAAAAAAAAAAAAAAAAAAAAACCTAAACGTTAAAGTTTTATCTTTTTACATTAAAGTTTTATCTTTTTTCATAAAGGGCATGGTGGTACATGCCTGTATTCCAGTACCTATGAGGCTGAGAGCAGGTTCAATGCGAACCTCAGCAACATAGAGAGATCCTGTTTCAAAATAAACAAAATAAGGCTAAGGATGAAGCACAGAGAAAGAATAATCCTGGGTTGAATCCCTAGTACCACAAAAAAAATATAATAGCATCTAAAATAAATGCAATCTGAGTTTTTATATGTAAAGCCACTATCTATTATCAAGTACTAAGTGACTATAAGGAACACTATAATTGCTAAGAGCTCCTTTTTTCTCTCATTACTAATTAGCTTATTAAAATTCAATCAAATTTATACCACGCTTGGGAGGCTGAGACAGGAGGATCGCGCAGGTTCGAAGCCAGCCTCAGTACTTAGTGAGGCTGTAGGCAACTTAGTGAGACCCTGTTTCCAAATAAAATATAAAATGGGAGCCGGGTGTGGTGGCGCACGCTTGTAATCCCCGCGCTTGGGAGGCGGAGACAGGAGGATCGCGCAGGTTCGAAGCCAGCCTCACTGGCTTAAGAGACCCTGTTTCCAAATAAAAATATAAAATAGGTCTGGGAGTGTAACCCAGAGGTAGAAGGGCTTCCAGGAACCCCAGTACCACCAAAAAAAAAAAAAGTTTATATATATATATATATATATATATATATATATAAAATGGGTCTGGGAGTATAGCCCGGAGGTAGAAAGCCTCTGGGTTCCACCCCCAGTACCACCAAAAAAAAAAAAAATTTATAAATCACTCATTTTCTATCAACCTTTTTTTGGGTGGTACTGGGGACTAGTGTCAGAGACAATGTAACTGTGAGCTATACCCCTAGACCCCCCACTTTTTTTTTTTTGGCAGTACCAGGGATGGAACCCAGGGGCATTCTACCTTCAAGCTACACCCCCAGCCCTATTTTTTATTTTGAAACAGAGTCTGGAGTTGCAAAGGGCTTCCCTAAGTAGCTGAGGCTGTCCGCAAACTGCAATCCTCCCATCTCAGCCTCCCAAATGCTGGGATTACAAATGCGTGCCACCACACCCGGCTTTATTTTTATTTTTTTTCTTAAACAGGATATAGCTAGATTGCTGAGAGTCTCGTCTTGAAACAGTGATCCTTCTATCTCAGTCTCTCAAGTACTGGGATCATAAACTTGTGCCACCGGGCCCAGCTCAAACTTCATTTTAAGTAAGAATTTAACAGAAGGCTTGACAAAAGTTAGTATTAAAACTCAATACCTAGAATTCAAAACATTTTATACTCATAGAATTTCAATGCTATCCTAGATTTTACTTAAGTATCCTGCAGGCATTTGTTTGTTTTTACATAGCTTATCTACCTACTAAATAAATGTGAATTATGTTCTCCCTGATTTCCCCATATAATCCCCAAACCCCAAAATACCTTGATATTCTATTTAATATGAGCTCTATAAATTCTCTCATATCTAAGTTAGAGATGCAGAAATTCTTCCTAAATTTTCAAATGATTTTACAATTTTTCCTCAAAAAGTAATGTATGACTAAAATGCATATACTAATATAAATTTACAGTTTTCACCCAAGTAGTTAATAACCTGTATTGTGACGTGTGTGTAGGAGGGTCTAGGGATTGAACAAGGACATTTTACCTCCGAGCTATACCCCCAGCCCTATTTTATTTTGATAAAGGGTCTCAGCAAGTTACCACATTCTGGCCATGAATCTGTGACCCTCCTGCTCAGACTCCCAAGTATTGGGATTACAGGCATGAACTACCATGCCTGGCAATAAATAACCTGTATTTTAGTAAATCTAAGTAAATAAATGCTAAAGATAATATAACTATTAAACATATTCTTTCTTTCCACTCTGTGCTAGATCATAGTTTCAAAATCTCTTTCAATAAATATGCATTTTTTTTTTTTTTTGGTGGTACTGGGGTTCCTGGAAGCCCTTCTACCTCCGGGCTACACTCCCAGACCTATTTTTACATTTTTATTTGGAAACAGGGTCTCCTAAGCCAGCGCGCGCGGCTAGCTTCGAACCTGCGCGATCCTCCTGTCTCTGCCTCCCAAGCGCGGGGATTACAAGCGTGCGCCACCACGCCCGGCAAATATGCATTATTTTTTATTCTTTATTTTGAAATAAGACCTCACTGAGTTGCGGAGGGCTTCACTAAGTAGCTGAGGCTGGCCACGAACCTGTTTCAGTGTCCCAAGTACTAGGCTCACAAGCTTGTATAACCAAGCTTGTACATTATAAGCCTGGTATAACCATGCTTATAATCCTTAAAAAAAAAAAAAAAAACTCTTTAAAACCAGCAGAAATGGTCGTAGTTCACAAATGAGAAGAAAAATAAAATGTCAGAATGAGGGAGAATAATCTCCAACTCAGGTAGCATAACTCTAAAACTCATTATTGTAATACTAATTATTGGATCCCGCCATTCCTGGAAGTCAGAGATGTCTTATGGGAATGCAAATAAGATAGGAAAGAGGAATATTGGTTACATATGTAAGTTTATGGGAAACTTGGAAGAAAAGGAGCTGAAACCCTGAATAAGACACCCAAAACAAAGGACTTTTTGTATCTTTGAAAACTATAATGATTCTCAATTCATAATATAGAAGAATCAAATTCCATCTATAATATTCCAGAGTCAACAGGCAATAAATTAGAGGGTAAAAGGGTTAGTCCTAATATGCTTAACTATTATTATTTCTCTCCCAAAACAATAAAATTCTATTTTAGGTGCAGACTTATACATATAGCTTAGTAGCTAAGGAGGTTAGCTCTAATACCACCTACCTCTCCAGGGTGCAATCTATCCCAGTTTTCATTAATGTATGTCATTAGCTCAAGTTCAGAATCAAAGTATTTCTTCTTATGAATAACACTTAGGTTGTAAAGGCATAGGTGTGCTATATCTACCCTAGAATCAAAATATACAAAAACTGTTTTTGGTTATTGTTAAGAAATCGGTTTCTTTATAAAACCAATAATTACAAATCCAAATTAAAAGCACTTAGGTGGACAGAGAAACACTATTCAAAGTCCGGTTCACAATACAATAAATTATTACATATGAAAAAAACTGAAAAACATTAGCCAAACATTTACTTATACATAGTAATTATAAACTATAAAATACCTCATTTCTTTCTATTTATTTATTTATTTATTTATTTTTTTTTTTTTTTTTTTTGCGGGTCTGGGGATGGAACCCAGGGGCATTTGACCCCCGAGATACAACCCCTGCCCTATTTTTTATTCTTTATTTTGAAACCGGGTCTCACTGAGTTGCAGAGGGCCTCACTAAGTAGCTGAGGCTGTCCACAAACCACGATCCTCTGGTCTCAGCCTCCCGAATGCTGGGATTACAAGCGTGCACCACCACGCCTGGCTATCTCATTTTTTAAAATACATTCAGAAAGGATTTGACTTTAAAATAATTTATAGTCAAGATTTTTGCAACTTTACTGCTCTACTAAACATATTTTACCAGGCTTTATTTTACCTGTTCATGATTTAAATCTTATCTGTTCCTAAAATATGTAAAAGACAATAAAAATCTGTAAATACTTAAGTATTTTATTATAAAATCTCCAAAATTCACACTTATCACACATAAGAATTACAACACCAAAGCAAACATAGGTATTTAACCTAAGTCCCTTTCTATTGTATGCTATTATGAAGGCATAAAAGAACTAAAAACCTGAATAAAAATGTAAGATACAAAAGATGTCTGAAAGCTACATTTAAGCCATTCCAAAATGAATAGGTTTATTAACTAAGCAATAAAAATAGAAAATCCTTGGTGAGGATGGCATAAGGATTGAGGATAGATAAAATAAATAAAACCAGGCATAAAGAACAAAGTTTTATTTAATCCAAGCAATATATAGAGAGCTTTTCATCTTGTAGATTTAATAATAATGGTTTTTTTTTTTTTTTTCCTAACAGAAATGTCTAGGCTTACCACTGTAATGGTAGGCGTTTGAGGTATTCTGGTCCAGAACTGCAGACAGAGCAAATAAATGTATAAAACCTAAGGGGAAAAAAGTTTCGTATTGATGAATAAAGGATACACAAAAATTATTGAACAGTTATAGTGAAAATTCAGCAAATGAAGATGCTACAGCTGATGTAAGGACTGACTCTCAAAGCAAAAAGTACTTTCAATCATGATACTGTGGCTTAAGGAATTTATTTTCCAATTAACAACAAATAATGAAATGGCTCCTACATGAGGGAAAGACACAATCTTTTTTTCTTTTTTTTAATTTTTGCGGGTCTGGGGATGGAACCTGGGGCATTTGACCTCCAAGCTACACCCCCTGCCCTACTTTTTATTCTTTATTTTGAAACCGGGTCTCACTGAGTTGCAGAGGGCTTCTCTACATAGCTGAGGCTGTCCACGTACCGCAATCCTCCAGGTCTCAGCCTTCCTGAATGCTGGGATTACAAGCGTGCACCACCACGCCCAGCAAGACAATCTTTTTAAGCATTAGAGACCCTTCAAGTTCACACAGAAATTCATATGTACTCAAAGTTTACTTACTACTGGTTTTTTGACACTGGGGATTGAACCCAGAAGCATTCTACCTCTCAGCTACACCCCCAACCCTGTTTTATTTTGAAAGAGTCTCACTAGGTTGATAAGAGACTCACTGCTTGCTGAGACTGTGTTCAGACCTGTGATTCTCTGGCCTCAGCTTTCCAAGTACTGGGATTATAGGCCTGAACCACTATACTCAGCTTTACTATTAGTTTTTATATAAAACTGAAGAACTGTGATGACTGCCCCTATATACATCATTCATGTCTAAAAATAACCTGGTAAGATAAGCCCACCTTCCTAAAGCCAAAATGATAGTCTACCTCCAAACTATACTCCCAGCCCTTTTTAATTTTGTTTGGAAACAAGGCCCCACTAGATTGTTAAATCATCCTTCTGATTCAGCCTCCCAAGTACCAGGATTACAGGTGTGGGCCACCACACCCAACTAAATCCAGAGACTTTTAATGCCAAATCTAGTGCTCTACATTTAATTTTTCTTCCTAAAGTCACTCTGCTATTCCACATAATCCCTACAGCTGCTTTTAGAATTTTTTTTTTTTTTTTTTGAGCCAGGTGTGGTGGCAAATGCTTGTAATCCCAGTACTTAGGAATCTTAGACAGGAGGATTGCAGGTTTGTAGCCAGCCTCAGCTGCTTAGTGAGGCTCTCTACATAGTGATACCCTGTTTCAAAATAAAGAATATAAAATAGGACTGGGGTATAGCTCAGAGGTAGAATGCCTGTTGGGTTCAATCCCCAGTACCACAGAAAAAAAGAAAAAGAAAAAAAATTTTTGTTGTTGTTTGTGTGTGTGTGGTACTGGGGATTGAAACCTAAGGGATTCTACCTTTGAGCTACACCCCAGTCCTATTTAATTTTTTATTTTGGAACAGGGTCTCAATGAGTTGTTTGAGGGCCTCCCTAAATTGCTGAGACTGGCAGTAAACCTGTAATCCTCTGTCTCAGCCTCCCAAGTACTGAGATTAGACATGTACAACATCATGCCTGCCTTAGAAATCCTTTTAGGTATAAATTGTGTGTCTAACAAGGCCCTCTAGCCTTTACCATTTCTGTCATGACAGAATTTAAAGAACTGCCTTAAAAAAGAACCTAAAGAGTTGAGGTTCTTTACAGGAAGGCATTAATGAGAATACTTTAAAGTACAGGTTCCCAAAGTGGGTGATACCAACTCCCTAGAAGATACTGAAACAAAACTTAGACACATGAATGAACACAAATTTGTCACTCATCACTTTATGAGCTTAAAGAAGATGTAATGGGAGGGGGCACAGATACTTTTTCTGAAAAGAGGGTGGTTAAGTTTGGTTTTAGAGCACTCTGAGAGTGACAGGAATAAATATAATAATTGACAATACTTAAAAGCTTTGAGAATAATAACCCAAAAGCACAAAATCACTGTTAAAATTATTCAAACTGTACAAATAACAAAAAGTCACAAAAGTTAATCAGTAAGGTTCAAATGTCCTTCTTACCTATCTCCAAATAACATTGGCTTTTGAAGGCATTGCACACAAGCCTCATGAAACCACTGCTTACATTTACAGCACTGAAGCATCTTTAAATACCAGCTATTAAAAAAAAGTTAAGATTAAAATTATTACTTTTTAATGAGCAAAAAAATTCATTTTTGAAAAAATCAGTGACATTATCCAGATACAGTTCTGATTAAAGCATTATGCTTAGTTTTTTTTTTTCTTTCTCATGTAGATTTGTAATGTCAACCATTTCATCCCTCCACTCTCTGCCCATGGGAATTTATTAAGTTCTTAAAAGATACATTTACTATTCCTAGTCAATAATGCTGGCTTCTACAATAGTAAAGAATTTTTCTCAAAGCAAAAGCCTAGAATCTCCCTCCCCAGTAGTAGTGCTAAAGACTGAACCCAGGACCTTGAAATATCTACTACATTACTTTGGCACATACCCAAGCTCTCTCTCTCCTTTCCACTTTTTGAAATGAGTTCTCTCTTCTTGCACAGACTGGCCTCAAAACTCCATGGCTAAAAGAAATCCTTTTAATTCAGCCTCCTGAATAAGTCTACTGATCCACACCGTCAAATCAGGTTCTAACTCTGAGATTTTTTTAAAGTCAGTTTTTCTACATATTAGAAGTGAGATTCACAGGCACCATTGTTTACTCCAAATACCAATGGCCTTAGGCAGCTTCCAAAATGAACGCTTCATTTACTATCTTTACTGTGTTTCTATTATTCTTCTCTATTACAATGAAAAGGAAATAAGTACAGTTTATAAACCATATAGAGCATAAAAGCTTTCTGATACATTTAGTATTGTTTCAGCACAGAGATCTTATCTAAGGATATTCTTTTCTCATGATGATACCCTTATAAGAAAACAAGAAATTATTTTCAAAGAAAATTTTTTCTTCCTACAAGAGAGTCCTACATTAACTGTAAACCATAATCTGAACAATGTTGGCACATGCCTATAATTCTAGTACAGGAGGATCACAGGCTCAGGCCAGCCTCAACAACACAGCTCAACTCAGCAAAAACAAAAATGGCTGGGGGTACCGGTACGCACACAGGCAGAAAGCCCCTGGGTTTAATCTCTAGTACCCCGCCCAAAAAAAAGGCCAGGTGCGATGGCATATGCTTATAATCCCAGTACTTGGGAGGCTGAGACAGGATTGCAGGCTTCCAGCCAGCCTCAGATACTTTAGTGGGGCTCTCTGCAACTCAGTAAGATCCTGTTTTCAAAAAAAGAACAAAAAACAAAGAATAAAGCCAGTAGTGGTGCCACCACTTGTAATCACAGTACTTGGGAGGCTGAGACAAGTGGATAGAAGTTTGAGACCAGCCTCAGATTCTTAGGACTTCTACAACTTAGTGAAATCCTGTTTCAAAATAAATAATCAAATAAAAAATAAGGTTGGGGTGTAGCTCAGAGGTAGAATGCCCCTGGGTTCCATTCCCAGTACTGCAAAAGAAAGAAAGAAAGAAAGAAAGAAAGAAAGAAAGAAAGAAAGAAAGAAAGAAAGAAAGAAAGAAAGAATAAAAAAACTGAGCCAGGCATGCTGGCTCCCAGTATTTGAGAGGCTGAGACCAGAGGATCACGGTTCACAGACAGCCTCAGCTACTTAGCAAGGAGGCCCTTTGCAACTCAGTGAGACCCTGTTTCAAAATAAAGAATAAAAAATAGGGCTGAGGGTTTTTCTCAGAGGTAGAATGCCCCCTAGAGTGAAGTTCACAGACAGCCTTGGCTACTTAGTGAGGCCCTTTGCAATTCAGTGAGACCCTGTTTCAAAATAAAGAATAAAAAATAGGGCTGAGGGTTTTTTCTCAGAGGTAGTATGCCCCCTGTATTCCATCCCTGTACCACAAAAAAAAAGAAAGAAAGAAAGAAAGAAAGAAAGAAAGAAAGAAAGAAAGAAAGAAAGGAAGGAAAGAAAGAAAAGAAAAGAAAAGAAAAAAGAATAAAAAACCGGGCTGGGGGTATAGCTCAGAGGTAGAATGCCCCTGGGTTCCATCTACAGTGCCAAAAAAAAAAAAAAAAAAAAAAGAATATAGGACACTGAGGGTGTAGCTTGTAGCTCGGAGACAGAATATCCCTGAGTTCAATCCCCAGTACCAGAAAAGGAGGAAGCTATACATAAGCAAAGATAAGCCTCCTATTAAATCAGATCATTTATCAAATGGCTAGTGAAAATTAACTACATTTCATGTATTCTGCTAAATTCTTTGTTTTAGTGGCACTGAGCAGAGAACCCAGAGGCTTTCTATCGCCGGGCTATACTCCCAGGCCTATTTTATATTTTATTTGCAAACAGGGTCTCAATGCATTGCCTCACTGAGTAGTTGAAGCTGGCTTCAAACCTGTGTGATCCTCCTCTATCAGCCTCCCAAGCAAAGGGATTACAAGCGTGTGCCACCATGCCCGGCATATTCTGCTAAATTCTGAAGCTGAAGTAATGATTAGCAATCAAATACATTTCCCATCCTTGCAATATTTAAAGAATAATGACCTGCCCCATAAAATTAAGTCCATAATAACTTATATTTATTTTAGGTAATGCTTTAAATGGGTCAAAGGAAAGGATTAATGGCTAAGCCTGATCAGTATTCTTTCAAGTAAACTTTTTTTTTTTTTTTTTTTTTTGGTGGTACTGGGGTTCCTGGAAGCCCTTCTACCTCTGGGCTACACTCCCAGACCTATTCATTTTATATACATACATACATAATACATACATACATACATACATACATTTTTTTTTTTAATTTGGAAACAGGGTCTCTTAAGCCAGCGCAGCTGGCTTCAAACCTGCGCAATCCTCCTGTCTCCACCTCCCAAGCGCAGGGATTATAAGCGTGCACCACCACGCCTGGCTCAAATAAGCAGTTTTTTAAAACTACACAAAATGTTTTCTAAGCTTCCAAGTGACCAAAAGCTGAGTTGAATCACAAAGTAATATTCCATAAGATCAGATATAAATAAGAATGAAGAATTTTTAAAAAATCTTTATCTATGGTGCTAAAGATTGAACTCAGGAGCGTTCTGTCTCCAAGCTACTGGGCTCCAGCCCTAGCTTTTAATATTTATTTGGAAACTGGGTCCCAATAAGTCACTGAGAGCCTTGCTACTTACAGGCGTGTACCACCAATGCCCAGTATAACAGAGTATTTCAAGAGTAACTTTTCTGTGTATGTGTGGCAGAGATGGTACTGAAGTTTAAATTAAACCCAGGGGCATTCTACCGCCAGCTCTACCCTCAACCCTTTTTATTTTGAAAAAGGGTCTCACTAGAATGCTGAGTCTTGATACATTACTGGGGTTGTCTTAAAGTCTGTGATTCTCCTGTCTCAGCCTCCCAAATACTGGGATTACAGACACCACACCCACAAAAGTAACTTTCAAACAATTGAGAATGACAAAAACAGAGTTTAGAAATCATGCCATAAAGAATGTTCACCAGCACCAGGCATGGTGGCACATGCTTATAATCCCAGTACTTGGGAGGCTAAGACAGGAGAATTGTAGTTCACAAATAGCCTCAGCTACTTAGTGGGGCCCTCCCCAACTTAGTGAGACCTGGTTTCAAAATAAAGAATAAAAAATAGACAGGTGTGGTGGTGCACACTTGTAATCCCTGTGCTTGGGAGGCAGAGACAGGAGGATTGCGCAGGTTCAAAGCCAGACGTGCTGGCTTAACAGATCCTGTTTCCAAAATTAAAAAGTATAAAATAGGTCTGGGCGTGTAGCCCGGAGGTAGAAGGGTTTCCAGGAACCCCAGTACCACCAAAAACAAACAAAAACGAATAAAAAATACAGCTGGGGTGTAGCTCAGAGGTAAAATGTCCCTGGGTTCAACACCCAGTACTGGGAAAAAAAAAAAAAAAAGTTCAATAGCAAAGGAGATTTGATTTAAAAAAATTTACTGTAATATGGGTCATAGAAGTGGGAAATAAAACTGCTGACTTGAAATATATATGTATTTTTGTATACTGGAGATTAAACTCTGGCTATTTTCCTTGCTGTGAACCCAACTGTGCTACATTCCCAGCCTGACTGCCTTGCCTTCCCCTCCCTCCTTTCTCTCTCTCTCTCTCTCTATGGTTCTGGGGATGGAACCCAGAAGCATTCTACCTCTAAGATAACCCTCTAAGCCTACCTAAAATCTACCTCTAAGCCTGGTTTTATTTCTGATTTGGAAAAAAGGTCTCACTAGGTTGCTGAGAGTCTAAGATGCAGAGGCTGACTTCAAACCTGCGATCCTCCTGTCTCAGCCTCCCAAGTACTGGGATTACAGGAATGAGCCACCACCCCCAGGGTTATTTTATTATGTGACAAGACTTTGATAAATTGCAAAAACTGGCCTTAGATTTGCAATCCTGCCTCAGCCTCCCATGTAGCGGGTTAGAGGTGTCCAGCGCCATACCTGGTTGAATGAGCCAATAAAGATGGATTATAGTAAAGCCTCTAATTATGGATGTATAACTAACAAGGATGGTCCGCTTCAAATTACTTCCTTTCACAATTCTGCTAGATAATAATGATAAGCCAGGCATGGTAGTGCACACTTGTAATCCCACTCCTTAGGAGGCTGAGACAGGAGGATTTCAGGTTCAAAGCCAGCCTCAGCAACTCAGTGAGGCCTTCTACACTACTGTTTCAAACTAAAAAAAAAAAAATGGGTTTAGGGTGTAACTCAGAGGTAGAATGCCCCTGAATTCAATCCACAGTATCACAAAAAATAATTAATGATAACTATTTATTGGTTAGCAAGGTGTCTAGGAGCCCTATATAAGAGAAAGTGAACACACACACAGACTCATGGATGCACGTATACAAACTATCACTAAAGTTCAAATAAGCTGATTAAGTTAAAATATCCTTGATAATTAGTGTTCTAATTATCAAGTTTTATTTAGAGATATGACTCCTTTTACAGCTCTTTAATATCTGAATAAGATTTTTTTTCAGTTAAAAACCTAAAACTACTTTGTAGTTTCTTCTGAAAACAATCTGTATAAAGTCATAAGAAATGGAATATGTAGAAAATAAAGTATACTTTCCAATAAGCCTCTGACAAAGTCCCATCTTGATTTTGTAATTTAAGCAAGAACTCTCTCTCATCCAAATAATACTGATAAATTTCTAAATGTCGATAACATTAAATATGAAATCCAAGGAAATTAAACAAACATCATACCTGACAGTGGGCCTCTACAGTAAATATTTTTCCTACAGTTTATTTTATAAGATATATGAATATTCACAATTCATTTTAAAACTCCAGAATATATAGCCTTCTGATAATATTTCTTAAATATATGGATGAGCAAAATCTGGATGAGATTGTTTTGTGAGGGGAGGGTACAATAATGGTAGACTTTTTCTTTTCTGTGTGTGTGTGTGTGTGTGTGTGTGTGTGTGTGTGTGTGTGTGTGTGTGTTACTAAGGATTGAATGCAGAAATGTTTCATCTTTGAGCAATGCCTTTTTTAAAAAAACTTTGAAACAAGTTCTCGCTAAATTACTGTGCACTGGCCACAAACCTACAATCCTATCTCAGATTACTAAATAATATGCCCCTCTTTCTAGCTAATGGTAGATTTTCTCCCTCTCATTTTCTTTACTTTTGCAATTCACTATCAATCCTATGTCATAAGCAGTAAGAAAAATAAAACAAGGTAATCAAATAATTACTTAAAAACCATTAAATAACTGTATTTACTTACTCTCCAGGGCCTCCACAATAGCAGTAACACTGCTGGACATTGGTTTTATGACCTGCATCCCATTCAAGGTCTGCCACACTATAGGGTAATGTCTGCTTCATGACTTGCAATGCTTTGGCATTTGGTCCTTTCTTAAGCGCACCACCCCTCTATATATTAGAGGGAAAAAATTATTTGAAAAAGTCAAGGTTAAAACTTTAAAAATTCTATCATTCAAAAATGCCTGAGACTTCTGAAAAAATTTCCATTCTAATCTCTAACATATCACAAGCTATCTGATTCATCTCTATTTTGTTGTTTTTAAAATTATTGCCCCAATTCCCATACCACTTTCACAAAAACAGTTTAATAAATGCCAGTCATTTTAGCATCACAGTCAAACATTAAACACCAATTCTAATCAGCATTCACTGCTCATTTCATAAATAAACTTTCAATGTACATATTACATTGATAGTGCTTTACAAATACCATTTAGGGCTTAAGCCCAAACACTTAAAAGATACCTTTGTTGTTGTTGCAAAAACACATTGTCGACAGAGCCATTTTTCATCTGAATCAATCACACTGGAATCAATATGAGGTGTATGACACAATTGATGATACCCTTAATATCAAAAAGAGCATAAAGCAAATTCTATTTTATTAATAAATACTGCAAAAACAATTTCAAGAAGGCATTTTAGTATTTCCTACATTAAAATATTTACAATTGATGAATAACTTAAAATAGCTTCAAATTACCAATGTAAAATTTTTTAGTCAATCTTCATCATAGGCATTCAGTATGTAACAAAACTTTTCCACAAGATTTAAAAAAAAAAAATCAATGCTTACCTTGGCCACACTTATCGCATATAACCATTTCATTTGGAGCTTCTGAATACTCTTCTTGACATATTGTACAGACCATTTCCCCACTTCCAGTGGCTCCTAAAATATTTAAAATACACATTAAAAAGAGTCACAGAGAATTTTGTATAACGAAACTACACGTATGACTAAGTGGGCAGCCCACATGGGCAGTGTTTGTTAACCAGACCATAATGTTTCACAAGACACATGCTGTACACAAAATGGTATCTTCTACTCATTTGAGTTTTTCCTACCTAAAATTTTAGATGCCTGGCTGAACAGCAATTATTTCATCTCTGAAATCTAGAATACGGTATACAACAATGTACTCTACAAATCCCATTGCAATATAAGTAGAAAATTCCATGCCGGGAGTGGTGGAACATGCTTGTAATCCCTGCGCTTGGGAGGAGGATCGCGCAGGTTCGAAGCCAGCCGCCCTGGCTTAAAAGACCCTGTTTCCTTATTTTAAAAGTATAAAATAGGTCTGGGAGTGTAGCCCGGAGGTAGAAGGGTTTTCAGGAACCCCAGTACCACCCCCCCAAAAAAAATTCCGGTTATAAATTTATCTATATGAGGGAAGAGTACTGGGGAATGAACCCAAGGAAATTCTACCTCTGAGCTATACCCACAGATCTTTTATTTTTTTTTATTTGAAACTGGGTCTCACTAGGTTGCTAATGTTATAGTGAGATATAAAATGTCCCCTAAAAAGATCATTTATTAATGTTTGGAGCTTATGTAAGTGAATCATGAGGGCTGTAACCCCACAATCAATACCTGGTAGGCCAGCAGGGTGTGGATAGCAGAGGTGATTCCTGGGGGTGTGACCGTGGGGATTATATAAGTGGGTCCTCCTCCCTCTGCTCTCCCTTGCTTCCAGCCTCCATGATGGGAGCACAGTACATGTGCTCTCCCTTTCTCCATTTCCTGTCGCCATGTGCTGAGAAAGGTAGTTCCTGGCCTTACAGACTGAATCTGAACCCATAAAAAAATAAATTTTCTATCCTCTAAATTATATGGCAAATCTTGAGATTATAGCTGCAAGAATGCTAATGGTTACACTGAAAGTCTCATTACACTGCTGGGGGTGTCCTGGAACCTGTGATTCCCCCATCTCAGCCTCCCAAGTACTAGGATTACAAACATGCACCACCATGCCCAGCACCAACAGCCCCTTTTTTTAATTTTGAAAGAGGGTCTCACTAAGTTGCTAAGGGTGGCCTTAAACCTGTGGTCTTCCTATCTCAGCCTCCCAAGTACAGGTGAATGCTACTACACTTGGCTTTCAAAACTTTTTTTTTCCCTTGGTGGTACTATGGTGAAATCCAGGGGCCTTCAACCTCCAGGCTATACCCTCAATCCTATTTTATTTTTTATTTGGAAACATGATCTCACTAAGTTGCTGACAGGCTCACTAAGTTGCTGAGGCTAGTCTCAAACCTATGATCCTCCTGTCTCAGCCTCCCAAGTACCAGGATTGCAAGTATACACAACAATACCCAGCTTTAATCACCTTTTTTTTTTGGGGGGGGGGCCCTGGGGATCAAGCCACACCACCTATCCTATTTTTAATTCTTTATTTTTGAAACTGAGTCTCACTAAGTTGCAGAGGGCCTCACTCAGTAGCTGAGGCTGTCCGTGAACTGCGATCCTCCAGTCTCAGCCTCCCGAATTGGCTGGGATTACAAGTGTGAGCCACCACGCCTGGCTTTCAATTACATTTTTTACCTAAACAAGAAGTCACTTCTTCCTCATAAAAATTTAATTCTTTTTTTTTTGTTTTTGTTTTTGTTGGTACTGGGGATGGAACCCAGGGGCTTTCTACCTCTGGTCTACACTCCCAGACCTATTTTATATTTTATTTGGAAACAGGGTCTCACTAAGTTGCTGAGGGCCTCACTAAGTAGCTGAGGCTGGCTTTGAACCGGTGCGATCCTCCTGTCTCAGCCTCCCAAGCTCGAGGATAAAAATTTAATTCTTAAAGCCGGGCGTGATGGCGCACGCTTGTAATCCCAGCATCTGGGAGGCTAAGACCGGAGGGCCTCACTAAGTAGCGGAGGTTGTCCATGAACCACAATCCTCCAGTCTCAGCCTCCCAAATGCTGGATTACAAGCATGTGCCACCATGCCCAGCTAAGACCGGTCCAAAACAAAATATAGAAAATGGTGAGCTCGGAGATAGAATGGCCCTGGGTTCAATCCTCAGTACAAGGAAAAAAAAATAAAGAAGAAATTTATACTGCCACCTGCAATGCAGGAGTGTATTACAACAGAAACAAAATTGGCAGATGTTAAAAATCCTTTATACTTCTTTGACTACTAAGCCTCTATGCTACACTCCCAGCCCTATGTTATTTTTTATTTTGAAATAGGATCTTAATAAGTTGCAGAGAACATCAATAAGTTGTTAAGGCTGTTCTCAAACCTACAATCCACCTGTCTCAGCCTCCCAAGTACTGGAATTATAAGCATGCATCTGTTAAATTTTTTTTTTTTTTTTTTGGTGTGTGGTTCTGGGAGTGAAACTCAGGGGCTGTTTGTCTTTGGACTACACTCCCAGACCTATTTTATTTTTTTTTTTGGTGGTACTGGAGGTGGAACCCAGAGGCTTTCTACCTCCGGGCTATACTCCCAGACCTTTTTTATATTTTATTTGGAAACAGGGTCTCACTAAGTTGCTGAGAGCCTCACTAAGTAGCTGAGGCTGGCTTCGAACCTGTGTGATCCTCCTGTCTCAGCCTTCCAAGCGCGGGGATTACAAGCGTGCACCACCACGCCCAGCTATCCCAGACCTATTTTATATTTTATTTGGAAACAGGGTCTAAGTGACTGAGAGCCTCACTAAGCTGCTGAGACTGGCTTCAAATCTGCCTGATCCTCCTGTCTCAGCCTCCCAAGTACTGGGATTACAAGCATGCGCCACCATGCCTAGCTATGTACCTGTAATTTTAATGTAAATTATTAAAAATTATCTTCCTAGCCTGACATGGTGCTGCACACTCATAATCCTAGTACTTGGGAGGTTGAGACAGAAAAATTGCAGCTTCTCGGCCAGCCTCAGCAACTTAGGCCCTCCACAACTTAGTAAGATCCTATTTTATTTATTTTTATTTATTTATTTTTATTAATTAATTAATTAATTAATTATTGTGGTAGTGGGGTTCCTGGAAGCCCTTTTCTACCTCCGGGCTACACTCCCAGACCTATCTTTTTATATTTTTTTAAATTTCAAAACAGGGTCTCTTAAGCCAGCGCAGCTGGCTTCGAACCTGTGCGATCCTCCTGTCTCTGCCTCCCAAGCGCAGGGATTATAAGCATGCACCACCACGCCCGGCAAGATCCTATTTTAAAATAAAAAATAAAATGGGGCTGGGGTGTAGCTCAGAGATAGGCTGGCCCTGGGCTCAATTCCCATAGCACAAAAAATTAATTACATTAAAAATTAAAATAAATAAAAGCTGGGCACTGTAGCTTGGAATAGAATGCCCCAGGGATCAATACTGTGTGTGTGTGTTCATGCATGTATTTGTGTATATATTATACACAAATACATACTATATATGTATGTATTTAAAATTTGGCCAGGAGTAAGCCGGGCGTGGTGGTGCATGCTTGTAATCCCCGCGCTTGGGAGGCTGAGACAGGAAGATCACAGTTCGTGGACAGCCTCAGCTACTTAGTAAGACTCTCCACAACGTTACAGTGAGACCCTGTTTGTTTATGTGGTACTAGGGATGGAACCCAGTGGCATTCTACCTCTGAGCGACACCCCAAGCCCTATTTTTTTTTTAATTCTTTATTTGGAAACAGGGTCTCAACTCAGTGGCTTCCACCACTTTTAAAAGGAAACTAGAAAAGATGACAAACATATATTAAACCTGCAAAAATATCCAAAAGACAAAATGCTGAAAGGAACACAATAGGAAAGAAGAGGAAAAAGAAAATCAATATAAAGTTTTAGTTCCCCTCTATATAGAGAGAGACCCATGTTTGCAAAAAAAAAGGAAAAAAGAATAAATACTTTATGCAGGGAAATTTTTAAAGCACTCCTCAAATGTGATATTGTTATAATAATATAACCTATTTAACAGAAAGTATAGAAAATGTCAAGTTTAAGAAAATAAAATTTCAGTATAAATCATATTCAAGAGAAACTAGCACCTGCCTGTTTGAATGTCCTTCCAGAGAACCCAGGATTTAGAACTGTCTTCAAATATGATGAAGCAGCTCTGCTTCAATATGTTTATCTGTAATACAGAGAAATATTTATGCTATCTGAAAATTATAAACACAAAGTTAAGATTAAAAGCTCACTGCAAAAACAGTCAAAATACCTTATATATTAAAAAAAAAAAAAAACTTGCCTTTTTGATAGTTCCAAGATAAAACAAGCCATCTGACCATCTAGCTAGGACATCCTGACCCTCTTCAAATTTACATGCTGGCTTTTTGGCTTTATGTCCATCCTGTAAAGACAGCTTGGTCAAGGATGTTGGGGTCTTTTGGTTTCGCCGTAAAGGAGACCGCTTGTGGACCAGTGAATTACCTGCTCCTGTAGAGTCTCTGTTCAAGGGAATAAAAGACCAAGTATAAGACTGACAGAGCTTATGCCAATGATTTCTTTAATATGCTAATAAAAAACTGATTTGTTAAAAACCTTAAATTGGGGAAAAGAGAACACATATCTCAAATCACAAATATTATCCAGCTATGTTCTAAAACAAAATCAGAGCAATTCTCAATATTCATTCATTGCCTACCCTAAGTGAGGCCAGGATTCAGCAACCACTCCAACCTAACATTTGGGCAGCTGTCATCAAAATAACAGCTGCTGGGTAGGCCACGGTCATAAGATGCCTTGAATCTCATTACTAGGTTAAAAAATAAAAGTGTTAAGAATTAAACCTTAATCTTTAATTATTACCACAGACAGTTAAGATATATTAACTTTGGAAGGTAGATGGGTATATTCACACTAATTAGAAACACAGTCATGACTCTTCTACTAAACTTAGCCATTTTTACTTTGGGTGCATATCACAAACATTCAAATATGCAGGCCAAGAGTTTTTTGTGTTTTTTTTTAATTGAGAATGTATGCCTACAATCCTAGTACTTAGGAAGCTAAGACAATAGGATCACAGGTGCAAGACCAGCCCCAGCAACTTAGCAAGACCCTCAGCAATTTAGTGAGATGTTTCAAAATAAAATTAAACCAGACATGGTAGTGCACACCTGTAATTCCAGTACCTTGGAGACTGAGACAGGCGGACTGCAGTTTGAGGTCAGCCTCAGCAACTGAGTGAGGCCCTCAGCAATTTAGTGAGACTCTTTCTCAAAATAAAAAATAAAAATAGGGCTAGGGGTGTAGCTCAGAGATAGAATGACCCTGGGTCATACCCCAAATGCCCCTCCCAAAATGAGAATCACTAATTTCAAAAAATTACAACTAAAATGTAAAGTATTAAAAAAGCTTCTACTTCCTTTTAAGCAAGGGCTCAAAAATAATATACTGTAAAACTGTAACATATATTAGTCATTCCATTAACAGCACATTATACCAATTTAATGTTTCACTAATTAAACATATAATAACACATAAATCTAGAGACAACAATCCTAAAATAGCACAAAACTTTAGTAAAAATAAAACAAGTAGAGAAGGAAAAAGAGGTACCAGTATCTTAAAATTAAGGACACCTAATTTCAATACCTAAAAATACACAAACTCTGGGGAATCCTGTTATATACGACAACATGAAACCTTGAAGACACTGCAGTAAATAAAGCAAGAAGAAAAAGACAACTTTTACTTAATTCCACTTATATAAGGTACAGAAAGTAGTCAAATTAATAGAAAGTAGAATGGTGGTACGTCAGTTCTTAGGGAAAGGAGGGAGTTAATGTTTAATAGATTCCGAATTTTAGTTAGAAAGAAATACATTTTTGTGTGTGTGGTGCTAGAGATTGAACTCAGGGGTCTTCTACCCCTGGGCTACACCCTGACCTATTTTATATTTTATTTGGAAACAGAGAGTGTACAATCCTCCTGTCTCAGCCTCCCAAGTAATGGGATTACAAACGTGTGCCCCCACCCCCGGCTGAAAGAAATACATTTTAAAGACATCCCAAGGAATAACAATATCTTCCCTACATTGCTGAAAAACAATCTACAGATTAAAAAAAAAAAAAAAAAGCCCTGCAGGTACATTAAGTGCAATGAAATCTACAATCACACCATAGTAAAAATGCTAAGACCAAAAAAATCCTGAAAGCATGTACAATGAAATCCCACCAAATAAAATTAACAAGTGACTGCTCATCAGAAACAATGAAAACAAAAAGACAATAGAATGACATGTTCAAGTGCTATAACAAACCAGGTGCAGTGGCACATGCCAGTAACCTGAGTAATTAAGAGGATGTATCAGGAAGATGGCAGGTTCAAGGCCAGCACACAGTAACTTGTCAAAATACTGTTTAAAAATAAAACATAAGCCGGGTGTGGTGGCACACACTAGTAATTCCCGCACTTGGGAGGCGGAGACAGGAGTATCATGCA
Organism: Muscardinus avellanarius; assembly: GCF_963383645.1. Lineage (NCBI taxonomy): Eukaryota > Metazoa > Chordata > Mammalia > Rodentia > Gliridae > Muscardinus > Muscardinus avellanarius. The sequence continues at coordinate 82,851,071 of NC_137788.1, read as the reverse complement.
GGTTGGAAGCCAGCCTTGATGGCTTAATAGACCATTTCCAAATAAAATATAAAATAGGTCTGGGAGTGTAGCCTGCGGGTGTAGAAGGGTTCCATCCCCAGTACCACCCCCCCAAAAAAATAAAATAAAATAAGACTAGAAGCCAGGGTGGTAGCATATACTTGTAATCTCAGTACCTGCTAGGCTGAGACAGAAAGGTCAGAGGTTCCCAGCCAGCCCCAGCAACTTGGCAAGGCCCTCTGCAACTTAAAGAGAACCTTTTTACAAATAAGAAATAAAATCAGGCTGGAGGTATAAATTGGAGGTAGACTGACTCTGGGTTCAATCCCCAGTACCAAAAATAAACAAATAAAATAGGACTGGAAAGCCGGGCATGGTGGCACACGCTTGTAATCCCAGCATTTGGTAGGCTAAGACCAGAGGATGGCCGTTGACAGACAACCTCAGCTACTTAGTGAAGCCCTCTGAAACTCAGTGAGACCCTGTTTCAAAATAAAGAATGAAAAATAGGGCAGGGGGGTGTAGCTCGAAGGTTGAATGACCCTGAGTTCCATCCCCAGACCCGCAAAGTTAAAATAAAATAAAACAGGACTGGAGATCTAGCTCAGAGGCAGAAAATCCCTGGGATCAATACCCAGTGCCATGCAGGGAGGGGAGGTGTGTGCTGAAAAAAGAAACTGTCAACCTAATACTTTACAGCTTGCAAACTATCTTTAAAAAATGAAATAGGTAGTTCCAGATAAAAACTGTACCTGCTATTAGCAAAGCCACTTTACAAGAAATACTTAAGTAAGGTCATAAGGTTTAAAGTAAGCAAACCAAGCAGGAAATAGTGGCCCTTTAATCCCAGTACTTGGAAGATTGAAACTGAAGGATTGCATGTTCACAGGCAGCCTCAGCAACTTAATGAGGCCCTATGCAATTTAGTAAGACCTTGTTATCAAAATAGTGGATGGTGGTATAGTTCAAAGGCAGAAAGTCCCAGGGTTCAATTTCTAGTACTACAAATGATGATGATGATGGTGATGGTGATGATGATGATGATGATAAAGTAAATAAACCCAGAAGGAAATTCCAATACACACATAACAAAACAAACAACCCAAATGGTAAAAGTAATCAAGTAAGCCAGGCCTGGTGGCATAGTCATTCCCAGTCCTAGTAATTCCAGTACTAGAACTAGGAAGACTGAGACAGGAGAGTCGCAGGTTCTTTTGTGTGTGTGTGTGGTACTGGGTATAGAACCCAGGGGCATTCTACTTCCGAGCTACACCCACCACCCACAGTTCTATTTTTTTATTCTTTATTTTGAAATAGCACCGCACTGAGTTGTAAAGGGCCTCACTAAGTAGCTGAGGCTGGCTTCGAACCTGCCCAAATCTGTCTCAGCCTCCCAAATGCTATTACAAGCGTGCACCACCACGCCGGAAGATCACAGGTTCTAAGCCAGCCTCAGCAACTTAGCAAGACTCTCAGCAACCTACAAGACGCTGTTTCAAAACAAAAAATAGCCGAGTGTGGTGGCGCACGCTTGTAATCCCTGCGCTTGGGAGGCGAAGACAGGAGGATCACGCAGGTTCGAAGCCAGCCGCGCTGGCGTTAAGAGACCCTGTTTCAAAAATATAAAATAGCCGGGCGTGGGGGCGCACGCTTGTAATCCCCGCGCTTGGGAGGCAGAGACAGGAGGATTGCGCAGGTTCGAAGCCAGCCGCGTGCTGGCTTAGGAGACCCTGTTTCCAAATAAAAATGTAAAAATAGGTCTGGGAATGTAGCCCGGAGGTAGAAGGGCTTCCAGGAACCCCAGCACCACCAAAAAAAAATAATAATAATAAATTTAAAAAATGAATAAATAAAACATAAAAAATAAAAATAAAAAGGGCTGTGGATACAGCTCAGAGAGAGAATGCCCTGGATTCAATTCCCAGTACAAAAAACTATATAATTATAAGGAAATGATAACAAAAATAATAAACATAAGGATGAACAAAATGAAGTCTATCACATTAAAAAAAATTTGTTGAATCATTAAGTCACTCACTGCTTCAAGCAAAAACGCCGTTCTATGAAATAGCTGCTAGTTAATCAGGCAACTCAAAATAATGGCACACTTTATGCTTTCTTCCTATCACACATGACACTGAATATCTATATTCAATGCCTAAAGTTAGTGATAATTTTTACTGCTTCATCAGAATGTTCTTAAATTAAATAAATGGTTTTATATGTGTGCATGTGTACGTATTTTTTAATGTGAGTACATGACAATGAAGAATACTAGGACAGTTTGATGACATGGCCTTGGTTCATGCTAAGGCGACAACAGTTTTGCCTAATATTGTTTTCTGCACTATCTGTACAAACATCAACACAAATATATATATATATATATTTTTTTTTTTTTTTTTTTTTTTGGCGAATCTAGAGACAGAACCCAGGGGCATTTAACATCCAAGCTACACCCCCTTCCCTATCTTATTCTTTAATTTGAAACAGGGTCTCACTAAGTTGCGAAGGGCCTCACTAAATAGCTGAGGCTGTCTGCGAACCGTGATCCTCCAGTATCGGCCTCCGGAATGCTGGGATTACAACTATTGGCCACACATTGAGGCCGGGATCGGAGCCTGCTGTGAGGCAAGGTGGGTGCCGGGGCCTCCGAGGCCTGAAGAGGAGCCTGCCAAGGGGTTAGACCAGTGCCGGGGCCAGCGAGGCCAGGATCAGAGCCTGCCTTGAGGTATGGCTGGTGCTGCGGCCTCCAAGGCCGGGATTGGAGCCTGCTGAGGGGTGAGGTCAGTGCTGGGGCCAACCAGGCCGGGTTTGGAGCCTGCCGTGAGGCAAGGCTGCTACTGAAGCCTCCGAGGCAGGGAGCGGTGCCAGCCGAGGGGTTAGGCCAGTGCCGGTGCCGGTGCCGGTGCCAGCAAGGTCATGATTGGAGCCTGCCGTGAGGCAAGACTGGTGCTGGGACCTCCGAGGCTGGGATCGGACTCTGCAGAGGGGTAAGGCCAGCGCCAGGGCCAGTGAGGCCAGGATCGGAAACTGCCATGAGGCAAGGACGGAGCTGGGACATGCAAGACCAGGATAGGAGCCTGCCAAGCGGTTGGGCCAGTACCAGGGTCAGCAAGGCGGGAATTGGAGCCTGTCGTGAGGCTAGGCTGGTGCTGAAGCCTCTGAGGACCGGGAGTGGAGCCAGCTGAGGGGTCAGTTCTGTGCGGGGGCCAGCAAGGCCAGGATCGGGGCCTCCCCTGAGGCAAAGCCGGTGCTGGAGCCAGTGAGGTCAGGATAAGAGTCCCCTGGGTGGCCAGGCCACTACTGGGGCTGTCAAGAGTGGGATCGGAACTTGCAATGCGGCATGCACATAGAAATAGCACAGAAAATAAAATCCAGATGCTTCCCCTAATTAGCAAGAACTAGGAGGAAACGGGTAACAGGAGGAGGTTGAGTAGTAGAAAAGGCCCTATTGAGAAGCAATAAAGGTGACCAATCAGAGGGGAGGGGATGGGGGAGGATGGAATCTCTTTAAAACTCATGAGGTGCGTAAACAAATATATCAAAGATAATTACTAATTAAGCATGGGATCGGAGGGGGAGGGAATGGGATGGGGATTGAATGAGGGCTTATTGGATGATATGTGCTTGTATATCCTCTCAAGTCTTGTATTCCAAAGTGATGTATGATTACCAAAAAAATAAAAAATAAATTATATATATATAGTATGGGCCACCACAAAAATTTTGGTATATAAAAAAACAAAATTACGAACATTCTCAATTTTTTTTTTTTTTTTTTTTTTTTTTTTTGCGGTACTGGGGATAGAACCCAGGGGCTTTCTACCTCCGGGCTATACTCCCAGACCTATTTTATATTTTATTTGCAAACAGGGTCTCACTAAGTTGCTGAGAGCGCCTCACTAAGTAGCTGAGGCTGGCTTCGAACCTGCGCGATCCTCCTGTCTCAGCCTCCCAAGCACAGGGATTACAGGCGTGCGCCACCACGCCCAGCATATTCTCAGACAATTTTATATGCTCTGCTGTTTCACCAAATTCCCTTTTTCATGATGGCAGGGTCTGTTTCTGCCTTATTCTACAGCGTACCATTTCCACTATACACTTTTCAGCCTTAGATCCCTAAATCTCAGGCCAGCCTCAGCAACTTAAGTGAGACTCTGTTTGCAAATAAAATATAAAATAAAAAACAAAACAAAACAGGGATGGTAGGGGAGAGATGAGAGGTAAAATGCCCCTGGATTCAATCATTTAGTCTTCCCCTTCAAAAAAATTTCTACCCAAAGAAATCTTACAGAAAACAAAGAGAAGAATAAATGATCCATAATACCACATTTCAAACATAACTAGGATAAGCTGGGCGTGGTGCCGCACACTTGTAATCCCTGCGCTTGGGAAGCAGAGACAGGAGGATCGCGCAGGTTCGAAGCCAGCCGCACTGGCTTAAGAGACCGTTTCCAAAGATAAATAAGTATAAAATAGGTCTGGGAGGCTCGGAGCGTAGCTTCGAGGTAGGATGCCCCTGGGTTCCATTCCCATTACCGCAAAAAAAAAAAAAAAAAAAAAAGAATTAAAAAAAGGGCTAGGGGTATAGTTCAGAGGTAGAATGCCCCTGAGTTCAATATCCAGTACCAAAAAATAAATGTACACACATTCTTTCTCCCGCCCCTCTCCCTCCCCAACTACCACAAAGTAAATTCATCAAGAATTCTGTATCAAAAATATGTATATTTCCCTCTTTATTATAGAATATCATAAACATGAAAGCAGATAAAATGAGTACAAGCTATACAGTACTTATCACTCAGTTTCAATTATCTTCTCATGTCTAAAACTGAGTAATTTACTCTTTTCCTTCACCTTTATGCTTGTACTAATATCATAGTACTGTCAAATTATTCTCCCAAATGGGACCAATTAACATTGTCACTGACACTACCAGAGTAGTACTTGATGGCACATAACAGGGAATATTATCATTTTTTTTGTTATAGGACAATATAAGCACACAGTTTCTATTATTAGCCAAGCCGTTTTCATAAGTTTCACACAGTTTCTATTATTAGCCAAGCCGTTTTCATAAGTTTATTAAAAAAATTGCATACTTTCTGAAAAATAAAACTGATGTTCTTTGCCTATTAACTGAAGTGTTAGTATTTTCATATTTTTAAAAGCATCTTACAAACCGGGAGTGGTGGCACACACTTGTAATCCCAGCATTTGAGAGGCTAAGACAGGAGGACCTGGGTTTGCAGCCAGCCTCAGCTATTTAGTGAGGTCCTTTGCAACTCAGTGAGACTCTGTTCCAAAATAAAGAATAAAAAATAGGGCTGGGGGTGTAACTCAGAGGTAGAATGCCCTGGGTTCCATCCCCAGTACTGGGGGAAAAAAGGGCATCTTACATATTATGAATAACCCTCATTCTATATACATGTTGCAAGTACTTTTCCCAGTTCATATATAGTAAAGTGTCATGATAAATTAGACTTTTTTTTTTTTTTTTGGTGGTACTGGGGGTAGAACACAGGGGATTTTCTACCTACAAGTTATACTCCCAGACCTATTTTATACTTTATTTGGAAACAGGGTCTCACTAAGTTGCTGAGAGCCTCACTAAGTAGCTGAGGCTGGCCTCGAACCCCTATGATCCTCCTGGCTCAGCCTCCCCAGCTATGGGATTACAAGAGTGCACCACCATACCCAGCTTAAATTAGACTTTCTTACTGGTAGACAATACTCTTTTTTGGGTCCTTAGTTGAGTCTGGTCAGTATCCACAAAGCTTTGTAACCTTCGTATCACCTCATTTCAGATTTAGGCTGCTCTCTGGCCTTTTTTGGGGGGTAGGGGGGTATTGGGGATGGAATCCAGAACCAGTCTACACCCTCAGCCCTATTTTATTCAATTTGAAACAGAGTCTCATAAAGTTTCCGATATCCTAAATTGCCTAGGCCAGCCATAAACCAGCAATCCTTCCTGTTGCAGCCTCCCAAGTACTGGGTTTAAGAGCGCACCACCATTCCCAGCTGTCTCAGGTTTGTTTTGTTTTGTTTTGTTTTTGCTTAATTTATTTGTGTGTGTGGTACTGAAAATGGAACCCAGGGGCTTTTTCTACCTCCAGACTACACTTCCAGACCCTATTTTATATTTTTTTATTTGGAAACAGGGTCTCATTAAGTAGCTGAGGCTGGCTTTGAACCTATGATCCTCCTGTTTCAGCCTCCCAAGAGTTGAATGTGACACCACATCCATTGTCTCAGGTTTTAAAGAAGAATCTAGACCACAAAATATTTAAATTTAAAAAGAAAACCAAGATAGGCGTGGTAGGTACAAGGTGGCACACACCTGTAATATCAGCACTTGAGAGTATAACTCCAGGTAGAATGCCCCTAGGCTCAATCTCCAGTAACTCCCTCCCACAAACACATTCCAGCAGGATTTTTGAAGCAGTCAAATATACTACAAAATTAATATGAAGCCAGGCATGGTGGCGCATGCTTGCAATTCCTGCATTTGGGAGGCTGAGACAAGGAGGATCGCGGTTTGCAGACAGCCTCAGCTATTTAGTGAAGTCCATTTCAACTCAGTGAGATCCTGTTTCCAAATAAAAAATAAACCAGGCATGGTGGCACATGCTTGTAATCCCTGCGCTTGGGAGGCTTAGACAGACAGGAGGATCATGCAGGTTCGATACCTGCCTGAGCTAATACTTTGTGAGGCTCTCAGCAACTTAGTGAGACCGTTTCCAAATAAAAAATAAAATAGGTCTTAAGAGTGTAGCCTGGGGGTAGAAAGTCCCTGGGTTCTATCCCCAATACCACACAAAAAAAAATAAAAAATAAAATATAGGGATGGGGGTGTAGCTCGGAGGTAGAATGCCCGAGTTCCATTCCCAGTGCCTCAAAAATAAATAAATAAAATCAATATGAAAAACCAAAGGTGCACAAAATAAAAAGAACAAGAGCCGGGCGTGGTGGTACACGCTTGTAATCCCAGCATTCCCATTCCAGAGGCTGAGACCGGAGGATGGGAGGACCGCGGTTCATGGACAGTCTCAGCTTCTACTTAGTGAGGCCCTCCGCAACTTAGTGAGACCCTGTTTCAAATTAAAGAATGAAAAATTAGCCGGGCGTGGTGGTGCACGCTTGTAATCCCCGCGCTTGGGAGGCAGAGACAGGAGGATTGCGCAGGTTCGAAGCCAGCCGCGCGCGCTGGCTTAGGAGACCCTGTTTCCAAAAATGAAAATGTAAAAGTAGGTCTGGGAGTGTAGCCCGGAGGTAGAAGGGCTTCCAGGAACCCCAGTACCACCAAAAAAAAAAAAAAGAATAAAAAATTGGGCAGGGGGTGTAGCTTGGAGGTCAAATCCCCCTGGGTTCCACCCCCAGACCCACAAAATAAATTTTAAAAAATTTTTAAATTAAAAAAAAAAAAATAGAGCTGGTGGCGCACGCTTGTAATCCCCACGCTTGGGAGGCTGAGACAGGAGGATCCCGCAGGTTTGAAGCCAGCCTCAGCTACTTAGTGAGGCTCTCAGCAACTTAGTGAGACCCTGTTTCCAAATAAAATATAAAATGGGTCTGGGAGTATAGCCCAGAGGTAGAAAGCCTCTGGGTTCCACCTCCAGTACCACAAAAAAAAAAAAAAAGAACAAATAGGAAACTTGACTAACCAGAAACAACATAATCCAGAGAAAAACTGAACTGCTAAGGAATAGACATCAAGACCAATGCAACAGGCCTGCAGATGTAGCTCAGTGGTAGAGCGGTAGAGCCTAGAATGCAAAAGACCCTAGGTTCAATCCCTTCAATCCCAGTACCACAAAAAGGCAAAAAAAAAAAAAAAGACCAATGCAAAAAATAGCTTTCAAAAACATGTTAATTTACAAATGGAAATTGATGAATTATGAGGCCAAAATTCAAAATACATATATCATTCTTCACATACATCCTATCAAAATACCACTGCTATTCTTTTTTTGTGTGTATGTGGGTCTAGGGATTAAATCCTGAAGTATTTTTACCTCTGAGCTATACCCCCAGCTATTTTTTTGTCTTTGTTTTTGAAACAGGGTCTCACTAGACTATTTGCTGAGTTTGTCCTTGAACCTTTGTTCTTCCTGTCTCAGTCTCACAAATACTTGGATTACAGATTTGGGCCACCATGCTTGGCTCATTGTTATTCTTCATACAGCTAGGAAAAAAAGTCCTAAAACACATATGGAAGAACAAATCTAGAATAGCCAAAGTAATTCTGAGCAACAAGAATCATGCTGGATTGGAGGCTGAGATCAGGCTGAGACAGGATTGCAGGTTCGCAGCCAACCTCAGCTATTTAGTGAGACCCTCTGCAACTTAGTGTGAGACCAATTCAAAATAAAAAGCTGAAGATAGAGTTGGGGGTGTTGCCTGGGGTTCAATCCCTGGTACTGGAAAAAAAAAAAAATCATGCTAGAAGCATCACAATACCTGATTTCATATTATACCAAGCCAGGTATGGTGGTTCATACCTGTAATCCCAGTACTTGGGACACTAAGATAGGAGGATCACAGGCTCAAAGCCTGCCTCGGCAACTTAGCAAAACCCTCTTTGCAAACAAAATATAAAATAAGTTTGGGGTGTAAGTCAGAAGTAAAACGCCACTAGCCTAGCATGGTGGTGCACGCTTGTAATCCCCGCACTTGGGAGGCAGAGACAGGAGGATCGCGCAGGTTTGAAGCCAGACCCTGTTTCCAAATAAAAACGTAAAAGTAGGTCTGGGAGTGTAGCCCAGAGGTAGAAGGGCTTCCAGGAACTCCAGTACCACCAAAAAAAAAAAAAAAAAAAGAAAGAAAGAAAAAAAAAAAAAAGAAATAGAATGCCACTAGATTTAATTAAAGGAGGGAGAGAGAGGAGAGATCAAAGACCTAGACACAAAACTACAATTACCAAAAGAAAACATAGGACCAACTCTCCAACATGTAGATACTGGTAGACTTTCAAAGACCAGGAAAATAAAATAAAACCAAGAATTAATAAATGGGATGGCATCAAACTAAAACACTTCTGTGTAGCAAATGTAGCAACCAAGTTGGCTGTGGTGGCACATTCCTATAATCCCAGTATTTGGGAGGCTGAGACATGAGGATCATCAGTTCAAATCCAGCCTCAACAATTTAGTGAGGCTCAACTTAGTGAGCAACTTAGCAAAACCCTGTTTCCAAATAAAAAATAAAATAGGGCTGGGGGCACAGACCAGAGTTAGAAGGCCCCTGAGGAAACAAGAGTCTGAAGAGAAAAAAAAACTAGGCATGGTGGCCCACGCTTGTAAACCTAGTATTTGGGAGGCAGAGATGATAGGATGGCACAGATTCAAAGCCAACCTCAGCAACTTAGCGAGGCTCTCAACAACTTAGTAAGTCCACATTTCCAAACAAATAATAAGATAGGGCCAGGGGTACAGCTTGAAAGTAGAATGCCTCTGGGTTCAGCAGGCAGGCAAAAACCAAGATCATTACCACTCAAAGTATTTATACTGTTGTACCTACTACCGAAACTACTCTCCTCTATCCATATTTTACATAGCTGATCCTGCTGATCCTTCTAAGATAATTGTACAAGCTGAGTGTGTTGACACACACTTGTAATCCCAGTACTTGGGAGGCTAAGACAGGAGGATGGGGTTCACCTACAGCCTCATCTACTTAATGAAACCTTGTTTTTCAAAATAAAATATAAAAAATAGGGCTGGGTGTATAGCCCAGAGGGTTAAAAAAAACTACAAAAATACATGTATTTTCCAATACTGTTGGAAAACCCTATTTTTAAAAACCTGGGTAAGGCATGGTGGCACATACCTATAGTCACAGTACTTGGGAGGCTTAGATGAGGATCAAAAGTTCAAGGCCAGCAGGGCGTGGTGGCAAAGGCTTGTAATTCCAGCATTCAGGAGAGGCTGAGACAAGAGGATCACAGTTCACCGACAGCCTCAGCTACTTAAGAGTGGCCCTTTGCAACTCAATGAGATCCCGTTTCAAAATAAAGAATAAATAGGGCTGGGCTGTAGCTTGGAGGTAGAATGCTCCAGGGTTCCATCCCCAGTACCACAAAAGAAAAAATGGCAAGACAACATTTCAAAATAAAAAATAGCCAGGTAGGCCAGGCTTAGGAGGCTGAGACAGGAGGATCGCAGGTTTGGAGCCAGCCTTAGAAGCTTAGTGAGGCTATCAACAACTTAGTGAGACCCTGTTTCCAAATGAAAATATAAAATAGGTCTGGGGGTATAGCCTGAAGGTAGAAGGCCCCAGGGTTCTACCCACTGGGTAGGTGCCATTAAAAAAAAAAAAAAAAAAAAAAAAAAAAAAAAAGCCAGGCCCACACACACTTGTAATCCCAGCACTTGGAAGGCTGAGACAGGAGTGTGGCAGATTCCTGGCCAGCCACAACAACTTAATGAGGCTCTGTTTCAAAATAAAATATAAAATAGGGCTGGAGGAGAGTAGCTCAAGAAGTAGAATGCTCCTAGGTTCAATCCCCAGCACCATAAAAAAATAAATTAAATATAAAAAGGGTAGCTGGGTATGGTGGCACAAAGTTATAATCCCAGTATTTCAGAGGCTGAGGCAGGATGATCACATGTTCAAAGCCAGCACTCACAACTTAATGAAGCTCTCAGCAACCTAATGAGATCCTGATTCTAAATAAACAATAAAATCAGGCTGGAGGTATAGCTTGGAGGTAGAATGCCTCTGGGTTCATTAAAGTGTAGAGCATAGGTCTACCAAAGGTCTGGGTGATTCCCCCTACCTTTTCTCCAAAACAATATATAAGTACATAAAGAACACATATTTGTCACTGCATCTTTCTGTGCTTAAAGAAGGTAGATGTCCAGAAAAGTGGCGAGTAGGTTTTTTTGGTTTTTGTTTTCTGAAAAGGGGGTGGCAATAAGTCTGGGAACCTCAGGACAAACTAACTAAAACAGCAGTTAGAATTCTACTTTCAAAACCACCAAGCTACAGATGTTGGCCATTGTGACTCCTCAGAAGCAAATTTCCCCATCTGCTAAAACAGATTATCATCATAGTTCCAGATTCCTCAAATCAGATGCAAGGATAATACTGAAATGTGAATATAAGACAAATTAGCTTTTCAAAGACCAAATGAAAAGGTATATTTATATCCCGTGACATCAAAGAATTAGTGACCCATACCAGAATAAAATTTCTTCTGAACAGAGCTTTGAGTTATGCAACATATGCAACTTAAAGAACTAGTAAATAAATGTTGCATCTAGAAAAACGATTTAAGCAGATGAATTTCTACACATCTAGTCCTAAAATGCATTTCATCCAGATAAATTTCCGTTAATGTTCATTAACATTATAGGTGTGCAGTATCTGAAAACAGGTGCATTCTTAATTCAAATATTTAGAACATTTTTAGCACATTAAAAAAAAACTGAAGGTAAGCAAATTTTAAAATGTGAATTCAAGCATGTATGTACACAAAAGTTTTTTTTTACCAATATGATGTATGAATACAATGCACCAATAAAAAATTAAAAATATAAAAATTTAAAAAATAAAATGTAAATTTAAATACATGTTTATATTTAGGAATCCCCCAAAACAAAACAAAAATACTTCACCTTGAAATCCCTCTCGAGTTATTTATGCTATTTATACTTAAGAGCATAAATAACATTCCCAACAAAAGACAATATAGTTTCAGAAATTTAAAGTCATCTCTTCCCTTAACTACTAGGCACCAAAAGCTTTAGTCAAAATGGCTTAAGTGTTTAAAGCTTTGTCAAATCTCTGAAAACATCACTGAAGATTTAGGTACATATTGTTTTACCCCACAATAAATACATTTAAATTAAACTGTTTTAGTAATTCTAACCCCCCCCAAAAAAAAAGAAAGGTGTTCTTAAGAGAAAATTAAAACATGGAAAATGAAACCAGTCTGTAGTCCAGGTAGTACACAAGAGAGTCACATGGAGTAGATCTAAAGAAAGTTACTACTACTAGAGCATCTGGGGTCAAATCAGCCACTATTTACATATTTCTAGCTCTGTACTGACCTCACATGGTGCGTTCCTGTTTTACATAGGCCTAACTAGGTTTTCATATTCGAACTAGTATTAGATGATTTCTATCTTTAGCCAAAGCTAAATGTTTTAAATAGAATAACATTCCATAACCTTTTCCCCATTGTTTATGAACCCTCTTCTTCACATCGCCCCGATAAATCATCTGTTCCTGCTAATTGTTTCCAAAGAAAATTTCTAGCAACCAAGGACACCAGATTGTAAAACACACACAATTAAAGAATTCTGGCGCTACCCAAAATGTGTTCTTAAGAAATCTTGGCAAATAGTGAAATCCCTTAAACAGTTATTACCCCAGTTGTAAGATGGATACAACACAAATCTGTACCTGAGCAGGGATACGAGTTTTTGTCTAGTGTGCTCCAAATATAAAGCACCTCTCACATTTTCCTCCCACCTTTAAGCTTTCAGGGTTTGCTTCCAGGTTCCACTCCAGGGTTCCCCTCATCCTGCTCCTTTACCCAACCAATCCACTGAGTCCCCTCGTTCCAATTCCACACAATTCCACCACCCTCGAGTTTCAAGCTGCTACTTCCCTTAGCGCCCCCTAAGGTCCCAGCAGCCCCTCCACTTGGCTCCCCAGATCTCCTCCAGCCCCGGTTTCCTAAAGGCTCCTCCCTCGGCTCCCCACCCCCTCGCCACCAGGTTCATCGGCCCCTCCAACCGCCTCCCGCCCCCAGGTTCCTTCCTGCCCTGAAAACACAGCTTCCCGGTCTCACCGTCCTGTCTTGTTCCCCGAACGGACTCTCCCAGCGCCCTGTTCGTTCCTTTACTCCCTATTTTCTCCAGCATTTAACTGGCTACTGCTCTCCATCCATTCTTTACAACATGCACATAAACGCAAAAGCACCCGCAAACAGGAGCCCCCACCCCCACCGCGATCCTCCATCTTTCCCTTTTATACGTGCTTCCTTTCTTCCTCCTCCTTCCCCCACCCCCACCTCCTCCGGAAGAGTCGGTTCCCAGGCCAAGGTCTCTCACCTCATTCGGTCACTTCAGTGGTGCCAACCGCTTCATACAGAAAAAATAACCAATCACGTCCCCGCGGGCGCTTCCCCTGCGACTCCGAGCACTTACTGGGCACCCGCCCCACCGGGAACCCCGCACATACGCACGCACAAACCGAGGTCCTTGGGGACGAGGGTTGCGGGTAGAGCGAGCGTTCCTACACCGGCCTCAAACACAGCCCACTTCGCTACAGCCCTTCGCCATTTTGGTTTCCCGCGGACTGCCGGTGCATTCTGGGAGCGCGCAGCGAGTCCGGGGCCGAATGGCAGCTCTCCAGGGCCGCGGGGGGGCGGGGCCTGCGCGCCGGCGCGGAAGAACACGGCTGCCCGCGGCCGCGGCCGGCGCTGAACAAAGAGGGACTCTTTAACGTTGCGGTGGGGCCGCGTCCTTCCGCCGCCGGCGCTAACACAATAGTGAGCGCTGCGCTCCGGCCGGCGCTGCTGCTGCGCTGCTTCTGATAAGGGAAAAGACTCGGGTCCGACCTTTAATGTGAAATACGGCAGCGCGCAGGACCTCCGGCGGGGCGGATTTCCTTTCCGAGGGGAAAACCTTAAGTTAAACGCGTCTCTTGGCTCGGCGTGGTGGCGCACCCCCGTAAACCTGGTGCTTGGGAGGCAGACAGGACGATCGAGGTCCCCAAGACCTGCAGTAACTTAGCGAGACTCTGGATTAAAGCAAAGAAGGAAAAAAAAAAAAAAAAGTGTTTCTTTTACCTTCACCCCGAGGCCTGCTCTTAGAATTTCTTTTTGCAGGGATGAGACCTAGGATGTCAGAATTAAATTATGTCTAACAATTACTGTTCAGCCCCAAAATGCTTTTTATTAGGAGCTGCTTATATGGAAGATTTTCAGACTCTTTCCCCCACTGACAATACAAGGGCTTTTTTCTGTTTACCTGCTTTGCAATCTTTCCTAGTCGTAAGAAAATCTTAGAAAAAAAAATTTGTGCGAAGTGGTTTAAGAAGACAACTTTCATACTAGGGCACATCCTTAGCCCGCTGCCAACAGGGGTCCCAACTGACAAACTATGAGAACGAATGGTTTTCTCTTTTACTTTAGGCACAAGAAAATTGCTCTTGTAATACCTTTATAATTTTGTGCAAATTAAAAAAAAATTTTTTTCGGTACTGGTGATTGAATCCCGGGGCATTCTACCTCTGAGCAACAACCCCAGGCCTATTTTTTTTTGTTGTTGTTATTTTGAAACAGGGTCTCCCTAAATTGCAGAGGGCCTCACTATGTAGCTGAGGCTGGCTGCGAATCTTTGATCTCCTGTCTCAGTCTACCAAGAACTGGAATTACAAGCATGTACCACCATGCCCGGCTTGTCAGAATATTTTTAAGTTGTTTTATATTTTTGTCTTATGCCAGAGTGATAAATATCATAGATCTTTCTCCCTTTCTCTCTCTCCTCTCTTTTCTCTCTTCTCTCTTCCCTCCCTCTTCTCTCTTCTCTCTCTCTCTCTCTCTCTCTCTCTCTCTCTCTCTCTCTCTCTCTGTCTCCCCCCATTCTCCCTTAGCTCTTTTTTTTTTTTGAGGTACTGGGGGCCCAGGGGCATTCTACCTCCGAGCTACACCCCCATCCCTATTTTTTAGTCTTTATTTTGAAACAGGGTTTACTGAGTTGCAAAGGGCCTCACTAAGTAGCTGAGGCTGTACACGGACTGGGATCCTCCTGTCTCAGCCTCCCAAATGCTGGGATTACAAGGGTGAGCAATCACACCGACTCCTTAGCTCATATTTGAAAGGGATTTCAGCCTGTAATCTCAAAATGTGACAAATAAACACGTTCATTTTATCCACTATCATTATTTTATCTGGTACCATTCAAATTTATTTTTATTTTATTTTTTATTTTATTTTTTGCAGTACTGAGGATGGAACCCAGGGACATTCTACCTCAGAGCTACACCTCCAGCCCTATTTTTTATTCTTTAGTGGGTGTGTGTTGTGTGTATGTGGTACTGGGGGTGGAACCCAGGGGCTTTTCTACATCCTGGCTATACTCCCAGACCTATTTTATACTTTATTTGGAAACAGGGTCTCACTAAATTGCTGAGAGCCTCACTAAGTAGCTGAGGCTGGCTTCAAACCTGTGCGATCCTCTTGTCTCAGCCTCCCAAGCACTGGGATTACAAGCGTATGCCACCGTGCCCGGTTTGTTTTATTTTATTTTTGTCATGGTATTTTTGTTGTTTCTTTTGCGGTACTGGGTTGAACCCTTGAGCTACATCTCTAGCCCTTTTTATTTTTTATTTTGAGATACCGCCTAGCTAAATTGCCAAGACTGCCCTGGAACTTGGATTCTTCTTGTCTCATCCTCCCAAGTACTAGGATTACCCTTGTGTGCCACTAAACTGGATTTTGTTTTGTTTTGTTTTTTGTTTTGCGGTACTGGAGATAGAATCCAAGGGTATTCTACCTCTCAGCTACACCTGCCAATCCTATTTTATTTTTTATTTTGAAACAGTCTCATGTAAGTTGCTGAGCCACTTGCTAAATTGCAAAGGCTGGCTTCTAGTCTGTTATCCTCCTATCTCCTATCTCGGCCTCTTAAGTATTGATATTACAGGCATACTCCACCACAGGCAACGGCTGGCCCAGCCAAGCTGGGCTTGCATTTTTTTCTTTTTTTTTTTTTTTTTTTTTTTACCATTCAAACTTTTAATGTTGTTGCAATTCCAAAATGCAACAATCATCAGATTGTAAAGTACCCAAATTTCAAAAATATAGTTTAATCACGCCTTTATACCTATTTTACAAAATAAAGGCAAGAGACATTTAAATCCTGTCCTACTTGTGCTCCTGTCCTGCTTGTGCTGTGCTATCAGTACAGTGTATGCTCAATCCCATCAGGTGCTATATATGAAAATATATTAACCTCTGCTTCAATGTACAGCTTCCAGAATCTGCCAGAACTAGGGAACTAGGCAACAAGGTGCTCAAAAGTCTTCCGTGCTTTGTCTATAGGTGATGCTAAAATTGAAAACCAATAAACAGCATTTACAAAGTTAGGATTATGGAAATATTTACTGCAGAACCAGTAGTGTGACTGGACCCATAGAGAAGGAAATGTAATCCTATATCACTAAACCTGTGCCTCTCGAATGAGAATGCTCCAAGCATCAAGGTCATATGGATTCTCTTCTCATTTCTTTTCAGCTTTCTTCACCTTCTCTGGGACATACTCAGCTGCCTGCTCCACCTGCTCGTCTCCTGACATGGCCTCAGATGATTACACTGTGCGCACCAGCTGGTGACGGACGAGAAGCTAGAAAAAGAAAAATTAAACTAAAAACAACCCCCAAACCAGAAAAGTAACCTGCCCAGCGGAGCCAGATAGCCAACTCGAATCGTTGCATTCTTAATTGATATAAAAAATTAACAACTGTCGTGCCAGGCTTGGTGGCCCATGTTTGTAATCCCAGGGCTTGGGAGGCAGAGACAGGAGGATCGCGCAGGTTTGAAGCCAGCCGCGCGCGCTGGCTTAGGAGACCCTGTTTCCACATAAAAATGTAAAAATAGGTCTGGGAGTGTAACCCGGAGGTGGAAGGGCTTCCAGGAACCCCAGTACCGCCAAAAAAAAAAAAAAAAAAAAAATTAACAACTGTCTTCAAAAGTAAGGATATAGCCGGGCGTGGTCGCTCAGGCTTGTAATCCCAGCATTGGGAGGCTGAGACAGGAGGATCACGGTTCATGGACAGCCTCAGCTACTTAGTGAGGTCCTCTGCAACTCAGTGAGACCCGGTTTCAAAATAAATAATAAAAAATAGGGCAGGGGGTGTAGCTCAGAGGTCAAATGCCCCTGGGTTCCAGCAAAAAAAAAAAAAAAAAAATCAAGGATATAATTTCATTACAACTGTAGCATACTTTTCAAATAATCTTTTTTTTTTTTTTTTTGGTGGTACTGGGGTTCCTGGAAGCCCTTCTACCTCCGGGCTACACTCCCAGACCTATTTTTACATTTTTATTTGGAAACAGGGTCTCCTAAGCCAGCGCGCGGGGCTAGCTTCGAACCTGCGAGATCCTCCTGTTTCTGCCTCCCAAGCGCGGGGATTACAAGCGTGCGCCACCACGCCCGGCCAAATAATCATTTTTTAAATATTAAACGTAGCCATTCAAAAACAATTACTTCAAAGAAGTGAAGGGAAAAAAATCTTGTTTCGATTTTTTTTTTTTTTTTTTTTTTGGGTGATACTGGGGTTTCTGAAGCCCTTCTACCTCTGGGCTACACTCCCAGACCTATTTTTATACTTTTGTTATTTTGGAAACAGGGTCTCTTAAGTCAGCACGGCTGGCTTCAAACCTGCGCAATCCTCCAGTCTCTGCCTCCCAAAGGTGGGGATTACAAGCGTGCGCCACCACGCCTGGCTAAATTTTTTTTTTATAATTTTTTTTTTTTTTTTTTTTTTTTTTTTTGCGGGTCTGGAGATGGAACCCAGGGGCATTCGATCTATGAGCTACACCTCCTACCCTATTTTTTGTTCTTTATTTTGAAACAGGGTCTCACTAAGTTGCGGAGGACCTCACTAAGTAGCTGAGGCTGACTGCGAACTGCGATCCTCCAGTCTCAGCCTCCCGAATGCTGGGATTACAAGGGTGCACCACCATGCCAGGTTTTGTTTAAATAATTCAAACTTTCTAGAAGCCTGGACTGGTGATACACACTTGTAATCCCAGCATTTGGGAGGCTGAAATAAGAGGATCATGGTTCTCAAGACAGCCTTAGCTACTTAGCAAAGCCTTTGCAACTCAGTGAGACCCTGTTTCAAAATAAAGAATAAAGAGCCAGGTGTGGTGGCGCACGTTTGTAATCCTAACGCTTGGGAGGCTGAGACAGGAGGATTGCAGAGGTTTGAAGCCAGCCTCAGCTACTGAGGCTCTTAGCAACTTAGTGAGACCTTGTTTAAAAAAAAAAAAAAGTATAAAATAGGTCTGAGAGCATAGCCTGGAGGCAGAAATACCCCTGGGTTCCACCTCCAGTACCACAAAAAATATTAAAAATAAGGAATAAAAAATAGGGCTGGGGGTGTAGCTCAGCAGTAGAATGCCCCTGGATTAAATCCCCAGTACCACAAAAATAAAATAAAAATAAAAAATAAACTGGACACAGTGGCACACAGCTGTAATCTCAGTACTTGAGAGGCTGAGACAGGAGGACTGCAGGTTCATGGCCAACTTTAGCAATAGTCCTTCAGTAACACATAAAGAAACCTTTCAAAATCAAAAATAAACCGGGCGTGGTAGTACACACCTGTAATCCGAGACCACAGGAGGCTGAGAAAGGAGAATTACAGATTCAAGGACAGCCTCAGAAATATAACAAGGCTCTCAGCAACCTAATGAGACCATTTCCAAACAAAAAATAAACTGGCATGGTGGCGCACGCTTGTAATCCCAGCATTTGAGCATTTGAAAGACTGAGACACAAGGTTCACAGAAAGCCACAGCTACTTAGTGAGGCCCTCTGCAACTTAGCGAGACTCTGATTCAAAATAAAGAATAAAATAGGAGGCCGGGTGTGGTTGCACTTGCTTGTAATCCCAGCATTTGGGAGGCAGACACCGGAGGATGTGTGTTTGCAGACAGCTCAGTTACTTAGCAAGGGCCTTCGCAACTCAGTGGGTGTAGCTCTGAGGTACAATGCCCCCGGGTTCCATCCCCGGCACCACAAAAATAAAATAAAATAGGGCTGGGGGTGTAGCTTGAGGTAGAATGTTTCTGGGTTCCATCCCCAGTACTGAAAAAGTAATAATAATAATTAAAAGGGCTGGGATGTAGCTAAGTGGTAGACTGCCCCTCGACTCAATCCCCAGTACCACAGAAAGAAAAAAAAATAGATGAATGAAATATAGGTAGATAGATTAAACTAGGGTTTGGATTTTGGATGTATATCAGAGGTAACACCCTTATGATGAATTACCAATATTGCCAAAATTAATAATAATAATTAATCAAGGAAATAAGACAAACCAGGCATGGTGGCGCACACTTGTAATCTCAGTACTTGGGAGGCTGAGATAGGATCAAGGTTTGCAGGCAGCCTCAGCTACTTAATGAGGCCTTCTGAAACTTAGTGAGATCTTATTTCAAAATAAAGAATAAAAAATAGGGCTGGGAATGTAGCCTAGTGGTAGAATGCTCCTGGGTTTCATCCCCAGTACCACAAAGAAAGAGAAAGAAAGAAAGAAAGAGAGAAAGAAAGAAAGAAAGAAAGAAAGAAAGAAAGAAAGAAAGAAGAAAGAAGGGGAAAGAAAGAGAAAGAAAGAAAGAGAGAAAAGAAAAGAAGACAGTCATGGAGTGAGACAGGAAGATGTAGGTTTGAGAACAGCCTCAGCAGTGTAGTGAAACTCTCAACAACCTAGAGAGACTCTGTTTCAAAACAAAAAATAAAAAGGGCTGGGTGTGTAGCTCAAAGGTAGAAAGCCTCTAGGTTTAATCCCTAGGACCACAAACAAAACAAAACAAGGAAGTCTTTGCAGATTCTCGATAACCATCCTTTTTTTCTAGTAGTGCACTCCTGTATCCTAGGAAGATTCCAGGTTGGAGGACAGCCTCAGCAAGTAGTGAGACTCTCATCAACTTAGCAAGACCCTGTTTCAAAAAAAAAATTTTTTTTAAAAAATAGGGCTAGGGGTGTAGGTCAGAGAGAGAATACCTCTGGGTTAATTCTCCAGTAACACACACACACACACACACACACACACACACACACACACACACGTACTTTTTTTGTGTGGTACTGGGATTGAACCCATGGGCATTCTACCTCCTAGCTATACCCCAGCCGTATTTCATTCCTATTTATTTATTTATTTATTTATTTATTGGTACTGGGGGTGGAACCCTTAGACCTATTTTATAGTTTATTTGGAAACAGGGCCTCACTAAATTGCTGAGAGCCTCATTAAGTAGCTGAGGCTTTGAACCTGTGCAATCCTCCTTCGAACCTGTGCAGTCCTCCCAAGCCCTGGGATTACAAGTGTGCACCACCATGCCTGGCGTTCATTCTTTATTTTTGAAACAGGGTTTCATTAAGTTGTGGAGGGTCTCCCTAAGTAGTTGAAGCTAGCCATGAACCTATGATCCTCCTGTCTCACTCCATGACTGTAGTGGGATTACAAGCATGTGCCACCATGCCCAGCATTTATTTGAAAATAATTAGTATAAAAAAGTTGTGAGAGCCAAGCGTGGTGGCACATACTTGTAATCCCAGGGCTTGGGAGGCAGAGACAGGAGGATCGCACAGGTTCGAAGACAGCCTCAGCTACTTAGGCTCTCAGCAACTTAGTGAGACCCTGTTTCCAAATAAAGTATAAAATAGGTCTGGGAGTATAGCCTGGAGGTAGAAAAGCCCCTGAGTTCTACCCCCTACCCCCAGTACCACACACACACACACACACACACAAAAGTTGTAAGAATAGATGAGCTTTACATGAAACCAATTACCTGGAGTAGAACATGTGATGAACTGACCCTTGGGTCAGCCCACAGATAAGAAGCCAGAAGAAGAAAAACAGAAGCCAACAAAAGTAACAGAGAAGCCTAGCATGGTGGCTCACGCTTGTAATCCCAGCAGACAGCCTCTGCTACTTAGTGAGACCTTTTGCAACTCAGTGAAACCCTGTTTCAAAATAAAGCATATAAAATAGGGTTGGGGGTGTAGCTTGGAGGTAGAATGCTCCTGGGTTCCATCCCCAGTACCGCAAAAAAAAAAAAAAAAAAAAAAAGTAACAGAGAAGGCCATGTAATAACTTAGTAATGTTATTAAGGGAGTATTTGCCTACCATGCACAAGGCTTTGGTTTTGATGCCTAGAACCACAAAAAATAACGATAACGATAACAACAATAATAGTAACATCCTGAATAATTTCTTTTTTTTTTTTTTTTTTTTTTTGCCAGTCTGGGGATGGAACCCAGGGGCATTTGACCTCCGAGTGACATCCCCCTCCCTATTTTTTATTCTTTATTTTGAAACAAGGTCTCACTAAGTTGTGGCAGGCCTCACTAAGTAGCTGAGGCTGTCCACGAACCGCAATCCTCCAGTCTCAGCCTCCCGAATGCTGGGATTACAAGTGTGCGCCACCACGCCCGGCTGGGATCCTGAATAATTTCCATCTCAACTCTATTTCAGGGTTTCAGAATACTTGGAGATTCTGACTCCACGTAAGGAAAAATTCAGAATTTCATTAAAAATCAGTACTAAAAATATCTCCTTTGATTTAACCCAACATTTATTGACTATTTCTTGTTTTTCAGCCTTAAGAAACTGGCAGCTTCTATTTTTTTTTTTTTTAACACTCTGGGAGCTCTGACCTGTGAGGTAAGAAGTCCAGGTGCCCTGAGACAGTCACAAGGCAGAAGCCACACACAGGTACTTCAGTTGAGCTGAGCACAACCTTCCAGACATTCATGCCAAGGTGTGAGATGTGACCAAACTTGACTCTGAACTCTCCAGTCATCTGCTTGCTAAATACCAGTAAGTGGCCTTAATCCACATCACATGGAGAAGAATGACCCAGATGATCTCCGGTATAATTACTAACTCACACACTTTTTAGGTATAAGACATTTATTTTAAGCCACTATGTTTTGGGGTGATTTGTTATGTAGCAATATATAACTGGAACATTCTGCGAACATATGCATATCATTTCTCTCCAAATCTCAATTTTATCATCTGTAAAGGAAGGGAGATTTGGTATGGTGGCACATAACTATAATGCCAGTACTTGGGAGACTGAGACAGGAGAATCACAAGTTCAAGACCGGCTTCAGTAACGTAGCAAGACTCTCAGCAACCAAGCAACAGTTTCAAAACAAAACAATTTTTTTTCTTTTTTTTGTGTGTGTGTTACTGGGGATGAAACCCAGGGCCATTTTACCTCCAAGCTATACCTCCAGCCCTATTTTTTATTCTTTATTCTGAAACAGGGTCTCACTGAGTTGCAAAGGACCTCACTAAATAGCTGAGGCTGGCTGCGAACCACGATGCTCCTGTCTTAACCTCCCAAATGCTGGTATTATAAGTGTGCACCACCACCATTCCAGTACTCAGGAGGCTGAGACAGGAGATTGACAGGTTTGTGGCCAATCTCAGCAATTAGTCTCAGAAACTTAGTAAGACCCTGTTTTTATTAAAAAAAATAAAATAAAATAAGCTGGGCGTGGTGTCGCACGCTTGTAATCCCCGTGCTTGGGAGGCTGAGACAGGAGGATCACTCAGGTTCAAAGACAGTCTCTGCTGGCTTAAGAGACCCTGTTTCCAAATAAAAAAATATAAAAAAATAGGTCTGGGAGTGTAGCCCGGAGGTAGAAGGCCCCTGGGCTCCATCTCCAGTACCACCAAAAAACAAATAAATAAATAATAAAATAAAATATAGATGAAAGTGTAGCTCAAAGATAGCATGCTTCTGGGCTCAATCCTGAGAAAGAAAGAAAGAGAGAGAGAGAGAGAGAAAGAGAATGAGAGGATGAATGAGAATGATAGCTCTCTTGGTACTAAAGTGGGGTGATGGGAAGATGGTAAATGAGGAGCCAGGGCACAACCACAGAGAACAAGATGAAAGCTGAGGCTTAGGAGATGATGGCAGGGGAGGCCTCTGTGTTGCCTGAAAAGTGGTAAGGCTGGAGAATAAAGGCTTTGAAAGCAGAGGCAAAGGCGGTGAGTGGCATGGAGGTGAAGGTGGCTCCCAGTCTGCTGGGAGGAAGGGAGAATTTACCCACCAGCTCCTATTTGGTTGGTCAGTAGTTCTTTCCACAGGATAGAAATCTTCTTTAAGAGCCAGGCATGCTTAAAATCCTAGTACTTGGGAGGCTGAGATAGGAGGATCATGAGTTCATGGCTAGCTTCATCAAGTTAACAAGCCCCTCAGCAACTTAGTAAGACTTTGCTTTAAAATAAAGAATAAAAATAGGGCTGGGGATGTAGCTCGGAGGTAGACTGCCCCTACACAGACAAAAAGCAACCTCTGCCTTGCATTCCTGAGTTGTACGCGTAGGCACTGTGACTTTTACAGTGTTTCGTGCTTCAAACCCCGGGGGTAAGAAGCGAGAATGCACATCATGGGCATAAATCCAAGGGCTGCCAAGCTTTATCCTTATGAAGCTGGTAAAAAAAAAAAAAAAAAAGAATTATTGCTGTTACTATTCAGAAAAATGCCTGAGTCTCCCTGCCTTAAATTTTAGTATCTATCAAGAAAAAAATTTAGAATTAGAGGGGAAGATGGCGACCGAGAAAAGCGGGGCTTAAGAGTCCCGCTAACAACCAATCTCCATTACCACAAAAAGAGCGCCTTTCATAGCCAGAAAATACCATCACCAGAAAAACAAAAAAACCACCAGGCTCCAGAGAGAAAGCGGACTGAGAACAGAGCTCAGGGCCACAGAGGAGACACACGCGCCCGAGGACGTGGCAGCAGTGCCATACTGCCGGCGGCAGCGGCGAACTCAGCGGACGGCTACAGCAAGCCGAGGTGAGCCGATGCGGAACAGCCAGGCGGGATCTTTCGGCGCAGACAGCATTTAAAGCTCCCAGTGGCTGAGCTCAGCACACGCTGCAGGGATTCAGAGTGGAAATCAAAACCAGAGAAGAAAAAATACGCCAGCCTCATGGCCGAGGGCGTGGCAGAGGCGCCATATTGCCACCGGCGGCGGCAGCAGCAGTGAATTCACCGAGTCCAGTACAGCTACATCTACGTACTCAAGAACAGTGAGTCAAATTGCGGGCCACAGAGGAGAAATCCCAGTATTGTGCCTCCTGGGACTTGACCCAGTGAGGGAGTGGTGGTGGCAGAGATATCACACCATAGGAGAGCGTGCAACCTGGCACCCCCCATAGTTTAAAGCAGCCTCTATCGACTCCCTGGGTCGGAGACTCTGTGATACAACCCAGTAAAGGAGTAGTAGGGTCTGAGATAATACAGACTCGAGATCCAGAGCACCTTAAGTGAAGCCATAGTGACCCAAGGGAAGAACCCAGAGAAGGCACAAACCTCCGAAATCATGGGAAAGAGGAATAACACTGAAGTAATGAATGTGCACAACCCCACAACATCAGAACCTGATAAAACAGAAAATCAGAGATTTCTAGAAGATCAAATCAGGAAAATAACTGTAGAAATAATAGAGGTGCTTCGAAAAGAACTCAGAGAGAGCCAAAAAGAGATAAAGGATGCAATTAATGAAGTAAAGGCCTCAATTCAAAGCACAAACAACCGATTAGACCACATGGAGAACAGAATCTCGCTCTTAGAAGATGAGCAATCCAAAAATGAATGCATAGTTTCTAATCTAGAAAAAGATATCCAACAGCAGGAATCTGACATTGAAGAAATATGGGCCCATCTTAAGAGAGCTAACCTAAGAATAATTGGAATAGAGGAGGGAAAAGAAAGTGATACCAAAGGGATCAACAATCTCTTCAAGGAAGTAATAGCAGAAAATTTTCCAAATATAGAGCAAGAGGTTGATACACAGATCCAGGAAACTTATAGAACTCCCTTTAGACAGGATCCGAGAAGAGGATCCCCACGCCATATAATTGTCAAAATGACCAATGTGGAAGCCAAGCAGAGAATCTTAAAGGCAACAAAAACAAAGGGCCAAGTGACATTCAGAGGCAAACCAATTAGAATCACTCCAGACTTCCCAAACCAAGTCATGAGAGCCAGAAGGGCTTGGAGTAACATATTCCAAACTCTGAAAGAAAACAACTTCCAGCCAAAAATTTCCTATCCAGCAAAACTTTCTATCAAATTAGATGGAGAAATAAGAAGCTTCCATGACAAACAGAAACTGAAGGAATTTATGTCTTCAAAACCAGCACTAGAGAAAATACTCAAAGAGATTAACTACAAAGAAGAAATAGGTAACACACACCAGAACCAGAGAAACAAGAGCTTCCATCCAACAGACAACTAAGATTGGTTATCTGTGGAGATTCATTATTTATGTTAGTCTTTTACCTATCTCTAAATTGTATTGTTTGCCTTTATTGTTGTTAATTTTTAGGATTTCTAGTTGGAATATTAATATACCTTCAGATATAGCATTTGGAAATATTTTATCCAATTCTATTAGTAACTTTTAACTCTGTTTACATTGTCTTTGGATATACAATATTTTCTTTTATTTTTTAGGGAGTTTGTATATTCTTCTGTTGCCTGTGCCATTGTAATCATATCCAAGAAATCACTGCCAATTTCAATGTTGTGAGGTTTTATGACCCAGATTTTCTCCTAAAAGTTTATAGTCTTAAGATTTATATTTAGGTCTTCTATCTAGTTTGAGTTAATACTTGTATGTGGGATTAGGTAAGGGTCCAATTTTATTCTTTTCCATGTAATTATTATTTTTCAACAATATTTAGTTAAAAGATTATTATTTCCACCACCAAATCTTCGTGGAAACCTTGTCAAAAATAACTTGACAATATAGGGAAGAAGTTAGCTCTAGGCTTGTATTTAACTCCAATGGTCTATATATCTGCCTTTAGAACAGTACTACACTGTTTCAATTATTGTAGCTTTATATGGCTTGAAATCAGAAAATATACATCTTCTAGCTTTGTTTTTGCTTCGAGATTGTTTTGGGTATCTAGAGTCCATATTCCATATCAGGATAGATTTTTTTCTGAAAAATAAATATATGATAGTTTCACCTAAAAAAAATATTCTCTGGTAAGAAAGAAAGCAAAAAGAAATATTGAAATGTTATCTTTAAGTCATCAAAAGCTTGGTATCAGACAAATGAAACTGTTATGTGAGATTATCATTTTTAATTTTGGATAAATTGCTATAATACTAGATGTCAACCACTAAGCCAAGCATGGGAGGGAGGGATGGGGAGAGAATGGGGTGGGGATCGGGTGGGGGCTGACTGGGCGATGTGTGCATGTATGTCTACAAAAGTTTGTACCCCACTATGATGTATGAATACAGTGCACCAATAAAATAAAATTAAAAAAAAAAAAAGAAAAAAATTTAGCTATAAAAGCCATTGAAGCTGGGCGTGGTGGCCCACACTTGTAATCCCAGCATTCGGGAGGCTGAGACCAGAGGATCGCAGTTCGTGGACAGCCTCAGCTACTTAGTGGGCACTCTTCAACTCAGTGAGATCCGGTTTCAAAATAAAGAATAAAAAATAGGGCAGGTGTTGTAGCCCAGAGGTCAAATACCTCTGGGTTCCATCCCCAGACCCACAAAAAATATAAATAAATGAATAAATAAATAAATAAATAAATGCCATTGAGCTGGGCATGGTGACAAATGTTTGTAATCCCAGCATTCAGGACATAGAGACTAGAGGATCATAGTTTGTGGACAACCTCTGCTACTTAGCAAGGGCCTTCACAACTCAGTGAGACCCTGTTTCAAAAATAAAAAGACTAGTCGGTCATGGTGGCACATGCTTGTAATCCCAGCATTTGGGAGGCTGAGACAGGAGGATCACACAGGTTTGAAGCCAGCCTCAGCTACTGAGTGAGGCTCTCAGCAACCTAGTGAGACCCAGTTTCCAAATAAAATATTAAAAAATAGGTCTGGGAATATAGACTGGAGGTAGAAAAGCCCCTGGGTTTGGCCCACAGTCCCACAAAATGAACAAATAAATAAATAAAATAAAAAGACTAAAAAATAGGGCTGGGGGTGTAGCTTGGAGGTACAATGTCCCTGGGTTTCATCCCCAGTACTGCAAAAAAAAAAAGCCATTGAAACTATACAGATGAGTCTAAAATTAGGCATCATATCTATTTTTAGGACAATTCCATGGCATAAACTTTTAGGAATATGAGAAAATTGAATTGTGACTGTGCCAGGCATGGTGGCTCATGCCTGTAATCTCAGATCTTAGAAGGCTGAAACAAAAGGTTTGAGACCAGCCTCAGCAATTTAGCAAGACCCTCAGCAACTTAGTGAGACCCTGTTTCAACATAATAAACAGAGCTGTGGTGTAGCTCGGAGGTAGAATGCCCCTGGGTTCAATCCCAGTACAAACAACAACAACAACAACAACAAAAAAGACAAAAACAAAAACCAGAAAAAAACACTTGAACCTGTGGTGACTATTATTGTTACCTAATAGTAACAGTCATCAAATCAACTTCCCCCTACCTCAACCCCAGAATTTGCATGTGTTGCCATTAAGTGATATTAGTACTATCTTAACAGTTGAAAATTTAAGAGGAGTGATTGAACAATGTGTACAGTCAAAGCAAATCAGTGCCAGTGGTAGAGACTTACCTAGCATGCATGAGGCCCTGGGCTGAACCCCAGTATCAAAAAGGAAAAAGAACTAGGCTCCAGTTCCCATTTCTACATACCCCACTTATGACACTGTTGTTTTTTTTAATTGTTTTTGTTTTGTTTTGTTTTGTTTTGTTTTGGTGGTACTGGGGTTCCTGGAAGCCCTTCTACCTCCGGGCTACACTCCCAGACCTATTTTATACTTTTTATTTGGAAACAGGGTTTCTTAAGCCAGCGAGGCTGGCTCTGAACCAGCGCGATCCTCCTGTCTCTGCCTCCCAAACCCGGGGATTACAAGCGTGCGCCACCACGCCCGGCGTGTTTTGTTTTTTTTTTGATACTGGGGATGGAACCCAGGGACATTCTACCTCTGCGCTGCACCCCCAGCCCTGTTTTTTATTCTTTATTTTTGAAACAGGGTCTCACTGAGTTGCAGAGGGCCTCACAAATTAGCTGAGGCTGCCGGAGAACCATGATCCTCCTGTCTCAGCCTCCCGAATGCTGAATTACAAACATGCACCACCACGCCCGGCTATGACACCAGTTTTGAAGCTAAATCATCAAGATGGGAGAGGGTGAATTATCCAGTGGTAGGCAAGGTAACCCTTCTTTCATCTGTGCCACACTGCTCAGTTGTTCTCTGACCATTCAAAGACATGGCAAGACAAGACACAAAGCAGGAACCCTGGAAGAGAGGGGCCATCAGTTGTTGACCAGCCTCTGTCACTGTATTAGTGAAAAGATCTTAGGCAAGCTACCTAAATTCTCATGGCCTGAGCTTCTTTGTGAGGTCAGTAGGGGAGGATAAGAATATTCGGGTGCAAGCTGGGAGTGGCGGCCCATGCCTGTAATTCTAGTACTTGGGAGGCTGAAAACAGGATCACAGGTTCTCGGCCAGCCTCAGCAACTTAGGCCCTCTGCAACTTAGTGAGACCCTGTGTCAAAAAATAAATAAAATAGGTCTGGGGGTGTAGCTCAGAGGTAAAATGCCCTTGGGTTCAATCCCCAGTACCACAGAATATGTACCTACATATACATATAAAAATAAGGCTGAGGGTATATCTCAGGGGTAGAATGCCCCTGTGTTCAATCCCTGGTACCATACACATACAAAAAAAAGAAAGACAGAAAGACAGAAAGAAAGAAGATAAAAAGGAAAAGAAAAGATTATCTGGGTGCAAGCCAGGCACACACCTGTCATTCTAGTTCTTGGGAGACTAAAACAGGAGGATCACATGTTTCAAGCTGGTGCATGGTAACTTAGCAAGACCCTATTTCAAAATAAATAAAATAGGACTGAGAGTGTGTAGCACAGAGATAGAACACTCCTAGGTTTAATCTCAATACCAAACAAATAAACAAACAGGACTGGGAGTATCTCAGTGATAGGTTAGGTTCCAGAACCAAACCAAACCAAACCAAACCAAACCAAAAAGGCCAGGAGTGGTGGCACAGGCTTGTAATCCCCATACTTGGGAGACTGAGATGGGAGAATCGAAGTTCATTACCAGCCTCAGCAATTTAGTGAGGCCCTCTGCACTAAGTGATATCCTGTTTCAAAATAAGGAATTAAAAAATAGGTAGGGGCCAGACGTGGTGGTGCAAACTTGTAATCTCAGCATTCAGGGTGAGGGGGACGGTGGAGCCTGGAGGACAGTGGACATGGACAGCCTCAGCTACTTAGGCCCTTTGCAACTCGGTGAGACCCTGTTTCAAAAAATAAAAAGAATAAAAATAGGACTAGGGGTATAGCTCAAAGGTAGAATGCCCCTGGGTTCCATCCCCAGTACCACACACACACACACACACACACACACACACACACACACACACCAAAAAAAAAAAAAAAAGGCTAGGGATGTAGCTCAGAGTTAGAAGGCTTCTAGGTTCAATCCCCAGTGTGTCTGTCTGTCTGTCTGTCTGTCTCTCTCTCTCTCTCTCTCTCTCTCTCACACACACACACACACACACACACACACACACACACACACACGGCGGCCTGGGGACATACTTCAATGGTAGAGCACTTGCCAAGCATACATGAGCCCCTGGGTCGCATTCCCAACAACATAAAAAAGAAAGGAAGGAAGGGAGGTTGGAAGAGAAGGAAGGAAGGGGAAGAAAGGAAAGCTAAAGAAAGAGAATTTCAGTATTAAAGCATTATTGTAGCCGGGTGTGGTGGCGCACGCTTGTAATCCCTGCGCTTGGGAGGCAGAGACAGGAGGATCGCGCAGGTTTGAAGCCAGCCGCGCACGCTGGCTTAGGAGACCCTGTTTCCAAATTTAAAAAATGTAAAAATAGGTCTGGGAGTGTAGCCCGGAGGTAGATGGGCTTCCAGGAATCCCAGTACCACCAAAAAAAAAAAAAAAAAAAAAAAAAAAAAGAAAGAAAGAAAAAAAAAAGAAAAGAAAGAAAGAAAAGGCTTATTGTACAGGTTCATGGATACTGAACATGTAAGTGCTTCGTTTTTATTCTCTCCCAGCACTTATTGCATGTCTGACTCCCTTGAGTCAACTGCAACCTCCGGACAGTGGGAGGGCATCACACTTCTCTATACCACTGCCCTTGAAAACTCATCTGGCAGCAGGGATCACAGTGTAGCCCCTACACAAATAAAATAAAGTTTAAAGTGGATATTCATTTGCTTATTAACACTAAATATATCTTATGTGTGGAGAACTGTGCTATTCATTCAAGCATTAAACATATACATGTATCTACACCAGGTGAGCTGGAATACAGAGTCTGAAGACAAAGACATTAATAATTAAGATGCAATCCAAATATATCAAGGTGTGAAGTATCTTAGCAATGAGAACAAATTCCATGAAAACTAGTGTGAAGGGTAAAAACAAGCGTAGGAGATGGTTGGCTCTCCTTGTAAGGGACTCACGTGACAAGTGATATTGACTAAGGCTTTTGATTGCAAAGGGCTATGGCTGCAGTGTGAATGAGCCTCAGAAGGGCAGCAACTCTGCCTCAGTGTTGCCTGGAGATAGAGACACGTCAAGATTCTCTCTTTTTACAGACACAGTATTCAGTGTCACGCTCAGACTGTTAACTTGGCATTCAGTAGCATGGGTGCAAGAAAACCCCATATTAAAATTCTTTTTTGGAACGCTTTACTCATTCTTCAAACAGAAACTAAAATAATCTATCATATAATTAGTCACAAATGCAGTCCTGGGGCATTACAGGTAATATTGTCTAAAACACGTCTTCTTTGTAGCAGCTACGCCTGGCTGGTGATGCGCTTGGCTGAGTTTACAAATCTGTTGTAACCTGTAGCTTCCCCATCACTTCTCCAGCTCTCCTCTCCCGCTAAGCTTTGTTTTTTGGCAGTCCTTAACATTTTCTGCACTGCAATAGCTACTGCTGCTGCCTTGGTTTCATGGTTTGGCAAGATGTTAGTCTCTGTCACCATAGGGACTAGAGCTTCTGCCTCCAAAGTTTCTTCCCTTCGTGGGTCCAAATTTTGTTTGTTGTAACTGTCAAATCATTGTAGTTTCCGACACCTCCAAAATTACTTCCATCTACCAAATTAATTGTAGCCATCCCCAATGCCACCACATCCATCACTACCATGGCTGCCACCACCAAAGCTAGCACAAGGTTTCCACTGCCACCAAAACCACCTCCACACCCACCACCAAAGTTTCCAGACTCACTTGGACATCTCTGGCTAGAAAGAGCACTAGCCATCTGATGCTTCCCAGGGCTCTCTTTACTTCTCAAAGCGGTCATTCAGAGGATGGTGTCTCTTTTCCTTTTATTTTTGTTTCCTTTTTTTTTTTTTTTTTTTTTTTTTTTGTGTGTGTGTGTGTGTGTGTGTGT
This sequence comes from Muscardinus avellanarius, assembly GCF_963383645.1. NCBI lineage: Eukaryota > Metazoa > Chordata > Mammalia > Rodentia > Gliridae > Muscardinus > Muscardinus avellanarius. Next base: position 82,819,903 of record NC_137788.1, on the reverse strand, counting down.
GTGTGTTATGGGGCATTCTACCTCCAAGATATGCCCCCAGCCCTATTTTTTTATTCTTTTTATTTTTTAAGCGATCTCACTTAGTTGCAGAGCACCTCACTAAATAGCTGAGGCTGGCTGTGAATCTGTGATCCTCCTGTCTCAGCCTCCAAAGTACTGAGATTACAAGTGTGTATTGCCATACCTGGTTCTATTTTTTTTTTTTTTTTGGTGGTACTGGGGATTGAACCCTTCTACCTCTGGGCTACACTCCCAGACCTATTTTAATTTTAATTTTTAATATATTTTTATGGGTGCATTGTAGTCAAACATCTCAATGGAATACAAGATTTGTGAGGATATACAAGCACCCATTACTCAATTAACCTTTATCCAGTCCCCATCCTATTCCCTCCCCATCCCTTGATCCCATGCTTGCTTTAGTGATTGACTTTGATATGTTTAAGTACATTATGTGCTTTAAAGAGATTCCATCTTCCCCCCTTTTGTCCCCTCTGAGAGGTCACCTTAATTGCTCCTCCATAGGGCCCTTTCTTCAACTAGATTTCCTCCTATTACCCATTTCTTCCTAGTTTTTGCATATTGGGGAAATCATCTGATTTTTTATTTTCTGTGATATTTCCCTATGGATGCCACATTACAGGCTCAGATCCCACTCTCACAGGCCCCGGTACCAGCCTCACCACATGGCAGGCTCCAGTCCCATTCCTTGGAGGCCCCAACACTGGCCTTGCCTCACAGCAGGCTCCATTCCCAGCCTCGCTCGCCCCAACACTGGCCTCACTGCATGGCAGGCTCCGATCCTGGCCTTGCTGACCCCAGCACTGGCCTCACTGCATGGCAAGCTTTGATCCCAGCCTCGCTGACCCCAGCACCAGCCTTGCCACATGGCAGGCTCCGATCCCAGCCTCACTGGCCCCGGCATTGGCCTTGCCTCCTGGCAGGCTCCTATCCTGACCTCAGAGGCCCCGGCATGGGCCTTGCTGTGCTGTGGGCTCTGGTCTCTGTCACTGTGAGCAGGTCGTCTACAGATGTTCCCTTTTTTCTTCTTTTTTTTTTTTTTTTTTTTTTTGGTGGTACTGGGGGTGGAACCCAGAGGCTTTCTACCTCCAGGCTATACTCTCAGACCATTTTCATATTTTATTTGGAAACAGGGTCTCACTAAGTTGCTGAAAGCCTCACTAAGTAGCTGAGGCTGGCTTCGAATCTGTACGATCCTCCTGTCTCAGCCTCTCAAGCACTGGGATTACAAGTGTGCACCACCATGCCTGGCTTTCATTTTGTTTTAATATGAGAAAGCAGTACATGTCTTTTGCAAAAGCTGGGAGCCCGTATACCGGGTGGCAATAAATTTTTTCTCCCCTCCGAAGGCAGAAGTCCACAGCTTCACTTCAGAGAGCAGGATCTGCTGCTCCTAGTGCACCCTGGCCTCCCTCACTGTGCAGAGGAGCATGGTGGCCATGAAGGCTGATGTCTCCCAGAACACACAGTGTGGCAGCCCAATTCGGCTATGTGGGGCTCCCTCTGATATGCCCCAAACACTTTTATCACTTAGCATGTTGTCCAGAATTCCCGAGCATGTGGAGCCTGCAGGAGCATTCTACTTTTGGGGAGATTTCCTCAAAAGTTCAAGGTTGATTGGACTGGATCTGTCTGCCCCTCCAAACACTGGTCACTGTCGCCAATGCTATCTTGGTTCCCTCTTGAACACCTTACCCACACAGCATGTTTTCCAGAATTCCTGAGCATGTGTGGGAGTAGCACTCTACCTTTGGGGAAATTTTTTACAAAAGTTTAAGGTGGATTGGATTGGATCTCTGCCTCTCCCAAATACTGGCCACCACTGCCACTGCCACTGCCATCTCGGTTTTCTTCTGAGCACCTTTTTCACACAGCATGTTGTCCCAAATTCCCGAACATGTGCAATGGTAGCATTCTACCTTTGGGGAGATTTCTTCAAAAGATCCAGGTGGATTGGATCAGATCTCTGCCTCTCCCAAATACTGGCCGCTGATACTGCTGCTGCCACTACCATCTCAGTTCTCTCCCAAACACTTTTCCTACACAGCATGTTGTCCAGCATTCCTGAGCATGTGCGGCGGTAGCAGCCTACGGAGAGATTTCTTCCAAAGTTCAAGGTGGACTGGATCTGATCTCTGCCTCTCCCAACTACTGGCCACTGCCATCTCGGTTCTTTCCAAAACAACTTTCCCACACAGCATATTGTCCAGAATTCCTGAGGATGCACAGCAGTAGCAGTCTACCTTTGAGGAGATTTCTTCAAAAGATCAAGGTGGATTGGATCAGATCTCTGCCTCTCCCAGTTACTGGCTGCCACCACCGCTGCCGTCACTGCCGCTGCCACCGCTACCCATTCTCAGTTCTCTCCCACACACTTTTCCCACACAGCACCGTTGCCCAAAATTCCTGAGCATGCGCAGTGGTAGCATCCTACTTTTGGGGAGATTTTTTCCAAAATTCAAGGTGATTTGGATCAGATCTTTGCCTCTCCCGACTACTGGCTGCCACCGCTGTCTAAGTTCTTCTCCCAAACAACTTTCCCACACAGCATATTGTCCAGAATTCCCAAGCATGCGCAGTAGTAGCAGTCTACCTTTGGGGCGATTTCTTCAAAAGTTCAAGGTGGATTGGACCGGATCTCTGCCTTTCCCAAATACTGGCTGCTGCTGCCGCCCCTGCCACTGTCGCTGTCCTCCTGGTTTTTCCCTGAGGACCTTCCTTACATGGTATGATGTCCAGAATACCTAAGCATGTGCGGCAGGAACAGCCCCCCTTCGCAGAGATATTTTTCCAACAGTTCAAAGTGGATTGGATAGGATCTGTCTGGATTTCCTGAATACTGGCTGCTGCCACTGCCATTTTGGTCCCTCTCCTATATTTTTAATTATAGAAGACAGTATGTGTGTTTTGAAGAGGTTGTGAGATTGAGCACTCAGCAGCAATGAATTTTATCTCCCCTCCAAGAGCAGAGGCCACAGCCTCACCATGTAGAGCAGGATCTGCTGTTCCGAGCACATCACGGCCCCCAGCACAGCATAGAGGAGCGTGGCAGCCAGGCGCACTGAGTTCCCCGGGACGCGTGGCTGGGCTTCCTGCCCGGCACTGCTGGGCTCCCTCCACTATGCCCAGATCATTTTTCTTACAAGGTATGTTGTTAAGAGTTCCCTAGCATGCGTGGCTGAAGCATTCTTTTCTCTAATCTCTTCTGGGATGTTCTTCTAAAAATCACTTTTCTTTCATAGCGGGCACCTTGTTGTCATCTTGCTTCTAATTTCATCATTATCCACTCTCTTTCCTGTATTCTAGATAGGAAGTCACAGCTGGAAATGCCTCCTTAAGTTGTCCCAATCAGATATTAAACCAAAATCTGGTGTCCAGGGCTTCTCCAAGTAATGCATGTCCTATTCAGCAGCTGCGGTCATCACTGCAACCGTGGCCGCCACCATCTTGCCCTAATTCTGACATATGTGTGTGTGTGTGTGTGTGTGTGTGTGTGTGTGTGTGTGTTACTGGGGATTGAGACTAGGGACATTCTACCTCTGAGCTTGTTATAGTTAGATATAAAATGTCCCCTAGGAGACTGGCATTGGGGCACACGCTTATATCCCAGCATTCAGGAGGCGGAAATGGGAGGATCGTGAGAGCTTCAGCTACTTAGTAAGGCCCTTCCCAACTCAGTGAGACTCTGTTTCAGAAAAAAAAAAAAAAGACTAAAAAATAGGGCTGAAAGTGTAGCTCAGAGGTAGAATGCCCCTGGTTCCATTCCCAGTACCGCAAAAATAAATTAAATAAATAAATAAATAATAAATATATAAATAAAATGTTCCCTAGGTAGTTCATTTATTAATGTTTGGAACTGGTGTAATTGAGTCATTAGGGTTGTAGTCCCAGCAGGGGATTCAGGTGTTCGGCTCTGGGGATTCTATATGTTTCTTCCTCTCCCTGCTTACTCGATCTTGCTTCTGGCCTCCATGATGTGAGGTGCACAGCCCATGTGCTCTCATCTCTGCCTTCTGCCCCCAGGCTCTAAGATGATCCCCATCCTCACATCACCTGAACCCCAGACCATGAGAAAATAAGTCTTCTTTCCTCTAAGTTATATAATCTAGTCTTTAGATTATGGCTGTGAACATGCTGACCAGAAAAGAGCTATACTCCATAGCTTTTTAAAATAGTTTTTATTTATAGTTTTTATTATAGTTTTTTTTAATAGTTTTTATTTATTATAATTGTTGTTGTTGTTGTTGTGATACTGGGGATTGGATTCAGAGGCATTCTCCCTCTGAGCTATACCCCCAGCCCTATTTTACTTTTACTATGAAACAGAGTCTCACTAGGTTGATAATAGTCTCACTACTTGCCGAGGCTGTCCTTGAACCTCTGATCCTCCTGTCTCAGCCTACGAAGTGCTGGGATTACAGGCACATACCACCATGCCCATCTTATTTTTTTATTCTGAAAAAGTGTCACATTGGGTTGCTGAGGGCTATATCTTATTAAGATGCTGAGGCTTGCTGCAAACTCATAATCCTCTGGTCTCAGCCTCTCAAGAATTGAAATTACAGGTGCATACCACTGCACTGGTCCAAGGCATGGTATTTCTGAATGACAATCTTATCCATGGAGTCATGGTCATCAAAGTTTACATAACCACAGTCTTTCTTCTTGCCACTACCTCCATGATTTATGGTTTTAATCTTTTTTTATGTGTGTGGTATTGGGGATGGAAACCAGGGGCTTTCTACCTCTGGGCTACACTCACAGACCTACTTATATTTTATTTGGAAACAGGGTTTCACTAAGTTACTGACAGCCTTACTAAGCTGCTGAGGCTGACTTCAAACCTGCATGATCCTCCTGTCTCAGCCTCCCAAGTACTGGGATTATAAACATGTGCCACCACGCTTGGCTTGGTTTTAATCATTTTAATTTTCCCATACTTTCCAAAATAATCACTTAGGTGATGTTCTCCAATGTTTTTCTATCCATCTTTCTTTCTTTTTTCCTTTTCCTTTTCCTTTTTATTTATTTAAATTATTATTATGTAGCACTCGTGTGTGTGTGTGTGTGTGTGTGTGTGTGTGTGTGTGTTAGGCATTCTATTTCTGAGCTCTACCCCCAGCCCAATTATTATTTATTTATATATTTATTTTTGTGATACTGGGGGTGGAACCCAGGGGCTTTTCTACCTCCTATATACCTATTTTATACTTTATTTGGAAACAGGATCTCACTAAGTTGCTGAGAGCCTCACTAAGAAGCTGAGGCTGGCTTCAAACCTGTGCAATCATCCTGTCTCAGCCTCCCAAGCACAGGGATTACAAGCCTGGGCCACCATGCTTGGCTTTATATTTATTTTGAAACAGGGTCTCACTAGGTTGGTGAGAATTTTACTACCTGCTGAGGCTGCCCTTGAACCTGTGATCCTCCTGTCTCAGCTTTCCAAATACTGAGATTATAGGTGTGTGCCACCATGCCCAGCTGACAAAGATTTTTTTTTTTTTTTTTTTTTTTTTGCGGTACCGGGGATGGAACCCAGGGGCATTCTACCTCCAAGCTACACCCCTATCCCTATTTTTTTTTTTTTTTTTATTATTGGGGGTGGAACCCAGGTCCCAGACCTATTTATATTTTATTTGGAAACAGGGTCTCACTAAGTTGCTGAGAGCCTCACTAAGAAGCTGAGGCTTCTTGGTGGTACTGGGGTTCCTGGAAGCCCTTCTACCTCCGGGCTACACTCCCAGACCTATTTTTACATTTTTATTTGGAAACAGGGTCTCCTAAGCCAGTGCACGCGGCTGGCTTCGAACCTGCGCGATCCTCCTGTCTCTGCCTCCCAAGCGCATGGATTACAAGGGTGAGCCACCACGCCCGGCTGAGGCCAGCTTTGAACCTGTGCGATCCTCCTGTCTCAGCCTCCCAAGTGCGGGGATTACAAGCGTGCGCTACACTCCCGGCTGACAAAGATCTTTTTAACAGTAAAGCAAACACCTGGCCTCTGGAGATCACCCGTTGAGACAGCCCTCTAATTCCAAGACTCCTCTGCCACCATGCGTGGCCTCACAGTCAAGGCTGCCTCTATCTGCTCCACAGTGTCCAACCCCGAAGCGACAAATTCAAAGCCCCTGGAGTGTCTGGCGTTTGGATCTCTCTTACCACAGTGGGATCCTCAGACTCCCATGGTTGTTTCAAAGCTCAACCCTCCAATGAGGGACTTCCGCAACAGGCTTCATCTCTTTAGAGACCCTGCCTTAGACATGATGGCAGGGAAGAATGGCTTTAGCAGTATTTTCTTGGCGTCCTCCACAAAAAGAAATGTCTCTCGCTCTTATTTCTGTTCCTCTCTGAATGATGTTTTCATTTTCTTCTTTGCAGATGGCCCTCTCTAGTGGGAAGAATGGCATTCAACATTTTACTGCAGGAATAAGTTAAAAAAAGGAAATCCCTCCCACCTCCTTCCCCTACCTCACCCTGCTGCTTTTGTAGGGTTCTAGCCAAATAATCTCATAGAAGTATTTATGATGGGCTAGCCTTGACGCCCATGCCCAGCCTGGTCCAGATGCTATAGCCAAGAAAATGAGACATCATGTCCAATAAGAGTTGAATCGATACCATCCCTATAGTAGAGAAGTAAAGTCTTTCATTAACTGCCACCACAAAAAGCATACAGTTAGAAGTGGAGAGAAAGTGTTTCTCCAAAGAAAGGGTCACTATTCGAGCTGCTAAAATATTTTAAATCAAGCCAAGATTACAAGTGCACACTTGTAAACTCTTGGGAGGCTGAGACAGGAGGATCACAGGTTTTTTGCCAGCCTCAAGGATTTAGTGAGGCCCCTTGGAACTTACCGAGACCCTTTTATTTATTTATTTATTTATTTATTTATTTATTTATTTATTGCAGGTCTGGGGATGAAACTCAGGGGCATTTGACCTCCAAGCTACACCCCCTGCCCTATTTTTTATTCTTTATTTTGAAACAGGGTCTCAGTAAGTTGCAGAGGGCCTCACTAAGTAGCTGCTGAGGCTGTCCACGAACCACAATCCTTTGGTCTCAGTCTCCCGAATGCTGAGATTACAAGCATGCACCTCCACATCCAGCTGAGACCCGGTTTTAAAATAAAAAGAATAGTTGGAAGCCGGTCGTGGTGGCGCACGCTTGTAATCCCAGCACATGGGAGGCTGAGACCGGAAGGTTGCACAGGTTTGAAGCTAGCCTCAGCTACTTAGTGAGGCTCTCAGCAACTTAGTGAGACCCTGTTTCCAAGCAAAAATATAAAATACATCTGGGAGTATAGCTTGGAGGTAGGAAAGCCCCTGGGTTCCACCTCCAGTACCACAATAAATACATACATACATACATACATACATACATACATACATAAAATAAAAATAATAAAATAGGGCTGGGTATATAGCTTGGAGGTAGAATGCCCTGGGTTCCATCAAAAGTATCACAAAAAATTAAATAAATCTAAATAAACATAAATAAAATATATAAAGTACTGGGAGTGTAGCTTGGAGATAGAATACTCCTGAATTCAATTCCCAATACAAAAAAAAAAAAAAAAAGAAGAGGCCACTTAAACTGCAATGTATTTAGAGCTCAAGAAAGGAGAAGGCTAGCGCTGAATATGGTGGTACACGCCTACAATTCTGATACTTGGAGGCTGAGACAGGAGGATCATAGGTTCAAGGCTAGCCTCTGTAACTTAGTGAGACTCAGTAACCTAGCAAGACCCTGTTTCCAAATAAAAAACAGGGCTGGGGAATAGCTCAGAGGTAGAATGCCTCTGGGTTCCATCTCGAATTAACAAAAAAGGGGGGGGGCTAGTGTTCAATGGAACATTACAAACCCCCACTCAAGCTTTGTGACCCAACCCAATGTGATTGACTGCTGCGTTTCCCTTTCTCTCTCATGGCATGGACAAAGGCTTGGCACAGGTAGTAAGTTTAACTGAAGTGCGATTCATTTATTTACATAATATTAGGCTTTAAAATTTAAATACACAAAATGCACACATTACAGTGGAGCATTTGAAGGACTGCTGACAAAGGAAGACGGGAACAAGTAAGGTATAGTAACGGATCTTATTTCACCATAATTACCAGTTAATAATGAACGCAGTTAAGGTTATCTTTGTGTGGTAGGATTTGATTTCCCTCTTTGTTTTCTTATTCCCTCTGGTTTATACTATTGTAATACTCTAAAAGAGTTATTTAAAACTCATGCAGGAGCCGGGCGTGGTGGCGCACGCTTGTAATCCCAGCATTCGGGAGGCTGAGACCGGAGGATCGTGGTTCGGGGACAGCCTCAGCTACTCAGTGAGGCCCTCTGCAACTCAGTGAGACCCGGTTTCAAAATAAAGAATAAAAAATAGGGCAGGGTGTGTAGCTCGGAGGTCAAATGCCCCTGGGTTCCATCCCCAGACCCGCAAAAACAACAACAAAAAAACTCATGCAGGGCAATTAAGAGGTTACTGGTCTTGTGAGACCTGGAAGGGAGTTAGCCGCTCTCAACTGGGTCATCTGAAAGCTCCCACTTTGTCGACACAAGGACATTTCCGGGAGCTGTCCAGGGTACTAGACTGACTAATCAGTGAACCAGATCCTTTTGTCTCTCTTCTGAACCACTGGTCTCTGAATCTTGTCCTTTTGATCAACTGCCTGTCTCAGCTATTTCTGAAGTCAACTTAGTTCCCTGGATAAGTTCCCAATAGGCTTTAACTATTAAACCTAACCTCATTCCTTCAAAATCTATAAAATGAGTCTTTTTGTTGTTGTTGTTGGTACTGAGGATGAAACCATGGAACCCTTCTACCTCGGGTTACCCTCCCAGTCCTATTTTATATTATTTTATTTAGAAACAAGATCTTTTAAGCCAGCAAGGCTGGCTTCAAACCAGCGTGATCCTCCCGTCTCCAACTCCCAAGCGCGGGGATTACGAGCATGTGCCACCACGCCCGGCTTAGAACCATTTTATACCACCCAAACTCTTTGGTTTCATTTCTAGTGCCATTAGTCTTCATTAATTTATTTAACAGAGTTTAGACGGAAATGTAAAATAAAAACTACAAAGCTTCCAGAAAAGATAAATAAAGTAAAAATCTATGTGACAGGGTTAGCAGTGAGTTTGTTTGTTTGCTTTTTGTGGTACTGGGGATGGAGCCCTTCTACCTCCAGGCTACACTCCCAGACCTATTTTATATTTTTATTTGGAAACAGGGTCTCTTAAGCCAGCGCAGCTGGCTTCGAACCTGCACGATCCTCCTGTCTCCGCCTCCCAAGCGCGGGGATTACAAGCGTGCACCACTACGCCCGGCAGCAATGAGTTTTTATATTTACTTATTTGTTTTTTGTGGTACTGGGGATTTAAGCAATGAGTGTTTACATGTAGTATCGAAATCACAATACAAGCCGGGCATGGTGATGCACACTTGTAATCCCAGTACTTGGGAGACTGAGACAGAAAGATCGTAGGTTCACAGGCAGTCTCAGCCACCTGGCAAGGTCCTCCACAACTTAGTGAGCCCTGTTTCAAACTAACAAATATAAAATAGGGTTGGGGGTGTAACTCAGAAGTAGAATGCCCCTGGGCTCAATCCCTAGTAACACACACACACACACACACACACACACACACACACTCACAATCCATGAATAAAATTACTGTTAAGTTGGAGTTCATGAAGATGCAGAACTTCTGCTCTACTAAAGACACTGTTATAAGAATGAAAATATAAAACATAGACTGGGAGAAAATATTTGCAAAGCATTTATCTGATAAAGAACTTGTACCCAAACTACATAAATAACTCTTTTTTCTTTTGCACTGGGGGTTGAGCCTAAGGGCATTCTATCTCTTAGCTATACCCCAGTTCTATTCTTTATTTTTTATTTTGAGACAGGGTCTCACTAAGTAGCTGAGCTGGCCATGAACCTGAGATTCCCCTGTCTCAGCCTCCCAAGTTCTGGGATTACAAGCGTGCGTGACCATGCCTGGCTCAATAAATAACTTTTTCTTTGGGAGGGGAGGATGCGTACTAGGGATTGAACTCAGAAGCAGTCTCTCTCCAAAATATACTATCAACCTTTTTGTTATTTTTTATTTGGGAGGCTGAGACAGGACTTAGTAAGACCCTCAGCAATTTAGAGAGAACATGTTTGAAAATAAAAAATAAAAAGGGTTGGAGATGTAGCTTACAGATAGAATGCTTCTAGTTCAATCCCTAGTACCAAAAAGAAAGAAAGAAAGAAAGAAAGAAAGAAAGAAAGAAAGAGAAAGAAAAGAAAGAAGAAGTCAAAGTACAGGAATTATAGGTATAGACCACCATGCTTGACCATAAAAAACTCAAAAAATCTTTTTTTGCAGTCCAGGGTTTGAACCCAGATACATTCAACCTCCAAGATACATCCCTAGGCCTATTTTTTTTTTATTTTTTATTTTTATTTTTTTGCGGGTCTGGGGATGGAACCCAGGGGCATTCAACCTCCGAGCTACACCCCCTGCCCTATTTTTTATTCTTTATTTTGAAACCAGGTCTCACTGAGTTGCAGAGGGCCTCACTAAGTAGCTGAGGCTGTCCGCGAACCGCGATCCTCCGGTCTCAGCCTCCCGAATGCTGGGATTACAAGCGTGCGCCACCACGCCCGGCTTCTATTTTTTTTTTTTTTTTTTTGAAACAGAATCTCAATAAATTGTAGAAGGCCTCACTAAGTAGCTAAGGCTGGCCACAAATCTGTGATCCTCCTGTCTCAGCCTCCCAAGTACTGGGTTTTCAAGCGTGGACCACCACGCCGGACTCATAAAGAACTCTTAAAGCTCAATAACAAGAAAAACAAACAACACTTGCTGGGTGTTGTGGCACAACTGTAATCCTGGTACTTGGGAAGCTGAGACAGGAAGTCCTCAGGTTCAAGGCCTGCCTTAGTAATTTAGGGAAAGTCTCAGCAACCTAGCAAGTTCCTGTATTAAAACAACAAATAAAAAGTGCTAGGGGTATATTTCTGAAGTAGAATATCCTTGGGCTCAGTATCCAGTACCACACAAAAATAAATAAATAAATAAATAAATAAATAAATAAATAAATAAAAGAACAAGCCAGTTAAGAAATGGGCAAAAGATCTAAGCAGATACTTCAACAAAGAAGATATGCATGTGGTAAACAGCATATGCTTATATGTTCAACAATGTGTGTCATTAGGAAGCTATAAAGTAAAACAATGAGATACTGCTACACACCTGTTACCGAGGCTAACAGCCAATGAACTAACAAGCCAGACGCTAGCGAGGATGTAGAGCACAACTCCTCGTCATTGCTAGAGAACGGTAGAGCCTCTTAGGCCGGCAGGCTGGAAGTTTCTTACAAAGCTAAATGTAGTCTTACCATGTGACCCATCAATTATACCCTTAAATACTTATCTAAATGAGTGTTACCACACAAAATCATGCAACAAACATTTATAGCAGCTTTTGTTTGTAATTGTTAAAAACTGGAAGCAAAGCTGGGCATGGTGGTGCACACTTATAATCCCAAACTGAGACAGGAGGGTGAGGCTGAGACAGAAGGATCGCAGGTTTGAGGTCAGCTTCGGCTACTTAGTGAGGCCCTCCGCAACTTAATGAGACTCTGTTTCAAAATAAAGAATAAAAAATAGGGCTGTGGGTGTAACTCAGAGGTAGAATGCCCCCGGGGTTCAATCCCCAGTACTGCACAAAAACAAACAAACAAAAATAAATAAAAGAAAAGGTAAAATTATAATTATATATATATATATATAAACAGTAAAAAAGCTGGGCATGGTGGCACACGCTTGTAATCCCCGCGCTTGGGAGGCGGAGACAGGAGGATTGCGCAGGTTCAAAGCCAGCCTCACTGGCTTAAAAGACCCTGTTTCCAAATTTTAAAAATATATACATATAATAGGTCTGGGAGTGTAGTCTGGAGGTAGAAGGGTTTCCAGGAACCCCAGTACTAAAAAAAAAAAAAAAAAAGATTAGTGGTTAGTGGTGGGATAGAAGGAAGGAGGTGCACCACAGGGGGATTTTATGGCAGTCAAACTAATTCTGTGTGATACTATAATGGTAGACACATGACATTTTGTTAAAACCAAAAGAACTAGTCATGATACTGCACACCTGTAATCCCAGTACTTGGGAGGCTGAGACCGGAGGATGGCAGGTTCAAGACCAGCTTCAGTAGTTTAGCAAGACTCTCAGCAACCTAGCAAGACCTGTTTCAAAACAAATCAAAAAAGAAGCTTAGAGTATACCTTAGAGGTAGAATATCCCTGAGTTCAATCCTGGAACCCCCCCCTCCAATTAGAACTGTACAACATAAAGAAAAAACCTTAAGAAGTCCTGGTGCACACCTATAATCCCAGTACTTGGGAGGCTGAGAGAAGAGGATCCCAGGTTCAAAGGCCCAGCGATTTAGTGAGACCCTTAGCAACATAACTTGAACTTTAGCCACATAGCGAGACTCTATTTCAAAATAAAATGGTCTATGGGTATAGCTTGGAGGTAGATCATTCCTGGGTCCAACTCCCAGCACCAAAAGGAAAAAAAGAATGTAAAGTACAGATTTTAGGTAATAATGATGTGTCAGTATTGGCTTATTTATTGCAACAAATGTATCACACTACTAAAACATGTTAATACTAGTAGAAACTGAAGGGTAGGGAAGGGACCTCATATGGTAAGTTATTGTCAGATCTATTTTTCTGTGAATCTAAAACTTTTCTGTAGCCAGGAGTGGTGGCGCACACTTGTAAGCCCAGCATTCGGGAGGCTGAGACAGGAGGATTGTGGTTTTCGGACAGCCTCAGCTACTTAGTGAAGCCCTCTGTAACTCAGTGAGATGTGATTCAAATTAAAGAATAAAACTTTTTCTGAATAGTAAAGGCTATTAATTCTAAAAATATTATTAGGGGGCCGGGATGTAGCTCAGTGGCAAAGCACCTGCTTTGCAGGTGTGGCGCTCTGGGTTCGATCCCCGGTTCCAAAAAGACAAAAAAAAAAAAAAAAAAACCCTTTAAAATATTATTAGGTATATATTGTTATTAGCTATTGCACTAGGTACCAGGATTACAATATCAATTTGGTGGACATGATTACTGTCTTTGCATGTGTGTGTGTATAACTGGGATGGAACCCATGGACATTCTACCTCCAAGCTACATCCCAGCTCTGTTTTTTATTATGTATTTTAAAACAGGATCTCACTAAATTGTGGAGGGCCTTATCACTAAGTGGCTGAGGCTGGGCGCAAACCTGCAATCCTCCTGTCTCAGCCTCCCAAATACTGGGATTACAAGCATGCGCAACCACACACCCGGTTTACTATCTTTTTTTTTTTTTTTAATGTACTAGAAGATTAAATCCAGGAATGATCAACTACTAACTACATTCCAAGCCCTTTCTATCTTATTTATTTTCGGTTCTAGGGATTGAACCAGGGGAGCTTTACCACTGAACTACACCCCCAGCTGTGTTTATTTTATTTTATTTTATTTTTTGAGACAGGGTCTAGCTAAATTGCCTAGGCTAGCCTTGAACTTGTGATCCTCCTGCCTCTGCTTCCTGAGTAGCTGGGATTACAGGCATTTGCCACCATGCCTGGTGAGGTTTACTCTCTTAAAAGAATAGCTAATGACTTTCCATTATCCTCTAAGTGTATTTTAAATAAATGTGATCTTGCATTGTTCACATTGAAACTTGTCTGACATGTTTTCACACAACTTTACTGTCTTATAATAGCCGCTTCTAATTTATTCTCATGAGTTTGGGTTTTCATCACAAAGAAGAGCCCTGTCGACTGCATGCCACCTTCCCTCTTCAAGTCTCATTGTCTTCATCTATGAAATAGGATAATAACACAATACTCATAGGATTATTCAGAACAGTAAGTAATTCATGTAAAATGCCTAGCATGGAGACATTCAAAAACTGGAAGTTAGACAGGCATGGTGGTACACACTTGTAATCCCAGTACTTTGGAGGCTGAGACAGGAGAATCACAGGTTTGAGGCCAGCCTCATCAATTTAGTGAGGCTCTCCACAACTTAGTGAGATCCTGTTTCAAAATAAAGAATAAAAAAAATAGAGCTGGGGGTGTATCTTAGAGATAGAATGCCCCTGGATTCTGTCCCCAGTACAGCAAAAAAAAAAAAAAAAAAAAAAAAAAAAAGAAAAGAAAGAAATTACTTTTCCCTCCCTTACTGCATTACTTGACAATTTCTACTGTTTTCTTTTGTTCTTTTTTGGTCAAAACTCCTTGATGTCCATATGAAATTGAGAATTAGATAATTATAACAATGTTGACCTAATAGTTTTTTTGTTTTTGGATGGAACCCAGGGAAATTCTACCTCTGAGCTACACCCCAGCCCTATTTTTTATTCTTTGTTTTGAAACAGGGCCTCACTAAGTAGCGGAGGCTGGCTGTGAACCTGCAGTCCTCCTGTCTCAGCCTCCCGAATGCTGGGATTACAAGCATGTGCCACCACACCCGGATCCAGTTACACCTTAAAACGATTCCTTTTTGTATAAATTACAAGCTTTCTCCCCACCCCTTTTTTTCCTCTCATTTATTTACATATTTATTGTACTGATAATGGAACCCAGGGGACTTCTGTCTTTGATCTGTATACAACCTCAGTCCTATTTTATTTCTAATTTGGAAAAAGGGTCTTGTTAAGTTGGTGACACTAAATTGCTGTAGCTGGCTTTGAAACTGCAATCCTCCTGTCTCAGCTTCCCAAGTACTGGGATTATAAGCGTGTGCTACCACTCCACCTGGTTTTTTTTTCCTTCCCTCTTTCTAACTGGTAATGTTATGATTACTGAGAACCCATCTACTTTTTTTTTAATATATACTAGGGAATGAATCGAGGGTCATTATGGAGTTATACCTCCAGCCCTTTTATTTATTTATCTTATTATTATTATTAATGTGTGTGTGTGTGTGTGTGTGTGTGTGTGTGTGTGTGTGTGTGTGTATGGCACTGGGGGTGGAACCCAGGGGCTTTCTACCTCTGGGCTATAATCCCAGAGCTATTTTATACTTTATTTGGAAACAGGATCTCACTAAGTTGCTGAGAGCCTCACTAAGTAGCTGAGGCTAGCTTTGAACCTGTGCAATCCTCCTGTGTCAGCCTCCCAAGCGCTGGGATTACAAGTGTGCTCCACCATGCCCTTTTTATTTTTTATTTTGTGGTGCTGGAGATTAAACCTGGGGGCATTCTACCTCTGAGCTATACCCCAGCCCTATTTATTTATTTATTTATTTATTTATTTATTTATTTATTTATTGTGTGTGGTACTGGGGATGGAATCCAGGGCATTCTACTTCTGAGATTCACCCCCCCTATATTTTATTCTTTATGTTGAAACGGGGTCTCACTGAGTTGCAGAGGGCCTCACTAAATAGCTGAGGCTGTTTATAAACTGCAATCCTTCTGTCTAAGCCTCCCAAATGCTGGGATTACAAGGGTGTGCCATGACTCCCAGCTTATTTTTATTATTTATTTATTTATTTATTTATTTGGTGATACTGGGGGTGGAACCCAGAGGCTTTCTACCTCCGGGCTATACTATATATATATATATATATATATATATATATTTTTTTTTTTTTTTTTTTTTTTTTTTTAAACAGGGTCTCACTAAGTTGCTGAGAGCCTCACTAAGTAGCTGAGGCTGGCTTCGAACCTGTGTGATCCTCCTGTCTCAACCTCCCAAGCGCGGGGATTACAGGCGTGCGCCACCATGCCCGGCTTTTATTTTTATTTTAAAACAGGATCTCTCTAGGTTGATGAGAGTTTCACTGCTTGCTGAGACTCTTTGAACCTACGATCCTCCTGTCTCAGCCTCCCAAGTACTAGGATTATATGTGTGGGCCACCAGGCCTAGCTCTTATTTTTTATTTTGAAACAGGGTCTCAAGAAGTTGCTGAGAGTGTCACTGCTTTGCTGAGGCTGGCTGTGAACCTGCCATCTTCCTATCTCAGTTTCCCAAGTACTGGAATTACAGACATATGCCACTACCTACACCTGGCTTCATCCAAAATTTGTAAAATGAGTTTTCAAACAATCTTTAGTAGCTATAATTTGATGGTTTGTCACCTAGTATGCCCTAAATACTAATTACAATTTATAAAAATGTATATAAAGATCACATACATTCTCTATTTTGTTGTTGTTATTGTTGCATCTATGCTTCCAGGAAGATTTTTCTTTTATGTTGTTTAGTTTTGTTTTTGAATCTTCAGTCCTTGAAAAACTTTTAAACAATTGACACTACTATACTGTGACTGAAAAGAACAAAATAAAAATAAAAAGAGACGCTTGAGGGCTGGGCGTGGTGGCGAACGCTTGTAATCCCTTCGCTTGGGAGGCGGAGACAGGAGGACCGCGCTGGTTCGGAGCCAGCCTCCTTGGCTTAAGAGACCCTGTTTCCAAAAATAAAAAATAGGTCTGGGAGTGTAGCCCGGAGGTAGAAGGGCTTCCAGGAACCCCAGTACCACGGAAAAAAAAAAAAAAAGAGAGAGAGAGAGAGAGAGAGAGAGAGAGAGAGAGAGAGAGAGAGACGCTTGAGGAACTCCATGACTGTATAACCTTCCTAAACTCAACTCTGTGTTCTCAATTTATTTCAATGAGGATTTTTTTTTTAACAAGTGAGTGATGATTAACTCATATATAAATCTCCTCCTTACTCTCCCAAGCTTTCACTTGAACTCTGTACGGAACCAATGTGGGTGATAAGTATATTAGATTTCACAATAATATGAAAATTGCTAGTCTCAGTTAGGTTTTAGAGCACCAACTGCTGTGGTATTTACTTCTATTTGAATCAACTATGGTGTATAATGTCAAAATAATACATTAGAACCAACTGCTCATAGGGTAAAAATTAGCCATGTACAGATGGCGGCAAGAGCGGTCATGTAAACTCTAGATGTTAAATAGCATAAGTACACATTCAGAATGGTGAATAGAAGGATTCCCACAGTCCTAACCTACCTTCAACGAGTGTGCAAATAAAGACAGTGGAACGTGATCTGTTCTATACATTCATGGAAATTTCAGTTGCAGTAACATGAGAAATGTCCTTTTCAGGGTAGAAATCCCTGAAAAGAAATCCCTGATGGTAGGCCATCAGTTTACAGCTGGAGGCTGCTATCCCCTCAGAATACTTAGTACTTTTAACATACAATAGTCTTGCTGCTTAAATTAATAGATTTTGTATTCTTAGAAGTAAAGTGCTCTAAAGTCATGGCATGACTTTTGCTTTGGCCTCTATTTTCCTTTTATTTCTAAGAAGCTTCTGTAAAAGGATTCCTTTGTTAACACATACTACTTCATTATAACATTAGCTTTTCCTCTGTATTTTCACAAGGGCAAAAGTCTTTGTACAATAGTTGGAGACTTGTATGATTTGGGTGGCTGAGACAGGAAGACTGCAGTTTCAAGGCCAGCCTCAGCAATTTAGGGAGACCCTCAGTAATTTATCAACAACCTGTTTCAAAATAAAGAATAAGCCGGGCGTGGTGGCGCACGCTTGTGATCCCAGCTCTGGGGAGGCTGAGACAGGAGGATCGCACAGGTTGGAAGGCAGCCTCAGCTACTTAGTGAGGCTCTCAACAACTTAGTGAGGCCCTGTTTCCAAATAAAGTATAAAAAATAGGTCTGGGATTATAGCCCAGAGGTAGAAAAGCCCCTGGGTTCTACCCCCAGTACCACAAAAAATAAATAAAAATAAAATAAAATAAAAAGGGGCTCAGAGCAGGGCATGGTGGTGCACACTTGTAATCCCAGTACTTGGGAGGCTGAGATAAGAGTATCACAGGTTTACAGCCAGCCTTAGGGAGGCCCTCTGCAACTTAGTGAGATACCTTTTCAAATAAAGAATTAAAAATAGGGCTGGAGGTGTAGCTCAGAGGTTGAATGTCCCTGGGTTCAATCCCCAGTACTGGAAAAAAAAAAAAAAAAAACCCAACAAACAACCAAAGAAAACAAACAGGTATGGTGGTGCACATTTGTAATTCCAGCATCTGGAAGGTTGAGACCGGAGGATTGTAGTTCCAGGACAGTGTCAGCTACTTAGTAAGGCCCTTTGCAATTCAGTGAGAACTTGTTTCAAAATAAAGAATCAAAGATAGGGCTGGGAGCTGAGTGTGGTGGTGCACACTTGTAATCCCAGCATTGGGAGGCTGAGACAGGAAGATCACGGTTCGCAGACAGCGTCAGCTACTTAGTGAGGCCCCTTGCAACTCAGTGAAACCATTTCAAAATAAAGAACAAAAAGCCGGGCATGGTGGCACACCCTTATAATCCTCGTGCTTGGGCGGCTGAGACAGGAGGATCGCACAGGTTCAAAGCCAACCTCAGCTACGTAGTGAGGCTCTCAGCAACTTGGCAAGACCCTGTTTCCAAATAAAAAATATATTAAAAAGAAATAGGTCTGGAGTTGGGCGTGGTGGCACACGCTTGTAATCCCCTCCTTGAAAGGCTGAGACAGGAGGATCATGCAGGTTCGAAGCCAGCCTCTCTGGCTTAAAGAGACCCTGTTTCCAAATTTAAAAATATAAAAATAGGTCTGGGAGTGTAGCCCAGAGGTAGAAGGGTTTCCAGGAACTACCTAGTACCACACACACACAAAAAAAAAGATCTGAGAGTGTAGCCTGGAACAAAAAGAAGGCCGGGCATGGTAGCGCACGCTTGTAATCCTAGAATTTGGGAGGCGGAGACTGCAGTTCGCAGACAGCCTCAGCTACTTAGTAAGGCCCTTTCACAACTCAGTGAGACTCTGTTTCAAAAATAAAAAGACTAAAAACTAGGGCTGGAAGTGTAGCTCAGAGGTACAATGCCCCTGGATTCCATTCCTGATACTGCAAAAATAAAAAAAAAAAATTTAACAAAAAGGAGCTGGAGGTATAGCTCCAAGGTAGGAAAAAAAAAGTAGGAGAGAGAGAAAGAGAGGTAGAGCAGATCCTGTGTTCAATACCAAAGAAGAAAGGAAGGAAGGAAGGAAGGAAGAAAAGAAAGTAGAACAGAAGGAAGAAAGGAAGGGAAAAAAAGAAAGGCAGGCTGAGACAGGAGTTTCACAGGTTCAAGGCCAGAGTATGCTAATTTAGCAAGACCTTGCTTCAAAGTAAAAAATAAAACAGAACCCAGGTGGGGTGGTACATACTTGTAATCCTAGTACTTGGGATGCTGAGACAGGAGAATTTAAAGTTCAAGGACAGCCTCAGCAAATAGTGAGACTTTCCAACCTAGCAAGACATTGTTTCCAAAGAAAAAATAAAATCAGGCTGGGGGTGTAGCTCAGAGGTAGAATGCCTCTTGGTTCAATCCCAAGTACCACACACACACACACACACACACACACACACACAATCCTCTTCTTCCTCCTCCTCCTTCTTCTTTAGATTGAACCTAAGGGCATTCTTCCTCTGAACTATATTCCTGCTATATATATATATATATATATATATATGTATGTATGTATATGTATATATATATGTATATATATATATATATATATATATGTATGTCTGGGGGGGATGTCTGGAGATGGAACCCAGAGGCATTTGACCTCTGAGCTACACCCCCTGCCCTATTTTTTATTCTTTATTTTGAAACAGGGTCTAACTAAGTTGCGGAGGGCCTCACTAAGTACCTAAGGCTGTCTGTGAACCACGATCCTCCAGTCTCAGCCTTCCGAATGCTGGGATTACGAGCGTGCGCCACCATGCCTGGCTTTATATTTTGTTTTTGAGACAGGATCTTGCTAGGTTGATGAGAGTCTCACTACTTACGGAGGCTGTCCTTGAACCTATGATCCTCCTGTCTTAGCCTACCAAGTACTGGAATTGTAGGTATGAGTCACCACACCGAGCTAAAATCTATTCTTTCTATAGAATCCAGTTTAGGTTCTTCAAGATTCCACCTCCTTAGAGAAGTCTTTCTAAATCATCCTCAAGCCATCCTAAATGGGGTATTTCTAATTTGTTTATCATATACTCTATTAAGCCCTTTTTATGCAATACAATTATTACTTAAACATCAACATTCAGTATGCACTCTCTGTGTGTGTGTGTGTGTGTGTGTGTGTGTGTGTGTGTGTAGTGTACTGATGAACTGACCTTGAAATTGCAATCCTCCTGTTTTAGCCTCCCAATTACTGGGATTACCGGTGTGAGCCACTATGCTCAGCCAGAGTTGAATTTTTAAAATATCTTGTGATTCCTCTTCTTATACACCCCTTATTCACAGGACAAAAATTACACTATTAGATTGTGCATGCCTGTAATTGCAATACTTGGGAGGCTGAGACAGAGACAGGAGGATCACACGCTCTTGGTCAGTCTCAGCAACTTACCAAGACCCTCTTTCAAAATGAAAAATAAGCCAGGCAAAATATCGCATACCTGTAAATCTCAGTACTTGGGGGCTGAAACAGGAGGAGGATCACAGGTTCAAAGACAGCTTAGCAAGTAGTGAGACTTTCACCAACCTAGGAAGATCCTGTTTCAAAATAAAAATAAAATAGGGCTGGGGGTGTAGCTCAGAGGTAGAAGGCCCCTAGATTCATTCTCCAGTACCAAACACATAAAAGTAAATAAATTAAATAAAATAAGACTGAGGGTCTAGTTCAGAGGTAGAATGACTCTGGGTTCAATTCCTAGTACGGAAAAAAACAGAAACAAAACAAAACAAAACAAAACCTCTCCTGGGCCTGAGGTCAGAACTATCCTCTCCTGGATTATAGCCTACTATACCCATCTTGAATACACCCACCCTCCAATCACTTTCCCCCAACAAAACGTGCTCTTCCACAGCCACAGTCTTCTGTCATGCTTTGCCCCTGCTTGACTGGGCTTCCTTTTCTTATTCACACAGTGACCTCATCCTGTCCATCAAAGACCAGTTAAAATGTTCTAGGCTTAGCCGGGCGTGGTGGCGCACGCTTGTAATCCGCGCGCTTGGGAGGCAGAGACAAGAAAATAGGGCTGGAGGAGGTATAGCTCAGAGGTAGAATGCCCCTGGGTTCCATCCCCAGTACCAAAAATAAAAAAATAAAAAAATCTGTTTCTTTTAGTCTGAGCTCCTTGGAAACAAAGGACTATGCCTTCTTTCTACATATCCACACACATATGGTATCATAGAGCAGGCTCATAATATAAATAGGTGGTGAATCTACAATTAGACAAACAACATTTCTGTATTTGTTTGTTTGTTTGTTTGTTTTGCAGCACTGGGGATAGAACCCTGGAGCATTCTACCAGATCTATTTTATATTTTACTTAGAAATAGGGTCTCACTAAGTTGCAGAGGGCCTCACTAAATAGCTGAGGCTGGCTTTGAACCTGCCTATCCTCCTGTCTCAGCCTCCCAAATACTGGGATTACAAGTGTGCACCACCATGCCCGGCTCTGTTTTTATTTTAATAGTATTTCTTTTTTTTTTTATGGTACTGGGGTTCCTGGAAACCCTTCTACCTCCAGGCTACACTCCCAGACCTATTTTATACTTTTTTATTTGGAAACAGGGTCTCCTAAGCCAGCGCACTGACTTCGAACCTACCTGATCCTCCTGTCTCCACCTCCCAAGTGCAGGGATTACTATCGTGCACCACAATGCCCGGCAATAGTATTTCTTTTTGTCTGAACTTTTCACTAGGATGAGTGTACATATACATATAAGAGTTTGTGTGTGTGTGTGTGGGGGGGGTCTGGGGATGGAACCAGGGGCATTTGGGTTCCTGCCTATTTTTTATTCAAAACCAGGGATTGTAGTTCAGAGGTAAAATGTCCCTGGCTTCAGTCTCTAGTAACACACACACACACACACACACACACACACACACACCCTCCACTAAGGCCAAAGAGGGGCTTGACTCCCAAGGAAGGCACACTGGGTGTGGCTTACCACACTCCAGCAAGAGATGTGCAACTTGCAAGCATAACTCTAAAAGCACACACAGGCGTGGTACAACACTCCCAGGGTATCAGGGACAACACACAGGCAGCAGGCACAAGGGGCGACCAGATAGGCAATGCGCAGGTACAGTGCCTGCCACCCAGCTGACAGGGAACACCTCCACAACCACATCCAGTCCCAGAAACTTGAGGACTAAATTGTCACCATTTGAAACTGAGGGTTCACAGCTTCTCCTGCCAAGGAGTCATGCTACCTCGCCATTCCAATTCCACCACCGTCGACAAGGCTGACCGCTGGCCCAGCAGCTGTGCTTAATTCTGGTTGAGCAGTGGTTAAAGTCAGGCCAGAAAACCTGGACCAGACCCACAACTGACCCGGACCTGAGGCCTTGATATGGCCAGCTGAGCTCAGGGGTAAATGGACTGCCCAACCTGCTTTTCAGGTTACACTAATATCTCCTTCTCTGTTGGCCCTAAAATATTGCAAGTTCTATAAAGTTTGAATGGAACTGTTAAATAAATTTGAAACCGGCTGTGGTGGAGCATGCTTGTAATCCCAGCATTCAGGCTGAGATAGGAGAATCACAGTTTGTGGACAGCCTCAGCAACTTACTGAGACTTTCTGCAACTCAGTGAGACCCTGTTTCAAAATAAAGAATAAAAAATAGGGCTGGGGATGTAGCTCGGAGGTAGAATGCCTCTGGGTTCATCCCCAGCAATGAAGAAGCAGGAGGAGGAGGAGGAGGAGGAGAAGGAGGAGGAGGAGGAGGAGGAGGAGGAGGAGGAGGAATAAATAAATAAATAAATAAATAAATAAATAAATAAATAAATTTGAGCTGGGCATAGTGGTAAATGCCTGAAATCCCAGTACTTGGGAGGCTGAGACAGGAGGATTGCAGGTTTGAGAACAGCCTCAGCAAGTAGTTGAAACTCTCATCAACCTAATGAAAGCTTCTTTCCAAATAAGAAATAAAATCAGGCTGGGGGTGTAGCTCAAAGGTAGAATGCCTTTGGATTCAATCCCTAGCACCAGCCAGATGTGGTGGCGCATGTTTGTAATCCCCGTGCTTGGGAGGCGGATACAGGAGGATCACGCTGGTTCAGAGCCAGCCTTGCTGGCTTAGGAGACCCTGTTTCCAAATAAAAATATAAAAATAGGTCTGGGAGTGTAGCCCGGAGGTAGAAGGGTTTCCAGGAACCCCAGTACCATTAAAAAAAATAATCCTTAGCACCACACACACACACAAAAAAAAAAAGAAAGAAAGAAAGAAAGAAAGAAAGAAAGAAGAAGAAAAGAAAAATAAAGAGAAATTTGAGCTGGCCATGGTGAAGGATACCTGTAATCCAGTGCTTAGGAGGCTGAGACAGGAGGACCACAGGTTCAAGGCCAGCCTCAGTAATTTAGTGAGACCCTGTTTCAAAATAAAAAAATAAAAAAGTCTGGGGATGTAGTTTGGAGGCAGAAAGCTCTGGGATTTAATCCCCAGTACCATTAAAAAGGAGGTGGAGGAGGAACAGTCATGGTTGTGATTGCAATAAATGTTACTCAAAGGACTGAGATCATGTTTTAGTTGTTTTCCATGATTTAAGTCTGCTCAGAGTAGAGAGGAAAAGGAACTATGGGTCACTGTCTTCCCTTTCCATCTATGTCAGCATTTTTAGCATCAGTGACTGGTGAATACAGACAAGCAGTACGGGTTTTAAAAAGGGTATGAACAAGCCGGGCGTGGTGGCGCACGCTTGTAATCACAGCATTCGGGAGGCTGAGACAGGAGAATCGTGGTTCTCAGACAGCCTCAGTGAGGCCCTCTGCAACTCAGTGAGACCCTGTTTCAAAATATAGAATAAAAAATAGGGCTGGGGGTGTCGCTTGGAGGTAGAATGCCCCTGGGTTCCATCCCCAGTACCGCAAAAAAAAGGGGGGGGGTATGAAGCCAGGTGCGGTGGTACACGCCTGTAATCCCAGTTTTTGGGAGATTAAGACAAGTTTGAAGGCAGCCTCAGACATTTAGTGAGACTGTCAGCAACTTAGCAAGAACCTGCTTCCAAATAAAAAATAAAATAGGAACTAAGTGTGGTGATACATGCCTATAATCCCAGTATTTGGGAGACTGAGACAGGAGAATCACAGTTTCACGGCCAACCTCGGCAAATAGTGAGACTATCATCAACCTGGCGAGACCCTGCTTCAGAATAAAAATAAAATAGGACTGGGGGTGTCGCTTTTCTTCTTCTTCTTCTTCTTCTTCTTCTTCTTCTTCTTCTTCTTCTTCTTCTTCTTCTTCTCCTTCTCCTTCTTCTTCTTCTCCTCCTCCTCCTCCTTCTCCTCCTCTGTCCCTCTCTCTGCAGGAGCCCTTCAGGGGCCCTTCTGAGCCAGGCCTGTGTAGCTCAGACAGCTCAGGTTGCACTCCCGCCCATGAGGCCAACTCTGATTGAAATATTCAATTTCTAAATAAGCTTAGATCCATCTTTGGATAAGCAATGCATCTGAGGACATGACATTTTTTGAATTCTAATCTTTTTCCCAACTGAGTAGCTGTGAGCACGCCACGTGTTGTTTGGCAGGCTGTTGGACCTTTGGAACCGAGTTGGGTGTTTTCATCTCTCCTCTATCCTGTCCTGACTGAAAAATAAAGCTCAGCGGCTGAGCTGCTGAGTCATTTTGCTCAGTGCATCCAATGGAGAACAGATGGCCTGCTCAAAAGGTCTCAACCCCCAAGGGGGGCTGTGGTTGACTGGGGAGGGCAGAGGGAGCCGTTGGGTGTTGTGGGGAGCAGTTTCCCCCATCTGTTCTGGACAGGGCAGGTAATCCAGGGGCATCTGAGACAAAGCTCCTCCACTTCCCAACCTCTCAGAAGCACAGCAGAGCTTCAGAATAAATGATAGAGAAGGGAGTCTGTAAATTAAATTTGCAGATACTCAATCATAACATTTTAAATAGTGTTTTTATTCACATCTAATTCAATACCTTAATAAATATTCCATACAGATTGCCTACAAGAAATGCCTAAGGAATAAGTTGTTTATAATACGATTTAATCAGAAAACATTGTTATCAGTATCATGTATCTAAAGCACAGAATGTCCTTAAGTTATTTTATAGCTATTAGAGTAATAAGAGCTCAAAAATACTTACTGAATATGTAATTAGATGAAAAATCTAATTTTGAAGAAAATCAGTTTAAGCCCGGGTGATGGGCTTCTAGATGGCATTCAATGCAGTAAATTCTTCTATTAGTAAGAAATGTCTGTTTAACTAGCCAGGTGTGGTGCCAAACACCTGTAATCCCTGTACTTGGGAGACTGAGACAGGAGGATCACAGGTTCAAGGCCAACCTCAGAAACTTAGTAAGACCCTGTTTCAAAATAATATAGGTCTGGGAGTGAATATTGGAGGTAAAATGCCTCTGGGCTCATTCTCCAGTATATAAAAAGAACTTTAGCCTGACACTTCCGTGTGTGTGTGTGTGTGTGTGTGTGTGTGTGTGTGTGTGTTAATGGGGATTAAACCCAAGGAATTCTAACCTTGAGCTATATCTTTAGCCTTATTTATTTATTTATTTATTTATTTATTTATTTTGAAACAATCTCACTAAGTTGCTGAGGACCTAGCTAAATTGCTGAGGCTGGCTTCAAATGTACAATCCTCCTGTCTCAGCCTCCTAAGCACTAGGATTATAGGTGTACCACCATGCCCAACAACATAGTTCCCTTTTTATCCCAGGACATATAATGATTATAGGGCTTCATATATGGCCTGGGATTCATGTTATAATTCAAAATTTGGGCTGGGTCTGGTGGTGTATGCTTGTAATCCCAATTCTTAGGAAGCCGAGACAGGAAGATCACACATTTGAGGACAGCCTCAGAAAGTAGTGAGACTCTCATCAACCTAGTGAGACCCTGTCTAAACATAAAAACAAAATAGGGCTGAATATATCATTCAGAGATAGAATGCCCCTGAGTTCAATACCCAGTACACACACAAATAAAAGGTTGATGACCTTGTATCCTAGTTTTATGTTGATAGTACTATCATTTGTTTGTGTATGGGGTACTAGGGGTGGAACCCACGGACATTCTACCTCTGAGGTACACATCTAGCCCTATTTTTTATTCTTTATTTTGAAACAGGGTCTCACTGAGTTGCAAAGGGCTGAGGCTGTCTGCGAACCACCATCCTCCTGTCTCAGCCTCCCAAATGCTGGGATTACAAGCATGTGCCACCACGCCCAGCTATCATTTTTCGGTACTCTGAAAATTAAATTCCCAGATTATTTTATTAACAGCCCATATGTAGTGTTGATTATCAATATTCTCGATGTTCTCAACAAATACAAAGACCCATAAGTAAAGATTTCATTTACTTAATTTCTAGATTAACATTTCCTAGTAATGCATGGTGGTGCACACTTGTAATCTCAGTACTTGAGAGGCTGAGGCAGGCGGATCACAGGTTCATAGCCAGCCTCAAATAAAAAAAAAAAAATAGGGCTGGGAGTATAACTCAGAGGTAGAATGTCTCTGGTTTCAAACCCCAGTACCATAGCCGGGCGTGGTGGCGCACGCTTGTAATCCCCGCGCTTGGGAGGCGGAGACAGGAGGATCGCACAGGTTCGAAGCCAGCCGCGCTGGAGTAAGAGACCCTGTTTCAAAAATATAAAAATAGGTCTGGGAGTGTAGCCTGGAGGTAGAAGGGCTTCCAGAAACCCCAGTACCACCAAAAAAAAAAAAAAAACCAAACCCCAGTACCATAATAAATAAATTAATAAATTAATACAGCATACTCAGCCAAGTGTGGGAGGCACATACCTGTAATTCCAGTAATTGGGAGGCTGAGAGAGGAGGCTTGAAGGTTTCAGGCCACTCTTAGAATACCAAGACCATCAGCAACTTAATGAGACCCTATTTCAAAATGAAATAAGAATTAAAAAGGCTGGGGTGTAACTCAGAAGTAGAATACCCCTGTGTTCAATCCCTAGTACCGCCATTTAAAAAAAAAAAAAAAAGCATGCTCTTTAAAAAACTATGGCACATTCCTGTAATCTCAGTACTTAGGGAGGCTAAAATGGAATGATCACAGGTTCAAGAACAGCATCACAATTTAGTGAACACTGATCATCTATGAACAGAGAAACTGTGCTGGGGACAGTGAGGCCAAAGAAAAACAAGATCGCTTTCTTTCTTTATCAAGCAGACTGATGAGTTGAGGAAATACAGTGTCTTCTAATCAGAATAGGATAGTTGACCAAAATTTCCCCTTTTTTGTGTGTGATAATGGGGTTTCCCCTTTTTTGTGTGTGATAATGGGGATTGAACCCAGGAGCATTCTACCTCAGCTACACTCCCACCCTATTTTATTTATTTATTCATTCATTCATTCATTCATTCATTTATTCATTCATTTATTTATTTATTTATTGTGGGTCTGAGGATGGAACCCAGGGGTAGTCTACCTCCAAGCTACACCACCTGTCTTATTTTTATTCTTTTTTTTTTTGAAGATTTAAAGAAGTTTATTAGAAGGATAGAAATACAAAAAATGGAAATACAGCCCCATGCCAAAATGGCAGGGGGGGTGACTCGAAATGAATACACCCTTTATTCTTTATTTTGAAACAGGGTCTCACTAAGTTATGGAGTGCCTCACTAAGTAGCTGAAACTGTCCATGAACCATGATCCTCTGGTCTCAGCCTCCTGAATGCTGGGATTACAAGCATGCACCACCACGCCCGGCTTAATTTTTATTCTTTTTTTTTTTTTTTAACAGGGTCTCACTAAGTTGCAGAGTTCCTCACTAATTAGCTGAGGCTGTCTGCAAACCATGATCCTCCAGTCTCAGCCTCCCGAATACTGGGATTACAAGTGTGTGCCACCATGCCCGGCTCCTATTTTATTTTTTATTTTGAAATAGGTTCTTACTAAATTGTAGAGGGCCCCTCTAGGTTGCTGAGGCTGGCCTCAAACCTGCGATCCTCTGTCTCAGCCTCCCAAGTACTGGGATTACAAGAGTATGCCACCATGCCCAGCTAACACGTTTATTTGTTTATTTGTCTATTTAGTTATTTATTTTAGCATAACTATTCACTCAAGCAAAATCTTCACAGAAGATAATTATGTAAAGTGGATAAAAATGGAGCTAGGCGCTATAGTGCAGGTGTGTACTCCAAGTACTTGGAAAGCTGAGGCAGGAGGATTGCAGGTTTGAGGCCAGTGTGTGGTAATTTAGCGAGACTTTATTTCTTATTTGGAGGGGAAGGTACTGAGTAAGGATGGAACTCAGAGGCATTCTACCTCCAAGCTTCACCCCTCATCCCGATTTTTTTTAACTTGGAAAGAGGGTCTCACTAGGTCACTGAGAGCCTTGCTAAGTTGCCAAGTCTGTCTTTGAACCTGCAATCCTCTTGTTTCAACCTCCCAAGTACTAGGAATACAGGTGTGTGCTACCACGCCCGGCAAGACCTTATTTCAAAATAAAAAACTGAAAGGACTGGGGGAGCCAGGCATCCTGGTGCACACCTACAGTCCCAAAACTTGGGAGGCTGAGATAGGAGGGTCACAGGTTTGAGGCCTGCCTCAGCAATTTTGTGAGACTCTCAGCAACTTAGCAAAATCCTGTTTTAAAAAAAGAAAATAAATTAGAGCTGGACAGTGTGAATTGGAGATAGAATGCCTCTGGGTTCAATCTCCAGTACCAAGAAAGGAAAAGAGGAAAAGAAAAGAGCTGGGGGCGTAGCTCAGTGGTAGAATGTCCCCAAGTCTTTAATAATACTGACCTGTGCGCGCGCGCGCACACACACACACACACACACACACACACACACACAGAGAAATAGCTCTGGCAAAGAGAGAGCGGGCAAGTGTGTGTGTGTGTGCAAAGATATTTCCACATGCCTAGGTCTTTGAAGAGACATTAGAGATGTCTTGTTCCAGATCAGTAATACCAGCCAACTTTTTTTTTGGAAGATTTAAAGAAGTTTATTAGAAAGATAGAAATATAGAAAATAGAAATACAGCCCCATGCCAAAATGGCATGGGAGGGGTGACTCAAAATGAATACACCAAAGGGCTTACACGTGGACTCGGCCTTTTATACCCATGACCTCCATCTTGTTTGCCTGACTCTGCCGTAGTGAACGTCCCTGTAAGGTACCTCCCCTTAACCCTGAAAGGTACCTCCCCCAGCAAGGTGTGGCAAGGTGTCTCCTTTCATGAAGGGCAAGGTCAAACCCTGCTCCATCCTCCCTAGATCATCATGTAGATCTGTCTTTAGATAAAAGCCTAGTTCTCCTCTCCTAAGATCTGTCTTTAGATAGAGACAGGCCTAGTTCTCCTCTCCTATTGACTGGTTAATTACCTTGAGCTAGGTTAATTTACATTGGAATAGCTGCCTGTTTTAGGCAGAAATCAAGCCTTTTCTTTACCCATGTCTGCCGCCATTTTGACACAACTGTTTTGAAATATATCAATTATTTTCTTTTGAAATATATTAATAATCAGAGCTTTCCCAAATCTTCCTAGACCATTCCAATACTGGTACATTTCCCCTCTGTCTAGTAACTTCCTGACACCTATCAGGCCAAAGGTAGATACAGAAAATACATTCTGACATTTATAATTTTACAAACATTTAATATGAGCTCATTTCCCATTAATTTCCCCCCCATTTCTATCGCATGAATATACCCCTCAGCAAAGGAATAAGGACGTCGAGTCAGTCATAAATTGCTTCGAGCTGTACAGGGGCGAAGTTGGGGGGCCCCAGCTTTAGGGTAACATTCATGCATGTAGTTGGCATGGGGGAATCAGATGGGTCCATGCCGTGTGTGTCTATGACCATCCAAAGGGCCTCGGTAGATGTCTGTTAGAAAGCTTTGACCCTTTTGGGGTGCAGTGGTACTAGGACCACCAACGAGATGCCCTGGAAGTCACTTTCAGAGATACCGTGATGCAAAGGCTGCTCTATAGTGGTTTTAAAGCTCAAAAGCTCTACAGCTGGAGCTAAAACTGCTGCTGTTCCCCACTGGCCCACAGGCCAAAAAGTCCCGTGAAAAATACAGAGCCACATGCCCCATGTTGCCCCAAGACATTGGGCACCAAATTATGTTATGGATTGGGAGAATATGGTTTGAGGAAACTGTTCCCTGGGAACCCCTGCGAGGGTCCCGGACACACTTTCCCCCAACCCATAACAAAACCCAAAACGACCAAAAACAGAAATAAACTGTGGGTTCTTGTCCTAAGCTAAGAATAAATATGCATAGCTTGGACAGTTGCTGAAGATTTAAAGAAGTTTATTAGAAAGATAGAAATATAGAAAATAGAAATACAGCCCCATGCCAAAATGGCATGGGGGGTGACTCAAAATGAATACACCCAATACCAGCCAACTTTTATCAGCACCCATTCATGCTAAAAACTCTACAATCTTTTACCTCATGTGGTCATTACTACACCTTTCCATGAGAAAAAAAATTCCTTACTAGCTCCATTTTATAGATAACGAAAATAAAGGCTAACAGTGCTGCAGTCTTTGGCCTTCTATGAAAGCATGCTTTTACAGGTGCCAAAGGGTGGCAGTGCAGTGGAATGAAGGGGGTCATAGGATCACTGGACTCATTCAAAGGAACCCAAGCCCCAAAACACACAGTCTGGGCAAAGCACCCCAATGCTGCGTATCTGCTTTCCCATCTCCCATCTCCATCTCCAGCTCCAGCTCCAGCTCCAGCTCCAGCTCCATCTCCATCTCCCATCTCCATCTCCAACTCCATTTCCAGCTCCATTTCCAACTTTATCTCCAGCTCCAGCTCCAACTTCATCTCCTAGCTCCATCTCCTAGCTCCTTTGGCCCCTCACCCTTTCTGCACCAAGCTGTGACTTCTCTTTGTTGGTAGTGGCCTTTGATCAAATTTGGCACCTTGTGGTTAAAACTCAAGCTTCACCCCTGATGTTCCCGTTGCCTCTCTGATTGCATCTGACACTTCTGCTTCTCTGGGAGCCTGCCCATCTGTTTTCAGTTTTGTGATGCCCCAGGTGTAGCCACCAAAATGCCAGATGTGGAGCAACAGTTGGAACTGTGGAAATGAAGGGCGCCCATCCGATGCATTCTCTTCCTTTCACTTCAAAATGCAAATCATTTATTCACTCTAGTTCCCACACGTAGATGTGAACTTTCTTCATCATAAGTCACTACCATGAGCAAAAGTATTTCAACAGGCTTTGAAAAGAAAATGTTGGTGATTTCATACCACCATGTAGTCACTAAAAAAAAAAAAAAAAAAAAAAAAAAAAAAAAACTTGTAAGAAATGGGAAAATCTGTTGGATTAACAAGGTAAAAAAGTTTGATATTAATTCACTGGTTAAGTGAAGGTATAAGGAAACAGGATGCATACATACTCATATGTATTCTAGGAGTGTATACTAATAAAATTGTTATGATGTGTCAGGTGTCTAGCACACACCTGAAATTTTAGTACTTGGGGGGCTGAGACAGGAGGACTACAGGTTTGAAGCTAGTGTCAGTAATTTAGTGAGGCCCTCAACAACTTAATGAGACCCTATTTCCAAATAAAAACTAAAATGGGCTGGGTGTGGTGATGCATACTTGTAAGCTTGTAATCCTAGTACTTGGGAGGCTGAGACAGGAGGATGGCAGGTTTTCAACAAGCTTCAGCTACTTAGTGAAGCCCTTGCAACTTAGTGAGACCCTGTTTCAGAAATAAAGAATAAAAGCCAGGTGTGGTGGCACAAGCTTGTAATCTCAGTAGTTGGGAGGCTGAGGCAGGAGGATCGCAGGTTTGTGGCCAGTCTCAGCTACTTAGTGAGACCCTCTGCAACTTAGTAAGACCCTGTTTCAAAATACACCCTGGGGGTGCATCTGGGAGGTAGAATGTCCCTGGGTCCATCCCCAGTACTGCAAAAAATAAAATAAAATAAAAGAATAAAAAGGACAAGGGTTTTAGCTCAGAGTTAGGATGCCCCTGGGTTCAATCTTCAGTACCACAAAAAATTGTTATGAAGTGGTATTAGACAATCTCTATTATAATAAAATGTATTCACCCTTTGACCACCCCCAAAAGAAGCATGAGAAACTTTACTGCTTATTTTTTCTCTCACAGTGCATGCACACGTGTGTGCACATACCCACCATAACAAACACCTCAAGCACAGCAGGTATTTGATACTAGTGTAAAGTTGAATATATACAATTCATCTTTCTCCAGTGTTCAACGGAAGCTTACGTAAAGAAAAGTATTTGAGTCAGGCGTGGTGGTGCACGCTTGTAATCTCAGCATTTGGGAGGCCGAGACTGGAGGATCGCGGTTCGCAGACAGCCTCAGCTACTTAGCGAGGCCCTCTGCAACTTGGTGAGACTCTGTTTCAAAATAAAGAATAAAAAATAGGGCAGGGGGAGTAGCTCGGAGGTCAAATGCCCCTGGGTTCCATCCCCAGACCCGAAAAAAAAAAAAAAGTATTTGCTCTTTCAAAAAGCACTGGAACTGGGTGTGGTAGAGAATGCCTGTAATCCCAATACTTGGCCAACTGAGACAAGGCTCAGGGACAGTGTCAGCAACATGTTTTTTTTTTTTTTTTTTAAGTATGGAACACTTCTTGAATTTGTGTGTCATGCCTGCACAGGGGCCATGCTAATCTTCTCTGTATCGTTCCAAGCGAGCACCAGTCTCAGCAATACTGCAAGACTCTTAGCAGCCTAGTAAAACCCTGTTCAAAACAAAAAATAAAAAGGGTGGGGGGTGTAGCTCGGAGGTAGAACACTCCCAGGACAATCCCCAGGACCACACTCATACACACCACCACCAGAACCAGCGACAACGAAGAGAAATAAAAGAAGTCCTTCCTTCCTCCCTTCCTTCCTCCCTTCCTTCCTCCCTCTCTCCCTCCCTCCCTCCCTTCCTTTTTTTTTTTTTGGGGCACTGGGAATTGAACCCAGGGGCATTCTACCCCTGAGCTACACCCCCAGCCCTATTTTATTTTGAAACAAGGTCTCACCAGGTTGATGGAGTGTCAGTATGTGCTGAGCTGTTCTCAAACCTGTGATCCTCCTGTCTCAGTCTCCCAGTACTGGGATTATAAACACGTACCACCAGGCCTGGCTAGAAGTATTTTCATATCGGTCCTTCCAAAGTTCTCCAAGTTCTCACTAAGTAGTTCAAATGATTGTCCACAGAATCTGGGTTGCCTGAGAAGCCTGGTGTGTGTGTGTGTGTGTGTGTGTGTGTGTGTGTGTGTGTGTGTGTGTGAGAGAGAGAGAGAGAGAGAGAGAGAGAGAGAGAGAGAGAGAGAGAGAGAGAGTGAGTGTGTTAGTTACAGGGGATGCATGGAACCCAGGGTCATTCTGAGCTACAACCTCAGCCTGATTCAGGGTCTTGCTAGGCTGCTGAAGTTCTTTCTAAATTGTTGTGGCTGTCCTTGAAACCGCTGTCCTCTTGTCTCAGCCTCCCAAGTCCTGGGATTACAGGTGTGCACCACTGTGCGAGGCTAGGAGCCTGACCTTGGTGCTTGCCACCTCACCGTCCTGAAACACAGCTCTGCAGAGGGCCAAGGAGACCACAGGCCTCATTGTCAGTTAGCTTTCTGTCAAAGGGTGGTGTTCTTTCAAGCTGCTTTGGGCTTCTGTGTCCAGCATGGGACACTCCTGTAGTTACAGAACACTCCTGCAATTCCGTAGATCCAGGAAATGCCTGTTTCTCTGGGAAAGTTTTTTTTGTGGGGGAGGGGTATAACTGAGGATTGAACTTGCAGGGTTCTACCTCCAACCTATACCCCCAGCACTTTTTATTTTGAAATAGGGTCTTGCTAACTTGCTGAGGGCCTTGCTAAGATCCTGAGGTTGGCTTCTGACCTGCGACCTCCTGTCTCATCCTCCCAGGCACTGGAATTATGGGTTTGAGCCACAGCACCTGGCTCCAGAGAAGCTTTCGAGTAGGAAAGCACTCCACATTTGCCAGCTAAAGCCCAGCTGTGTGATCATTTCTGTTGAGGTTTCAGGTTCCACAAACAATAACATTTTCAGAGCATGGAGCTAATTAACAAAAAGATGCAAGGGTCAGGCAGGTGGAGATTAAAATGTCACCTTAGTTTTGATAAAGGCTAGTTTGGACGATGTGGGTTAGCAGAAAACTATACAGACCGGCTCACGCACACACCGCAGCACCAGGTGATCTTAGATCTATTCTATATAATTCACAGCAGAGAGGGCAGCACAGGATGTGTGTGTGTGTGTGTGTGTGTGTGTGTGTGTGTGTGTGTGTGTGCGTGCATGTCCTGTGCAGGAGAGTAGATGACAAAGAGAAACAGGAAAGAGTGTGTTCATCTTCTTGAAAAGTTACCAGTCAGGTAATTTTCATCGCCTCCCGGAGGGGTGGAAGGAAAAGGTGCACATGCTCTCAGATCCTGGACTAGCCAATGGCCTGACCATCTGGCAAGGGGCGTGGGAAAAAAAAGACTGGAAGACTGGAGACGAATTGCAGAGGCACATGGAAGGACACGCGAGAGTAGGCATCGAGTGTGAAGCTCTTCTGTGATGTGTTAATGCCCGCTAGAAGCATACAAACAAAGTAGATAAGAAGTCTCAGCTCGTTCCTGTCAACCATAGAACAGGAATGAAGGGCACGCATAGGAACAGACTGGCCACGATGCCACAGACAGGGTTAGCTGTTGACTCAAATCATAGACCCCCGCTTCCCAGGACCAGTCTAGCTGCTGCTGCTGCTGCTGCTTCTCAGTGTTCAAACTGTCAGCAACAACCTGGGTGTGGTGGCACATGCCATAATCCCAGTACTTGGGAGGCTACAGGAAGATCACAGATTTGAAGCCAGCCTCAGCAACTTATTGAGACTTTGCTATAAATAAATAAATAAATAAATAAATAAATAAATAAATAGAAGCCAGGCAGGGTGGTACACACTTGTAATCCAAGTATTTGGGAGACTGAGACAGGAGGATCCAGGTTCATGGACAGCCTCAGCTACTTAGTGAGGTCCTTTGCAACTCAGTGAGACCCTGTTTTAAAAATAAAGAATAAAAAATAGGGCTGGAGGTGTAGCTGAGAGTTAGAATGCCCCTGGGTTCCATTCCAAGTACTGAAAAAAAATTAAATAAATAAATAAATAAATATGATTGAAGATATAACTCGAAGGTAGAATGACCCTGGGTTCAATCCCTACTACCAAAAACAAAATAAAACAACAAAAAACAAATTGTCAGCAACATAGACCAACATATGTAATGCTTCCTCTAGGAGGTGAACTTAAGCCCCTTCCATCACAGAAGGGCCAGTAGTTCAGCCTCACAGGGATAGAAACTTATTCTAGCTGTGTGTTTGCCTTTTCTCAGCCAGCCCCATTTTCTGAGGGTTTATGGAAAGCTCAACTCACATAGAGTTGAGACATAAATTCCCATCCAAAAATCCTTTTGGGTAGGAGATACAGTTTATAAAACTGAGGCTGTGGGAGTAGGTCCATGACTCCATTTGGATGGAATTTAGATGGTATGGTCAGAAAATAGTGCAGGTGTCTCAGTCAGCATTCTCACTGATAATAACCTGAAGACCTGACTTCAGAATATATAGGAAGATTTATTTGCTCACAGTTCGGAGATTTTGAGTTCAATCTGTGTGAGATAGGATCATGTATCTCAGAGCCTGGTGGCAGCAAGTGGAGACAGGAAGAGCACAAGGCATTGCTCTCACATCATGACATCATGGAGGATTGGAGAGAGAGAGAGAGAGAGAGAGAGAGAGAGAGAGAGAGAGAGAGAGAAGGAGAGAGAGAGAAAGAACCAATCCCCAGGGCAGCAGCCCCAGGGACCCCGCTTCTCCAGCCACTTCTTACCAGCCCAGATCACAACCAGATAAGTCTGTTACAATGGATTTATTCACTACTGAGATTACAACCAAGCTCTGCTTCTAAAATTGCCACCCTGTTTCCATGAGGGATAGGGGGTCTTCTATTTTAAGCCATTACACTCTGCCTATGGCCCCCTAGACCTCATGGCCACCTCACAATGCAAAATGCATTTAGTTAATCTCCAAGAGTTGCCAAAGTCTTAACAGTTCTCAAATTGCTCAAAACTCCCAAAGTCCAGCCAGGCATGGTGGCCCATACTTGTAATCCCAGTACTTGGGAGGCTGAGATAGGAGGGTCACAGGTTTGTGGCCAGCCTCAGCTATTTAGTGAGGCCTTCTACAACTTAGTGAGACCCTGTTTTACTTTTATTTTTTATTTTTTTATTTTTTATTTTTTTTTTGGTAGTGGTACTGGGGTTCCCGGAAGCCCTTCTACCTCTGGGCTGCACTCCCAGACCTATTTTTATACTTTTTATTTGGAAACAGGGTCTCCTAAGCCAGCGCGGCTGCCTTCGAACCTGCGCGATCCTCCTGTCTCTGCCTCCCAAGCGCAGGGATTACAAGCGTGCGCCACCACGCTCGGCTTGAGACCTGTTTTAAAATAAAGAATAAAAAATAGGGCTGGGAGTTTAGCTTGGATGCAGAGTGCACCTGGGTTCCATCACTAGTTCTGGGGAAAAAAAACCCAAAAACTCCTAAAGTCTCTCCTTTGAGATTCAAGGTGAACTTTTGTGAGCCCCTATAAAAGAAAATAAAAAGCAAATTGCATCTCATGTACAATGGCAGAGTAAGCATTCGCATTACAAAGGGGAGGAATAGGACTGTAGGAAGAAGAAACGGGACCAAAACAGTATGGAAACCCAGAGGGTGAGCGTTTCATCCTGCAGCTCTAGGGCAAGTGGCAGTGAGGAGCGATCTCCAGGGGCCTCGGCAGCCGCCGTGGCTTGGTTGACTGCAATGGGCGGTCACTGGCTCTTCCAGCCCAGCTCCCTAGCTTGCAGATGGCAGCCTTTCCTCATGCTTGTTCCACATTTCTGGTGTTTGTAAATCTTGGGTTTTTTTCTTGCAACCTTGGCTTCACCCTCACAGTTTCACAACTTGCCCCCATTTGGGCCTGCTTGCAGGGATTCCAAACCTGCCACACATTGCCTAGTTTCCCAGGTCTTCTTCTGAAATCTGGGGGATGAGGGGAGAAGCCTTCATGACTCCTTGTTTCCAGCAAAGCCAGCATTGTGTGAGCCTTAAGATAAGATAGACTACCATCAGAAAAGGCAGCTACACCCTGTGTGTGTGTGTGTGTGTGTGTGTGTGTGTGTGTGTGTGTGTTGCCAGGGATGGAACCCAGAGGCTTTCTACCTTTGGGCTACACTCCCAGACCTATTTTGTATTTTATTTGGAAACAGGGTCTCACTCAGTTGCTGAGAGCCTCACTAAGTAGCTGAGGCTGGCTTCGAACCTGCGCGATCCTCCTGTCTCACAGGCGTGCGCCACCACGCCTGGCTCTTTTTTTTTTCTTTAGCCACACCCTTTTCAATCACTGCTTCTAGACTTTTTTAGAACTGGGGATTGAAACCAGGGGCATTCTACCTCTGAGCTACATCCCCAGACATATACATACATACATACATACATACATACATACATACACACATACATACATACGTACATACGTATATTTTTTTTAGTACTGGGGGTGGAACCCAGGGGCATTGTACTTCTGAGCTACATCCACAGCCCTATTTTTATTCTTTATTTTGAAACAGGGCCTCACTAAGTAGCTGAGACTGGCCTCGAATCTGCCATCCTCCTGTCTTAACCTCCTGGGTACTGGGATTACAAGCGTGCGGCACCAGGCTGCTGGGCCCTTTCAATCACAGCCTCAGGGCCCACTCCATCTGGGTTGCCAGTTACCCAACTCCACCCGCCCCCTCCATCATAGTCACTGCTTCTTCCTCCTTTTATCCATCTTACTTTCTTCCACAGCATCATCTCTCTGGGCCCAAATTTACACATGCCTTTCTAGTCTATCTACTTTACTTTCTACTTCTAAAATTCAATATACAATTTGCTGAATGTAGACACCAATATCCCCAATGCAGTTTGGATATTTTGCTGTTTTGAGATCTCCTGTACCAGTTTATTAATCAGTCCATCATCTTTGTTTATTTTTTATTTTTTCTTATTTTATCTTTGTGGTACTCGGGATAGAACCCAGGGACATTCTACCTCTGAACTACAATCCCAGCCCTAATTTTAGTCTTTATTTTGAAACAGGGTGTCACTAAGTTTCGGAGGGTCAAAGTAGCTGAGGCTGGCCACGAACCTGCGATCCTCCTATCTCAGCCTCCCAAGTAATGGGACTGGCTACACCATAGCTGGCTAGTCTGTCACCTTTAAATGTGGCCTCACACAAAGTCTCAGGCCATGGGCAAAATGCCAATAAGTTCTTTACCAAACTGTAACACACATAGCCTCTACTCTGTTTCTCTATGGAGTCCTCTTTGCCCTCTAAAATCTCCTGAGCACACCCTCTATCATCTGCCTTCTAGCCATGTTCTGGCTCTTCCAATTTTCTCTCACAAACCAGTTCCAAGACTCACAATCCATATGGTCAGACTTAGATATAGCGCTGATGATCCCACCTTTCTGGTACTAATTTCTGTCTTAGCATTTTCACTGCTATAATCCAAAGGCCTGACCATGTAATTGAGAGGAAGGAAGATTTTTCCCCCAGTTTGGAGATTTTGAGTTCAATCCATGTGAGGCCGGGGACCATGTACCTCAGGGCATGAATGCAGATCTTCCTGTCTCAGCCTCCCAAATGCTGAGATTACAAGCATGCACCACCATGCCCAGCTTTTTTTTATTTTTTAATTCTTTATTTTGAAACAGGGTAAGTGGCTGAGGCTAGCTGAAAACCTGTGATCCTCTTGTCTCGGCCTCCCAAGTACTGGGATTACACGTGTGTGCCACCACGCCCAGCTAAAGTAAAACTTCTATTTAACTGAGAAGCTGGTCAGTGACAGAGGCTGGAAGATCAGGACCCCAGGGGTTCTCTCTCTTTCCCCTCATAGCACTCATAAGGGGAATTGTAGAAACAGTGGTAAAAAGTCAACAACTAAATACTATTTCCGTAAATTCTATAAATACTTTGTATGTAAATATAAGCCTCTAGGTCTTCATTCCAACCATTCTTTTTAGTACCAAAAATAATTGTGATAGATAAATACACATCAGTCTTCAAGGTCAGATTCTCTTGAAACAGTCCCAAGTTATTAACTGTGAGAGTAATTACACTGTAATTCAAGTCCATTTTTAATAACTTCACAAATCTTTGTCCAGTGAGGCCCTGTGGGGGAGGATACATTTCTTGATTAATCTTGAAGGTTTTCCAGCTGTATGTGCAATCCAAATTTATGCTCTAAATTACCAAATCCAGATTTTGCTCTCCACCATCCTATCTATTTTCTTCAGTTTGTATGCAGATTTCCGTGAGGCAGGTGGTCTGTAACTTGCTTTCAACAACACTTACCAGCTGTTAAATTTACATGCTTTCAGTGAAATGCTTAATTGCTCTCCGTGCACACAAGTCATAAACCCCTCAGATGGCCCCAAACCTCGTTGCCGATGATAGATTCTAAAGTTAAATGAACCATAGTCTCCCTTAGTAGAAAATGAAATATCTGAATCTTCTTACACTCTTTTGAAATAACATCTGAGGGTTTTCCTTGAATTACCTTTGGAAAGAAATGCAAGGTTAGGTTCAACACCTGTCATAGCTTCTACTAGTCCCTTAATATACTTGCTCCTTGAAAATGGAACAGAAAAGCGGTACCTACCACTATAGTTATATAGTGTCCAGGATGAGCAGAGAGACTAAAGGAAACGATACTGTGTAGACGGTGACTATTATCATTACACACTACCCTAATGTCAGCGGCATCCAACTAAAATAAAGAACACAGAAATTAATCCCAGTTACTCAAGTGGTTGAGACAGGAGACTAGTCTGGGCTATGTAATAACCCCACACACACAAAAGAAAGAAAGAAAGAAAAAGAAAAGAAGGAGGAGAAGGAGGGGAAGGAATTGAAAGAGGAGGAGGAGCAGCAGGAGGAGGGCATGGTGGTACATATCTGTAATCCAGTACTTGGGAGGCTGAGACAGGAGAATTGAAGGTGTGAGGTCAGCCTCAGCAACTCAGAC
>NC_137788.1:82753282-82779669 GCF_963383645.1 Muscardinus avellanarius | reverse complement strand
GGAGGAGAAAAAATTGGGTGTGGTGGATCACACTTGTAATCCCAGTACTTGGGAGGCTGAGACAGGAGGATCGGTTCATGGCCAGCTCAGCTACTTGGTGAGGCCCTTCACAACTTAGTAAGACCCTGTTTCAAAATAAAGAATAAAAAGAAAATAGGGCTGGGGGTGTATCTTGGAGGTAGAATGCCCCTGGGTTCAATCCCTAGTGCTGCAAAAAACTATTAAAAATTAAAAAAGAAAGAATGAAGAGAGAGAGAGAGAGAGAGAGAGAGAGAGAGAGAGAGAGAGAGAGAGAGAGAAGGAAGGGAGAGAGGAAGGGAGGGAGAGAGAAGGAGGGAGGAAGGAAGAGAACACAGGTACTATAAGTTTTGAAGTCTGGATGGGTAATCTGTTAAGGCTCTTTATTAGCTATCTGATCCCTTACCTGGGAAACAGTGTAAATTTTGGAAGAGCTCATCTCACTCAACTCTATTTTGCTTGGATGAGGGCAGCAGGTTCCAAAACTTGGTTCAAGTGGTGTCCTCCAGTGAGCGGTGGAGGGCAGGGCAGCCTCCTTGGGCAGGACTTCACCCCTTGACCACCCAGGCTCACTCCTCCTCCAGTGTGTTGCCATCAATTACAGAAAGTGGAAAAGACAGAATACCAATATGTCCCCCCCCTCCCTTTTTCGGTACTGGGAATGGAACATGGGGCATTCTACCTCTGAGCTACACCCCCCAGCCCTATTTTTTTTTATTCTTTATTTTGAAACAGGGTCTCACTAAGTAGCTGAGGCTGGTCGCAAACCTGGATTCTCCTTGTCTCAGCCTCCCAAATGCTAGGATTACAAGCATGTGCCACCACGCCCAGCTCAAATATGCCTTTCTTAAACCTGGCAGAAGATACAGAAATTGGTCTTTATGCAACCAATGATACCCAGGTGTTTTCTGCTTTAAGCCAAATCACATATGAAAAGATAGATTTACATTGGGCTAAATTACAGAGTGCTTCTTGACTTAATTAAAAAGATTCTCTAGCCAGGTGTGGTGGCTCATACTTGTAATCCCAGTACTTGGAAGGCTGAGACAGGAAGATCGCAAGTTTGTGGCCAGCCGCAGCTACTTAGTGAGGCTATCCACAACTTATCAAGACCCTGTTTCAAAATAAAGAATAAAAACATAGGACTAGGGGTGTAGGTAGCTCAGAGGTTCAGAGGTAGAATGCCCCTGGGTTCAATCCCCAGTACTGAAGGAAAAAAAAAATCACTATTGGCTGTTCTTTTTTTTTTTTTTTGGGGGGGGGGGTCTGGAGATGGAACCCAGGGGCATTCCACCTCTGAGCTACACCCCCTGCCCTATTTTTTTTTTTTAATTTTGAGACAGGGTCTCACTAAGTTGCAGAGGGCCTTGCTAAGTAGCTGAGGCTATCCGCAAACCGCGATCCTCCTGTCTCAGCCTCCCTAATGCTGGGATTATGAGGGTGCGCCATCACGCCTGGCTATTGGCTGTTCTTAAATATCTAAATATCTAGTGAAGTTTTAAGTTGGCTTATGCCAACCTCAAGCACACATTTGTTGTGCAAATTAAGGAATTTATGCATCAAGCCAATTAAAAAGTGTTTCTAAAGTACCTAGCACTGTGCCAGGTGCAATACAATTTTGTGTGTGTGTGTGTGACTGAGGTTTGAAGCCAGGGCACTCTATGAGCTATAGCCCTTTCTATTTTTTATTTTGAAACAAGTTCTCACTAAATTGCTGAGACTGGCCTTGAATCTGCATCCTGCCTGTTCAGCCCCCCAAACAGGCTTGTAATCCCAGCTTCCTGGAGGCAGAGACTGGAAGATCATGGTTTGCAGACAGCCTTAGCTACTTAGTGAGGCCCTTCACAACTCAGTGAGACCCTGTTTCAAAAATAAAATGACTAGCTGGGTGTGGTAGCACACGCTTGGAATCCCAGCGTGTTGGGAGGTTGAGACAGGAGGATTGCACAGGTTCAAAGCCAGCCTCAGCTACTTAGTGAGGCTCTCAGCAACTTAGTGAGACCCTGTTTCCAAATAAAGTATAAAATAGGTCTGGGAGTATAGCACGGAGGTAGGCAAGCCCCTGGGTTCCACCCCCAGTATCACACACACAAAAATAAATAAATAAATAAATAATAAATAAATAAAATGACTGAAAACTAGGCCTGAGATGTAGCTCAGAGGCACAATGCCCCTGGATTCCATTCCCAGTACCACAAAAAAATTAATTAAATAAAATAAAAATAATAAGTGCAAGTGAGGCATGGTTGTGCAAGCCTATAACCCCAGAAGAAGGCCGAGATAGGAGGATTGCAAGTTTGAGG
Organism: Muscardinus avellanarius; assembly: GCF_963383645.1. Lineage (NCBI taxonomy): Eukaryota > Metazoa > Chordata > Mammalia > Rodentia > Gliridae > Muscardinus > Muscardinus avellanarius. The sequence continues at coordinate 82,777,348 of NC_137788.1, read as the reverse complement.
CCAGCTTCCACAACTTAACAAGACCCTCAACAACTTAGAGAAACCCTGTTTCAAAGTAAAAGATAGGGCTAGAGATATTGCTCAGAGTTAGAATGCCCTTGAGTTCCTAGTAATACAAATAAAAAATAGTAATTGCAACTTAGGCTTGTGTTCCCTGCTGACATAAAACGTGCATCTTAGTTGTGGACACAAGACAAACAAAAGAAACAACTTGAAAATAAGACAGTAGAAGTGGTGGTATAAGCCTGCAATCCCAGAGACTCAGGAGGGGAAGAGGAATGTAGTTATGAGGCCAGCCTGGGCAATTTAGTAAGACCTTGTTTCAAAATAAAAGAAAAAAGGGCTGGGGTAGCTCAGTGGTAGATTGCTCCTGAGTACTAATAAAGAAGAAGAAAGAAGAAGTGTTAACTTGACAATGTGGAAAAATGTATTGGCCATGAATAAAAAAAAAAAAGACAAGTGGAAAAACTTTGTGGAATTTAAACATCTCTAATTTTATTTGTATTTTTCTGTTAGCAAAAGGAAACAGGTTAAAAGCAATCCAGATGAGGAAATGCCCTGGGGGCTGGGGGTGTTGCTCATGGTACAGCGCTTGCCTGGTATGCACCAGGCCCTGGGTTCAATGCTCAAAACTAAAAGAAAAAGAAAAAGAAACAGTCTTATTCCTTTTAAATAGTCATTAGGCAGGTTTGTAAGATCTTTGATGCCCTCTAGTGGCCAGTAATAATTCTGTTTGTGCTGTTCTGTTAATTTTTTTTTTTTTTTTTTTTTAATACTGGGGATTGAACCTAGGGGCACTATACCTCAGAGCTACACCCCAGCCCTTTTGCTTTGTTTTCAAACAGGGCCTCAGTAGGTCTCTGAGAGTCTTAAGTTGCTGAGGCTGTGCTTGGGCCTGCAATCCTCCTATCTTGGCCTCCCAAGTACTGGGACTGTTAGTTTTGGTGTTTTTTTTGGGGGGGGGGGCTGGGGATTGAACCCAGGGATATTCTATCTCTGAGCTATACCCATAGCCCTATTTTTATTTTTTTAAATTTTGAAACAGGTTCTCACTAAGTTGTGGAGGGCCTCACTAAGTAGCTGAGGCTAGCCTTGAACCTGTGATCCTCCTGTCTCAGCCTGCCAAGTAATGGGATTACAAGCATGTGCTACCAAGCCTGGCTGTTGAAACAGGGCTGTGCTAGGTTGCTGAGAGACTCTGCATTGGTGAGGCTGGACTTGAACCTGCAATCCTCCTGTCTCAACCTCCCTAGTGCTGGGATTACCGGCATGTGCCACTATACACGGCCTAATTTCCTTTTTACTGTTCTAAGATTCTAGTCAGGATACCATGTAACTTCATATTATTTATTTATATCCCCATATATTTATATCCCCAGCTCTATTTTATTTTTTGCAGTACTGGGGTTGAGTCTAGGGGCACTCTATATCAGAGCTACACCTCAGCCCTTTTGTTTTGTTTTGAAACAGGATTTTATTAGGTTTCTGAGAGTCACGCTAAGTTGCTGAAGCTAGCTTCGAACCTGAAATACTCTTGTTTTTGCCTCCCAAGTACTGGAATTACATGCGTGTAGCACCACACCCAGCCCCTACAGAACATTTTGCAGTCACAGCTCCTTGGGCTCCTCTCCCTGGTGACAGTTGTCTTGCTTCCCTTGTCTTTGATGACCTTGCCCTTTCGGGAAGAGTGCCAGTTGGATGTTTTGTAGAATGGCCCTCAACTGTATTTTGATATTTTTCTCACACTAAATTGAGGTTGTGAGGTTTGGGAAGGAAGATCGCGGAAGCACCATGATCATCAGATCGTATCAAGGGTATCCATCATCATGACTTATGACTTGGTGGTAACACCGACCAGATGGCTGAGCTGCTTTTTGCCAGGTGTCTCCACTGTAAAGTTCCTCTTTTTCTATCCGTTTTAGAAGTCACTGTGCAGAGCCCATACCTAAGGAGTGGGGATTTATGTTCTCATATCTTGAAGATGAAGTATCTACATAAATTATTTGGAGCTGAGTGTGGTGGCTTATACCTACCTGCAATCCCAGTACTCAGGAGGCTCAGGCAAGCCTCAGCAACTTAGCAAGACCCTGTTTCAAAATAAAAAATAAGCCGGGCGTGGTGGCACACGCTTGTAATCCCTGTGCTTGGGAGGCTGAGACAGGAGGATCGCACAGGTTCGAAGCCAGCCTCAGCTACTTAGGTTCTCAGCAACTTAGTGAGACCCTGTTTGCAAATAAAATATAAAATGGGTCTGGGAGTATAGCCTGGAGGTAGAAAGCCTCTGGGTTCCACCCCCAGTAACACCTAAATAAATAAATAAATAAATAAATAAAATAAAGCTGGGCATGGTGGCACACACTTGTAATCCCAGTACTTAGAAAACTGAGACAGGAGGATCTGGGTTCACAGACAGCATCAGCTACTTAGTGAGGCCTTCTACAACTTAGTGAGACCCTGTTTCAAAGTTAAAAAATTTAAAAAAAATGGGCTAGGAGTATAGCTCGGAGGTAGAATGCCCCTGGGTTTCATACCCAGTACTGCTAAATAAATAAATAATAAATAAATAAATAAATATTAAAAATAAAAAAATAAGGCTGGGAGATGTAGCTCAGAGGTAGAATGCCCTTGGGTTCAATCTTTAGTACAAAAAAATTATTTAAAAATTTCTGCAAAGCCGGGCGTGGTGGCGCACGCTTGTAATCCCCGCGCTTGGGAGGCATAGACAGGAGGATCACGCAGGTTCGAAGCTAGCCCCGCGCGCTGGCTTAGGAGACCCCGTTTCCAAATAAAAATGCAAAAATAGGTCTGGGAGTGTAGCCCGGAGGTAGAAGGGCTTCCAGGAACCCCAGTACCACCAAAAAAAAAAAAAAAATTTCTGCATGGACAATGTGTCTCTTCTCCCCACCCATTAATTTATTCAATCATTTGTTTATATTATTATTAATACTGACTCATAGGCTTTTATTTTATACTTTGGATTATAATTTAATATTATTTTATTTACTTATATACTTACCTAAGATTCTTCAATCTTTGCTCATTGAGAACTCTTTCAATTGGCTCCTCTGCCCCTTTGACATAATCTCAAATACTTATATTAGCACTTTATTATTTTCTGGCACTACAGGATGTGCCAGACCCATCTTGGGTATTTCCTACCCCAACATAAAATCAGCCATTTCTCTAAAACACCCTTAGTTGCTTTTTTTTTTTTTTTGATACTGGGGATAGAACCCAGGGGCATTCTTCCTCTGAGTTACACCCTCAGCCCTATTTTTTATTCTTTATTTTGAAACAGGGTCTCACTGAGTTGCAAAGAGCCTAAGTGCTGAGGCTGTCTGTGAACTGTGATCCTCTTGTCTCAGACTCCCAAATGCTGGGATTGCAAACATGTGCCACCACACCTGGCCCTTAGTTGCTTTTATTAAAAAAATAGTTTTAGAAACCAAAATCTGGGTACAAAGTGTCTATGTCTACACTAGGAAACATGCTATGTCTATTAGGATCTCCAAGCCAACAGATCAAAAGACCAGTGTATATACATATATCTATAAATATTTCCTTATGTAAACATCTGTGTTCATGTTAAACTGAACATGAGTTCTTACTGATGCTCCAGCTTTTGAAAATTTTCCTTCTGGTGCTGAGCCTTCAACCTCAGAGCAGTCTACCTCGAAGCTACACCTCCAGCCCTTAAGTTTTTATTTTAAAAGAGGGCATCCCAGCCAGGCATGATGGCACATGCTTGTAATCCAGTACTTGGGAGGCTGAGACAGGAGGATTGCAGATTTGTGGCAGTCATAGAAACTACGTGAGGCCTTCCATGATTTAGTGAGACTGTTTCAAAAAGAAGAATAAAAAATAGGAGGTTTAGCTCAGAGGTAGAATGCTCCTGGGTTCCATCCCTACTATTGAGAGAGAGAGAGAGAGAAAGAGAGAGAGACAGACAGACAGAAGGAAGGAAGAAGAAGGAAAAGGAAAAGGAGACGAAGAAGGAGGAGGAGGAGGAGAAGGAGGGGAGAGGAGGAGGAGGAGGAGGGGAAGGAGGGTGGAAAGGAGAGGAGAGAAGAAAAAAGAAAAAGAAATGGGCTTTCCCAAGTAATAGCATGCTAGCCTGGAACCTACTACAATCCTATCTCAGTCTGTGAAGCCCTGGGATTGCAGGTGTGCACCACCACACCCAGCTTGTCTTCAGCTTTGATTGACTATTACATGGACCTTTCTATCCTTCTCCCTTGCTTATCTATAAATTCTCACTCCAACAGTGAACAACCTGGTCCCTGTGTCTGCCATCCACGGACTCACTCATTCTATTGTATTGTATTGCAGTATTAGAATTGTTGACCCACATCACCAAGTGAAACAGTTTTATCACTTAAAGTGATTTCTCCTTCCTTTCTTTCCTGTGTGTTTTATAGTGTTCTACCTCTGAGGTATACCTCTTACCCTTTTATATTTTTTATTTTATTTCTTTTTTTTAAATTTTTATTTACTTGGTGCTGAGGATCGAACCCAGGGGCATTCTACCTCTGAGCTACACCTCCACCCCAATTTTTCTTTTTCTTTCTTTCTTTTTTTTTTTCGGCACTAGGGAGGGAACCCAGGGGCATTCTATCTCTGAGTGACACACCCTAGCCCTATTTTTATTTTTTTATTTTGAAATAGGGTCTTACTGAGTTACAAAGGGCCTCACTAAGTAGCTGAGGCTGGTTTTTTTTTTTTTTTTTGGTGGTACTGGGGTTCCTGGAAGCCCTTCTACCTCCGGGCTACACTCCCAGACCTCTTTTTACATTTTATATTTGGAAACAGGGTCTCCTAAGCCAGCGCGCGCGGCTGGCTTCGAACCTGCGCGATCCTCCTGTCTCTGCCTCCCAAGCGCGGGGATTACAAGCGTGCGCCACCACGCCCGGCCAGAGGCTGGTTTTGAACCTGTGCGATCCTCCTGTCTCAGCCTCCCAAATGCTCGGATCACAGGCATGTGCCACCACACTTGGCTCTGATTTTTATTCTTTATTTTGAACTTACGTCTCACTAAGTTGCAGATCACACTAAGTAACTAAGGCTGGTAGTGAACCAGGTCCTTTTTTTTTTTTTTTTTTTTTTTTTTTTGCGGGTCTGGGGATGGAACCCAGGGGCATTCGACCTCTGAGCTACACCCCCTGCCCAATTTTTTATTCTTTGTTTTGAAACAGGGTTTCACTGAGTTGCGGAGGGCCTCACTAAGTAGCTGAGGCTGTCCGCATACCGTGATCCTCTGGTCTCAGCCTCCCAAATGCTGGAACTACAAGTGTGCGCCACCATGCCTGGCTTTTTTTTTTTTTTTTTAACAGGGTCTCAGTAAGTTGCTGAGGCTGGCCTGGAACATGTGTTCCTCTTCTTTCAGCCTCCCCAGTACTGGGATTACAAGCTTGTGCCACCATGCCTGGCCTTAAAGTGATTTCTTACAGGCAATTGTTTTTGCTTTTAGTATTACAGATTCTTACAGATTTCACTAATTTCTGAAGTTACTTAAGGGCAGTAGCTTCTTCCCTACCTCGTTCAATGAGATTGTTTTAGTGTGTGTGTGTGTGTGTGTGTGTGTGTGTGTGTTTTACTGGGATTGAATCCAAGATATTTTACCTCTAAGCTATGCCCCCGCCCCTGTTTGGATGGATGGATGGATGGATTGTGGTGCTGAGGGTTGAACCCAGGGGCATTTTTTTTTCCTGTGGTACTGGGGATGGAACCCAGGGGCATTCCACCTCCGAGCTACACCCCTAGCCCTATTTTTTTTATTCTTTATTTTGAAACAGGGACTCATTGAGTTGCAAAGGGCCTCACCGAGTAACTGAGGCTGTCTGCGAACTGCAATCCTCCTGTCTCAGCCTCCCAAATGCTGGGATTACAAGCATGTGCCCACACCCTGGCTAACCCAGGGGCATTCTACCTCTGAGCACACAGGTGTGTATCACCATGCCTGCTTCTTATTTTGTTTTGAAACAGAATCTTGCTAAGTTATGGAGTATCTTGCTAAGTTGCTGGAACTGGCCTTGAACTTGTGATCCTCCTGTCTCACCCTCCCAGTGCTGGAATTGCAGGCATGTGCCATCACACCCAGTTTCTTCTTTTTTTTTTAAACTACTTTCATTGGTGTCTTGTGGTCTCACATCATAATGTAGTTAATAGTGATAATGACATACTATTTTTTATTTTGAAACAGTCTCACAAGGTTGCTGAGGCTGGTCTCCAATGTGCAGTCCCCCTTTCTCAGCTTCCCAAGTAGCGGGATTACAGGCACCACCAGGACTTTCAGGTTTCATACATTTTTATTGCAGTTAGATTTTACTGTCATGGTCTGCATTCCTTCCTGGACCTCCCTTACATCCTAAATGATTCTATTTTGGTCTGCATACATTAAGCTTCACTCTTTGTGTTGCACAATTCTGCAGGTTGACGTTGTGTATCCACAAATGTTATTAATACAGGATCGTTTCACCTGCCCGAAGAGCGCGCCGTGCTCTGTCTCTCTGCTCTGCATCCCCGGCGGCCTCGGAAGTATTCTTCGTCTCTATAGTTTCACCCTTCTCAGCATGTCACATGATTGGAATCATACAGTGTGTGGTCATTTCAGACTGGCTTTTTTCACTTCATAACATGCATTCAAAGTTCCTCCGGGTCTTTTCCTGGCTGGATGGTGCATTTCTTTTTATCTCTGAATAAGTACAGTTTACTCAGTCAAGCAACATCTTACTGCAGAGCTAAAGGAGAAACCATCTTCACAGTCACTGGAGTCGGTGGCAGGTAGGTGACTTATAGCGCAGTAAGAACTATATTACACACACAGGCAAGGTGCAGCGGGCGCCCGTCAGAGACACTGTATCTCTGTGGTCATGTGTTGGGGTGTGGATACAGAGAAAAGCTGGCATTTGTCTAGAGCCTTGAAGATATAGTAGGCATTTGGGTGGGAAGAGAGGAGGAAGGTGATTTAGGAACATGAACTTGCCAACAGGTATAACAAAAACACGATAGAAGCTGGGTGCAGCGGTGCACACCGGTAAGTCCAGCTACTTGCCAGAATGAGTCAGGAGAATTCCAAGTGCGAGGCCAGCCTGTGCCGGGGTCCAGCCCTAGCAAGAGTCGAGGTTCGTGTGTTGGTGAGAGGAGAGCCGAGGTCGAATGAGAGAAGAGCTGTCACACGAGACCAGGTTCAAACTTCTCCGCTTTATTCAGGATTTGTTACAATTTTTATATTTTCTTTTTTGGGAGAAAGGCAAGGGCATAGCCATGCAAGCAGGAACTCCAAGGACAGGAAAAGTTTCATTTTTTTACAGAGTTCAGGGCAATGGTGGCAGACATTTTTTTTTGGTGGTGGTACTGGGGGTGGAACCCAGAGGCTTTCTACCTCCGGGCTATACTCCCAGACCTTTTTTTTAAATACTTTATTTGGAAACAGGGTCTCACTAAGTTGCTGAGAGCCTCACTAAGTAGCTGAGGCTGGCTTCAAACCCGTGCAATCCTCCTATCTCTGCCTCCCAAGCGCGGGGATTACAAGCAAGCGTGCGCCATCACGCCCGGCTTAAGGGTGTCAGACATTTAAATAATCACAGTATGCTTTGTCTCCCTTCACAAGGCTGACTCAAACTTAATCTTATACAATGGCCCAAACTAAGGTCAGTTTGAACTTAATGTTTGGCCCAAACTTTATCCTTAGTAAAAAAATCTTTGCTGTCTGAGTCTCTCACAAGCCGCTGCCCATCAGTTTTAGTTATAATGCTTATACATAAAATTCCAATTATACATATTGATCCAAATAATCCTAAAATAATTTTTTGAAGAAAGGAATGCTAGACATACTTCATGGGGGATCTACGCCTTTGCGGATTCCCTGATCGAGCTTTCTCAAGATCTGCATGAGATGCTGTAGCAAGCCTGGGCAACTTAGCGACACCCTGTCTCAAAATAAGAAATAGAACAGTCTGGGAATGTAGCTCAGGGGTAGAGTGTTCCTGGATTCAATCCCCAAGACACACACACACACACACACACACACACACACACACACACACACACAACCACGAAGGTGGTAGAATTTGCCTTGGGTCTTGGATACAAGTACTGAATTAATTACTTAATTAACTAATTATTTTGCAGTACTGGGGGTTGAATCTAGGGGCATTCTATCTTAGAGCTAAACCTTCAGCTCTATTTTTTTTCTTTTTTTGGTGGTACTGGGGTTCCTAGAAACCAGACCTATTTTTTTAATATATTTTTATTTGGAATCAGGGTCTCTTAAGCCAGCAAGGCTGGCTTCGAACCTGCACGAACCTCCTGTCTCCGCCTCCCAAGCATGGGGATTACAAGCGTGCGCCACCACGCCCAGCCAGCCCTATTTTTTATTCTATTCTATTTTTTATTCTTTATTTTGAAACATGGTCTAAGTTGCAGATGGCCTCACTAAGTAGCTGAGGCTGGTTGTCAATCTGTGGTCCTCCTGTCTCAGCCTCCTAAGTACTGGGATTACAAGCATGCACTCTCGTGCCCATCTCTGAACACTTTATACACATCTTTCCCTCACTGAAGTGGACTTACACATGTTTAGCACACGTGCATGAAAAGGTATTTAAGGACTCTATTCTTCCCCCTGTTGAAAACTGACTACTGGTGGGCTTGCTAGTCACGTGTGTGTGAGCGCAGGGAGGGGGGCACTGTCTTACGTGTGTAAAACCATTGCCTTTTGATCTCTGGGTGCGGCTTCCACTCTCAGCTCTTCCCAGGCCCTTATCTCACAGTCTCTAATGCTTCGGAGAAGCTACTGTGGGGGCTGGGGTGTAGCTAGGTGGCAGAGCTCTTGCGTAGCATGCACAAGGTCCTGGGTCCAATCCCCAGCACTGAAGAAGTAAGCAAGCAAGAAGAAAAGAAAAGAAAGGAGCTTCTGAGAACCTCACTCCTCAGAGGCTCGTCACCCCTCTGTCTTACCTAGGGGTCAGACCTTGAGACCACCTCATTTCTTATTTTCTTCTCTATCCCCAAAACTCTTTTTACCTAAACAAGTCTAGAAATAGTGATCGGGAACTGGAATCAGCACTGGAAGACACTGAGTTCTTTGTTCATAAAATGAGGTCACCTTTCTTTTGACTCTACCCCTTGTGAGTGTCCTAAAGCAAGTCAAAGCAATTCTATTCATCTGCATTCAGCCTGTCTACTTTCTACTCAAAGAATTCAAGACTGACTTTGTAGCTGGGCATGGTAGCACATCCCTGTAATCCTAGTACTTGGGAGGCTGAGACATGATCACAGGTTTGAGGATAGCTTCAGCAAGTAGTGAGACTCTCATCAACCTAGTGAGACCCTTTATCAAAAATACAAATAAGAGCTGAGCCATGATAGCAAAAGCTTGTAATCCCAGTGCTTGGGAGGCTGAGACAGGAGGATCGCAGGTTCTCGGCCAGCCTTGGGTACTTAGTGAGGCCCTCTACAACGTAGTGAGATCTCGTTTCAAAATTAAGAATAAAAAAAGATGTACATGATGGTACATGCTTGTAATCCCAGTGCTTGGGAGGCTGAAACAAGAGGATCGCACAGGTTCAAAGCCAGCCCCAGCTACTGAGTGAGGCTCTCAGCAACTTAGTGAGACCCTGTTTCCAAATAAAACATAAAATAGGTCTGGGAGAATAGCCTAGAGGTGGAATGCCCCTGGGTTCTAACCTCTGTAACACACATACACACACACACACACACACACACACACACACACACACACACCCCCGGGTGTGGTGGCGCATGTTTGTAATCCCAGTACTTGGGAGGCTGAGACAGGAGGATCTGGGTTTGTGGCCAGCCTCAGCTACTTAGTGAGGCACTACACAATTTAGTGACACTGTTTCAAAATAAAGAATAAAAAAAAAAAAATCAGACTGGGGGGTGTAGCTTGAAGGTAGAATATGCCTGGGTTCAATCCTGAGTTCCACAAAAATAAAATAAAATAGTACTAGGGGTGTAGCTGGGAGGCAGAATGCTTCTGAGTTCAATCCTTAGCACCAAAAAAAAAAAAAAAAAAAAAAAAAAGACTGAACTCCTTTCCCTCAGGCTGGAAGCCATCAGAACAGCACTGCAAACTCTCTAGAGCAAACAGCTATAAAAGCCAGACCTGGTGGTAGGTACTTGGGAGGCTGGGAGGAGGATTGCTGATTCGCGAACAGCCTCAGTAACTTAGTGAGACCTTGATCTCTTTTTTTTTCTTTTCTTTTTTTCTTTTCTCTTTCTTTCTTTCTTTCTTTCTTTCTTTCTTTCTTTCTTTCTTTCTTTCTTTCTTTCTTTCTAGTACTGAGGATTGAAACCAGGGGCATTCTCCCTCTGAGCTACATCCCAACCCTATTTTATTTTTGTTTTGGATCATGGCCTCACAACATTGTTGATGGCCCCACTAAGTTGCTGAGGCTGGTAGTGAATCCTCCAGTCTTAGCTGCTCAAGTATGTGTGCCGCCATGCCATGCTGGTGAGACTCTTTCAAATTAAAAAAAAATTTTTAAAAGGGATGTAGCTCCCAGGTAGAATATGCCTAGGTTCAATCCCCAGTAACACACACACACACACACCACAAGCTCTAAGATGTGTTACCTAGAAAAGTGAGAGCTGCTTTGGGCGCTGCAAGACAGCATGTCAGTGTGTACCCAACGACAAATGACTAGTATGGCAGAATCTTTGATGAAGACTTGGCACTCTACTGACTCCGCGGATCTTTCTCACATTTTATCCACTGCGCTCTGTCAGGAAACGTGTACGGAGCGACATCTCACATAGCTAAAAATAGAGCCGCGGTTCATTTGACACCCACTACGAGGTGACAGAAATAGAGCCAAGTAATTCAGAATTATTATTTCCACCATTTCAGATACTGGCAAATTGGGTTTCCTATATTTACTTCCTAAGATGTAAGTTCTTCCAAAAAATCAAACTCAAGTTTGTTGTGGAATTAAATTGCAGAAGCTGAGAAATTATAGCAAGTCACGACTGCATGAATATAAACATGGGGCTTCTCCTCAGATGGCCAGTTAGCACTTAGTCCATGGTCTTTATAATCTTATCATTATTTTAATCATACCTTTCCCTTTAGAAAACTGTTACCTTAGTCAAGTTCGAGGCGGCTGTGTAGACGGCCAGGTCTGTTTCTAGTCTGAAGCTCACTGAGGGTGGCGTGCGTGTCCAGTGTCCTTGTGCCCTCGGGGCAGCACAGGCTTCCACCTCTCCTCTAATATTCATGGTACTAGGACATCCCCTTACCTATTTAAAAAAAATTTTTTTTTCTCAGTACATGGAACTGAACCCAGGGGCACTCTACCACTGAGCTACATCCTCCGGCCTTTTTATTTTTCATTTTGAGACAAGGTCTCACTAAGTTGTCTAGGATGGCCTTGAACTTGGGATCTTCATGCCTCGTCCTAAAGAATTGTTTGGATTACAGACATGTACTAAGCCAGGCCTAAACCCCCTAGGTTTTTTTTTTTTTTTCTGTTGTTGTTGTTGTTGTTTTTTGTTTTTTTGTTAGTGCAGATTGAATCCAGTAGCATTCTATCTCCAAGCTAAACCTCTAGTCATTTTTTTGTGGTGCTAGGGATGGAACTCAGGAGCATTCTACCTCCAAGCTACACTTCCAGCCCTATTTTTTATTCTTTATTTTGAAACAGTGTCTCACTAAGTTGCAGAAGCCTCACTAAATAGCTGAGGCTGTCCTCGAACCACGATCCTCTTGTCTTAGCCTCCCAAATGCTGGGATTACAAGTGTGCACCACCACGCCCAGCTCTAATCATCTTCTGTATTTGTTTTCTGAAGGGTCTCGCTAAGAGGCTGAAGCTGGCCTGGAACCTGCGATCTTCCTGTCTCATTTTCCCAAGTACTGGAATTATAGGCTCACTGCACTAGGTTTTAAGTAGGATACATGACCCCAGCCTGCCTTATAATAGGAGTGGCCTGGTAACTAAGTTCAGGCAAATGAGCTGTAAGCATAAGGTCTATATAGCATGGAACCTTCCTTCGTTTAGCTTTCTTCTTCATCCCTTCCTTCTTTCTGCTGGCTGGATGGTGGATTTGATGGCTAGAGGTGAGCAGCTATTTTGAGTCATGAAGTGATCTAAAAAGAGAAACCAGGCCTGGCAAACCAACTTCATGGAATCACCGTATCAGTTCTGGCCTGCCTCACTCTAGACCTTTACTAGGATAAGCTTCTGTCTTGTTCAGGCCACTGTCACTTGCAGGAGAGCATAATTCTAATTAATAAGCTCCGTGATCCTGACAGATCCTAGTATATTACCAGTGGAAGAATATAGTCATACACATTCGCTGAATAAATGTTGCAAATAGGGCTGTGGGGATGCACCTATTTTTAATTGGTTACTGTTTTTATTGGTCCAGAGGTTTGGTGATGAGGCCATTCAAGGCTGGAGGGAAATGAGATGAAGCTGCTCAACAGATGGCTGCCGATTATCAGTCACATAAGGAATGATTGGTTGAAGATAAGATGAGAGAAAGAGGACATCGCTAGGCATGGGGAGTGTGAGAACAACTGTTCCTACCCAGAGGATAATGAGCAAGTAGCTCGGAGCCTACATCACTGCTTCTCACACGGGCTGATTTTGTACCTCAGGGGACACTGGCAACACCTGGAGACATTTTCGGTTGTCGTAACTGGTTGGGAGAGGAGTGGTGCTCTGAGGCTCTAGTGAGCAGAGGCTGGGGTTGCTACTAAAAATCCTACCTTGCAATGGAGTGTGGTGGCGCTCGCCTGTAATCCCAGTATTTGGGAGGCTGAGGCAGAAGGATCACAGGTTCTAGTCCAGCCTCAGCAATTTTGCAAAGCCCTCAGTAACTTAGTAAGACCCTGTTTCAAAATAAAAGAATAAAATAGTGCTTGAGAGCCCGGCGTGGTGGCGTACGCTTGTAATCCCAGCATTCGGGAGGCTGAGACCCGAAGATACAGTTTGCAGACAGCCTCAGCTACTTAGTGAGGCCCTCTGCAACTCAGTGAGACTCTGTTTCAAAATAAAGAATAAGCCAGGCGTGGTGATGGACGCTTGTAATCCCCGTGCTTGGGAGGCAGAGATAGGAGGATCGCGCAGGTTCAGAGCCAGCTGTGCTGGCTAAAGAGACCCTGTTTCCAAATAAAAAAGTATAAAAATAGGTCTGGGAGTGTAGCCGGGAGGTAGAAGGGTTTCCAGGAACCCTAGTACCACCAAAGTAAATAAATAAAATAAAGAAAGAAAGAATAAACCAGGCGTGGTGGCACATGCTTATAATCCCTGTGCTTGGGATGCAGAGACAGGAGGATCGCACAGGTTTGAAGCCAGACTCAGCAATTAGTGAGGCTCTCAGCAACTTAGTGAGACCCTGTTTCCAAATAAAATAGTAAGTAGGTCTGGGAGTATAACCCGGAGGTAGAAAGCCTCTGGGTTCCACCCCCAGTACCATCAATCAATCAATCAATCAATAATAAAATAGGGCAGGGAGTATAGCTCAGAGGTAGATTGCCCCGGGGTTCCATCCTCAGACCCGACTAAAAATAAAATAAAATAAAAATAAAATAAAATAGGGCTCGGGAATTAGCTCAGAGGGAGAAGCCCCTAAGTCGAATCCCTAGCATCAATTAACAAGCAAACAATAAATAAATAAGTAAATAAATAAATAGGGTTGGCAGTGTAGCTCAGAAGTAGAATGCCCCTGGGTTCAATCCCTAGTACAAAAATAAATAAATTAAAAAAAAATCCTACCTTGCACAGGACAGTTCCATAACAAAGAATGATCTGGCTCAAGCGTTGCTAGTGCTGAGGTGAAGAACCCTGCTCTAGCTGACTCCGAGTGCCCTTGGTGTTCAGGCCACAGGTAAAGTGGATCGTTTAGCCAGCCTGGATAACAGCTTGAAATAGACAGCCCAGACTTTCGTGTTCAGCATCATTAAGCAGCTTTGGGACTGAGCTGGGTACTTGCAAAGTGCTCTGTGAATATGAAATAGCTTATATCCCAGAGTTCCTCCCACAGCGCAAAGATAATTGTGCTCTACCCAAGGCTAAGGGAGACCGTGACGAGCTCTCAGACCAGCAAAAGGTGAGCAGTGTCGTCTCAAGGGGCCGCATAGAGGAGCTCTTTCCCATTCAGAATGCAGGGAGGGGAGCGACACTGACAGTGCTTCCCTTTGGAGGCGTGTCTTCTGAGTCCTGGCTGTGGGAATCATCCCCCCATTCCCAAGGCTGGGCCTGTGCCTCAGCGGCCGAGGGTAGATCTATTCTTGATTCTGTGGCTGAGTTGCTGTTTGAACTGAAGTAACCCTCTGGCTTTTCCAAGCATCACTTTTTCTTACAGTGTGAAAGTCAAAATTACCATTAGCTGGAGGGGAGGCCCGAGGGCAAGAGGAAGAGCCTGCTGAGGGAGCTGCTCTGGCCACAGGCCCTGTGCAGGAGCCGGGAGCTCAGCCTCCATCATCTCTGTCTGCGCTAGAATGACAGTATTGTGGACGTGAAGACTCACTTCTATTCTTGCTTCTGTGTTAGCATACATGTATTTATTTCTCATATTAGTTAGATCATAAAAGATAATCTTGTTTCTCTCTCTCTCTCTTTTTTTTTTTTTTTTTTTTTTTTTTTGGTGGTGGTACTGGGGTTCCTGGAAGCCCTTCCTCCTGGCTACACTCCCAGACCTATTTTTACATTTTTATTTGGAAACAGGGTCTCTTAAGCCAGCGCGCGCGGCTGGCTTTGAACCTGCGCGATCCTCCTGTCTCTGCCTCCCAAGCGCGGGGATTACAAGCGTGCGCCACCAAAAATTTTCACCTAACTTCATTAGTTACTGATTGCATGCCGATTAGCACGAAGCCCCATGCCTGGTGTTTTATGGTTCCTGCCCACAAAAGGCTTTCATTTCAGTGGAGAAGCAGGCAGTCACACAAACAAATTGCAGTACCAAGTAGAGAGCCACAGCACCATAAAAGAGGCATAGACAAAGGGTGATGGGGTCGCAAAAAATGGGATGATTGATATTATTGCAAGAGGTAGTTTCAGTCATTTTTTTTAGGCGGTTCTTGGGATTGATCCCAAGGGTGTTCTACCTTCAAGCTATATACTCTTGGACCTATTTTGTTTTTTATTTTGAAACAGATTCTCATTTAATTGCTAAAACTGGCCTCAAAACTATGATCCTCCTATCTCAGCTTCCCAAGTACCAGGGTACAGAGCCACCACACCTGGTTATCTTTTTTTTTTTTTTTTGGTACTGGGGATGGAACCCAAGGGCATTCTACCTTCAAGCAACACCTTCGGCCCTATATTTTATTCTTTATTTTAAAACAGGTTCTCACTGATTTGCAAAGGGCCTCATTACTAAGTAGCTGAGGCTGGCTTTGGTGGTACTGGGGTACCTGGAAGCCCTTCTACCTCCGGCTACACTCCCAAGGGCTACACTCCCAGACCTATTTTTATACTTTTTTTTAAATGTGGAAACAGGGTCTCTTAAGCCAGCTGGCTTCGAGCCAGCGCGATCCTCCTGTCTCTGCCTCCCAAGCGCGGATTACAAGCGTACGCCACCACGCCCCGGCCTGAGGCTGGCTTTGAACCTACGGGATCCTCTTGTCTCAGCCTCCCAAATGCTGAGGTTACAAGTGTGTGCCACCATGCCTGGCTGGTTATTTTATTTATTGATTGATTGATTGGTTCCAACCCCAGTACCACACACAAAAAAAAAAAAAAAAAGAAAGAAAGAAAGAAAAGAAATTGAACCCAGGGACATTTGAATGTCTGAGCTATACCCCTAGCCCTGCTTTATGTTTTATTTTATTTTATTTTATTTTTTATTTTATTTTATTTTATTTTTTGGTGGTACTGGGGTTCCTGGAAGCCCTTCTACCTCCGGTATACACTCCCACGGGCTACACTCCCAGACCTATTTTTTTTTAACATTTTTATGTGGAAACAGAGTCTCTTAAGCCAGCGAGGCTGGCTCTGAACCAGCGCGATCCTCCTGTCTCCGCCTCCCAAGCGCGGGGATTACAAGCGTGCGCCACCACGCCCGGCTTTATGTTTTATTTTGAAACAGAGCCTCACTAAGTTTCTAAGGGTCTCACTAAGTTGCTGAGGCTGGCCTCAAACCTGCGATTCTTCTCTTGAGAGAGAAGTACAGAGATTACAGAGCGTGTGCTCAGCTCGCATTGTTCAATACATTCATTAGTTGATGGACATATTAGTCCATTTTCTATTGCTGCAACAAAATAGCAATTACCTACCTACTCAGGCTAGGTAATATATACAGTTCTGGAAACCCAAGAACATGGTGCCAACATTGGCGTTTTCTGGCAAGGATGCCCTTGACTGCATCACCTCAAGGCAAATGGCATCATGGAGGAAATTCGTAGAAGAGGAAGAGATTGTGTGGTGTGACAGAAAGCCAGAGAGCAATTCAGGGGTCAGCTCACTCTTTCATAACAACCCTCTTGAGTGAAGTCCTATGGAACTAAACATCTCCCACTAGGCCCCACCTCTTAAAGGCTCCACACCACCTCTCACTGTCATCACTCTGGTGACCAAGCTTCCAACACAATGAACCCTTGGAGGAACACACTCAAATCATATCCAAACCATTGCAATAGACACTTAGTTTATTTCTTTTTTGTGTGTGTGTATATGGTACTGGTTTTTTTTTTTTTTTTTTTTTTTTTTTTTTGGTGGTACTGGGGTTTCTGGAAGCCCTTCTACCTCCGGGCTACACTCCCAGACCTATTTTTATATTTTTGAAACTGGTACTGGGTATTGAACTCAGGGGCATGCTACCTCCAAACTATACCCTTTGCCCTATTTTTTAGTCTTTATTTTGAAACAGTGTCTCACTAAGTTTCAGAGGGCCTAAGTAGCTGAGGCTGGCCATGAACCTGCAATCCTCCTATTTTAGCCTCCAAGTACTGGGATTACAAGCATGTGCCACCATGCCCAGCTTACTTAATTTCTACCCCCCCCCCCAGTACTTGACTGCTAAGCTATAGTCTCAACCCACTCCTTTATCTATTTATTTATTTATTTATTTATTTATTTATTTATTTATTTATTTTTGAGGAAGGGCTTCTTTAAGCTGCCAAGGCTGGCCTCAAACTTTCAATCCTCATGTTTCAGCCTCCCAAGTCACTAGGATTATAGATTTGTGCATCACCGTGGCCTGATGTTTACACTTTTTTTTTTTAATTTTGCAGTACTGGGAATGGAACCCAGGGGCATTCTACCTCTGAGCTGTACCCTCAGCCCTATTTTTTATTCTTTATTTTGAAACAGGGTCTCACTGAGTTGCAAGGTCCTCACTACGTAGCTGAGGCTGTCTGCAAACTGCGATCCTCCTGTCTCAGCCTCCCAAATGCTGGGATTACAAGCGTGCACCACCAAATCAGCTTGTTTCCACTTTTTAGCTACTCTAAATAATGCTGCTAAGAATATTTGCGTACAAGCTTCAGCGTGGACATATTTTATTCAGTTCTTTTGGTTATATAACCAGTAGAATTGCTTAGTCATAAAATGGATCAATCTTAAGGCCAAGGCTCCAGAGAAGTTTTTCTTTTTCTTTTTAATAGATTTTAATTTTTAGAGCAGTTTTTAATTTATAATTTTGGGGGGTGCTAGGGATTGAATGCAGGGCTTTGTGCATGCCAGGCAAGTGCTCCACCACTGAGCTACATCCTTGGTCCTTATTGGTTTTAAGTTTACAGACAGTGTGGAAGGCATAGAGAATTCTCATATACTCCTTACCCCCACACATGCAAACCTTTCTCCATTATTAACAAAGGAAAAGTTCTGAATTGTCCATATCTCAGTTTGAATTGCTTAGAATAGCCAATCAGATTACTTTATCCTAGTACCTCGGAGACACATTTTAGTTAGCAAGGGAAGCATAATTTTAGACCTTGGGCAGAACTAAAGGAAGATACTTGCAGTAGGACTCTTATCATGACGGAAGCACTACCCCAGATCGGGCGAAGAGGGGAATTTTCTGGCAGCTTCTCATCTTTGCAGCAGATGTTGCTAGAACTCAGGGATGTCTGAAGCCAAGAGATCTGCACCACAAGCTCGCCCCCCACCTCTCTGCTTCCTTCAGCTCCAGGCTTTCTCTGCCAGCATAGCCTCCCTCAGGGCAAGGAGCAGGACTGCCAGCAAGTCCCCCGCCGCAGCTCTGCAGATTTGTCTACTCTGCAGCCTCTAGACAGAGGCTGAATGTTCTAAGATCCAAGTAAAAAAATTCCTGGTGGTGCCGAGGTGTGGTGGCACACATCTATAATCCCAGTGCTTGAGAGACTGAGACAGGAGGATTGCAGGTTTGAGGACAGCCTCAACAATTTAGTGAGACCCTTAGCAACGTAGCAAGACCCTGTTTCAAAATAAAATAGGGCTAGGGGTACACACACACACACACACACACACACACACACACACACACACACTATGGTTGGTGATGGTGATGGATGCTTATTAACTTGGCTTGTAATTTGACCTGGTCTAGACCACACTACAAAATGCTCTGTGATCAGTGTATAAAGTAGTCAGATTGGTCTAGTTTGGGTCACATTTACACAAAAAGACTTGCCAATAGTGACCAAAAAGCATGATTTGTAATAACTTGGCAGCTCCCTTAGAAACACACAGTTAGAGTGGGAAGAAAAAAATGCTCTGGTAGAAAAGGGATGTTCTTCCCTGTAGAAGGGAGGAGGCGTACTGAACCAATACCTTGTAGGTGTCCGCCAGAACAGCCTGGTGGATCACAGTGGCCTGGGCAGCACGAGAGCCTTGGAGGTCTGGGATGGCCAGAAAGTTCAGAGGGAGGTCAGAGTGCAGCAGACACAAACACCTAACAGCTCCACATACTCCTCCCCAAAATATCCATAATTTATGCTTCTAATCATGTCACAAACCATGTGTCTGCTGAGCTGCACTCCGCAGATGCCTCTTACCTTCTCCAGTTCAGGTAGCTGGGGAAGGGGATGTGCTCAGTATTTTCTTCCCAGAAGGTCTTGTGGTGGCGCACGCCTGTAATGCCAGCACTTAGGAGTCTGAGACAGGTGGACTGCAAGTTTGAGACCCATCTCAGCAACTTAGTGAGGCTCTCAGCAACCTAGTGAGAACCTGTTTCAAAACAAAGCAAAACAAAATTTTAAAGGATGTGGGGGGCTGAGCATAGTGGCACATGCTTGTAATCCCAGCATTCGGGAGGCTGAGACACGAGCATCCAGGTTCTCAGCCAGCCTCAGCTACTTAGTGAGGCCCTCCGCAGCTTAGTGAGACCCTGCTTCAAAATAAAGAATAAAAGCCAGGTGTGTTGGCGCACGCTTGTAATCCCCGCGCTTGGGAGGTGGAGACGGGAGGATCGCGCAGGTTCGAAGTCAGCCTTGCTGGTTTAAGAGACCCTGTTTCCAAATAAAAAAGTATAAAATAGGTCTGGAGTGTAGCCCGGAGGTAGAAGGGTTTCCAGGAACCCCAGTACCACAGAAAGAAAGAAAGGAAGAAAGAAAGAAAGAAAGAAAGAAAGAAAGAAAGAAAGAAAGAAAGAAAGAAAGAAAAAATAGGGCTGGGGGCCGGGCGTGGTGGCCTACGCTTGTAATCCCCGCGCTTGGGAGGCAGAGACAGGAGGATCGCGCAGGTTCCAAGCCAGCTGCATGCGCTGGCTTAGGAGACCCTGTTTCTAAATAAAAATGTAAAAATAGGTCTGGGAGTGTAGCCCGGAGGTAGAAGGGCTTCCAGGAACCCCAGTACCACAAAAAAAAAAAAAAAAAATAGGGCTGGGGGTGTAGCTCGAAGGTAGAATGCCCCTGGGTTCCATCCCAGTACCGTGCGCACACGCACACGTGATTAAGTTGTGACACCAGCTACAGGGCCCTAAGGTGGCAGATCATATCAAATATCACGTGAGGATTTGCACTGTTCTGGTCTTTTCTGGCTTTCTCCTGCAGAGTATTCACAACATTAATTGCATGTGCATCGAGTCACTTCTTCAAAGTGATCTCCCTCCCCGGCCAGACACCTTCACTTTCTGTCTCACACGCAATTTCATTTTTCTCTATCACCTGTTTGGTCACTTGATGCCTATTGGTCTCGGTTTATTATCTACATCCCAGTAGAATGTAGGCTCCATGTGGACAAGGACATTACAGCTGAGCCTCGCTACCGGAGCAGCATCTGTCAAATGAGAATACACAATAGAGACCTCTCCACCCCCTAGAGAGCAGCAGTCTTCACACGCATTTGGGCTCAATACAGAGAAATAAGTCATGATGTTCTTTGTGGGACAATAAAGCCTTTATTTTCATCTTATGGTATAGGAACAATTTTACTTGCAGAAAAATGGCTGTTTACATACACTTGTGGTGGGACTTTGAGTCTGACCTGCACCAGTTCAGACATCAAGCTTATGTGAGCCCTATGACTACCCACCATGATCTCAGATTGACTTTGGAAAAGTGACCCAAGATTCCACTTTATTGTATTGTGTATGTATATAAAAGTATAGAAAATGCAGTAGAATGATATTCATCAAATCTCAATACGCTGTTACCTTTGGGAACCAAGAGGGATAAGATTCAAAAGGAACCTTAGAGCTGGGTGCAGAGGCACATGCCTGTAATCCCAGTATTAGGGAGCCTGGGACGGGAGGATCACAGGTTTGAGGCCAGCGTGTTGTAACTTAGTGAGACCCTATTCCAAAATAAAAGACAAAAAGGGCTGGGGGTATAGCTCAGACATAGAATGTCCCTGGGCTCAAACTACAATAATAGCTAAACACATGCATGGGTGCACATATAGGGATTTTAGCATTAATGTTTTAATGTTATATATAATATGCTTATATATGTTATATATACTATATACATGATGTGCATGTATATATGTGTATGCACACACACACATATGTTTTGAGGGTTCACTGGGGTTGAACTCAGGGGCATTATACCTCTGAGTTATACCCTCAGCCTGTTTTAGCTTCCCAAGTACTGTGATCACAGGCTTGTGCCACTACACCTGGCTTGTATATTTTGGGGGTACTGGTGATGGAACCCAGGGGCTTTTCTACCTCCGGGCTATACTCCCAGACCTATTTTATATTTTATTTGGAAATAGGGTCTCAGTAAGTTGCTGAGAGCCCCACTAAGTAGCTGAAGTTCCTTCGAACCTGTACGATCCTCCTGTCTCAGCCTTCCAAGCGCAAGGATTAAAAGGGTGCGCCACCATTCCCTGCCTTGTTTTAATATTTTAAAAAGAATGATAGCTCACCGGGCGTGGTGGCGCACGCTTGTAATCCCCGCACTTGGGAGGCGGAGACAGGAGGATCGCATAGGTTCAAAGCCAGCCATGCTGGCTTAAGAGACCCTGTTTCCAAATAAAAAAAAATAAATAAATAAATATATGTGTGTGTGTGTGTGTGTGTGTTTAGGTCTGGGAGTGTAGCCCAGAGGTAGAAGGGCTTCCAGGAACCCCAGTACCAAAAAAAAAAAAAAAAAAAAAAGATAGATGGAAACAGAAACAGTGAGACAGATAATTTTTTTCTTTTTTTGTGTGTGGTACTAAAGATTGAACCCAGGGGCATTTTACCTCTGAGTCATATCCTCAGCCCCATCTTATTTATTTTTATTATTATTATTATTATTATTATTATTATTATTATTATTATTTTGCTTTGAAACAGGGGCTCACTAAGTTGCAAAGGGCCTCACTAAATTGCAGAGACAGGCCTCAACCCTGAGATCCTCCTTTCTTAGCCTCCCAAGTACTGGGACTATAGGTATACACTACCATGCCTGGCTCCAGATCATTTTTTTTTTGTGGTACTGGGGATCCCAGGGGCATTCTACCTCTGAGATACATCCCCAGCCTTATTTTTATTCTTTATTTTGAAACAGGGTCTTACTAAGTTGCAAAGAGCCTCACTGAGGAGTTGAGGTTGACCGCGAACCTGTGGTTGTCCAGTTTCAGCCTCTGAAGTACTGAGATTACAAGCATATGCAACCATGCCCAGCAAGAAATATTTTTGAAAATAGTATAAACATAAAAAAATGGAAGCAAATATGTCAAAATAGAAACAGTAGTTAATTTTAAATGGTAGGAATATGACTGATTCCTTTCTTTTTTATTCTCATTTATTTTTAACTATCTCCCTCACTAAATAAAATATAACAAGATTATTCATCATCAAATGCAAGATTCAAACTATTCTTTTTATTTATTTATTATTTTTGCAGTACTGGGGATTGAACCCAGGGGCATTCTATCTCTGAGCTACACCCCCAGCCCTATTTTTATTATTTTGAAACAGGGTCTCACTAAATTGCAGAGGGCCTCACTAAGTAGCTGATGTTGGATTTGAACCTGTGATCCCCCTGTCTCAGCCTCCCAAGTACTCGGATTACAAGCGTGCACAACCAACCATGCCTGGCTAGATCCAAACTTTTTTTTTTTTTTTTGTGTGTGTGTGTGTGTGTGTGTGTGGTACTGGGGGTGGAACCCAGAGACTTTCTACCTCCGGGCTATACTCCCAGACCTTTTTTAAAAATATATATTTTTGGAAACAGGGTCTCACTAAGTTGCTGAGAGCCTCACTAAGTGGCTGAGGCTGGCTTTGAACCCGTGCGATCCTCCTGTCTCAGCCTCCCAAGCGCAGGGATTACAAGCGTGCGTCACCACGCCCAGCTTTTTTTATTCTTTACTTTGAAACAGGGTCTCACTGAGTTGCAGAGGGCCTCACTAAGTAGCTGAGGCTGTCCACGAAACGCGATCCTCTAGTCTCAGCCTCCCAAATGCTGGGATTCATGCGCCAGCACGCCCGCTCAAAACTACTTTTAAGAAAGCTTTTACTGTATTAGACTGATGGAATAGAGCCAGGCGTGGTGGTGCACACATGTAATCCCAGTGCTTGGAAAGCTGAGACAGGAGAATCACAGGTTTGATTACAGCCTTGGCAAGTAGTGAGACTCATTGATCTAGTGAGCCTCTGCTTCAAAGTAAAAATAAAATGGGGCCGGTGGTGTAGCTTGGAGGTAGAATTCCCCTGGACTCAATCCACAGTACCACAAATAAACACACAAATAAAAAAAATGATGGAATAGCTTAACCTGCAACACCCCTCACTTTCTTGCACTTTCAGTTCCTAAACCTAACCCAGAATCAATCTCTCCCTTTCTCTCTTGCTCTTGCTTTTTCTCTGAATTTTCTTTTTAATACAGTGCTGATAGTCTGCAAGTCTCTGGAGAAGAAATATCTGTGACCTTGTGCCCTGTCTCCACTTCCCAGAGTCATTTTAGATTCAGAACTGATTATATATTATCTCTAACCAGCAGAATGATTCAGCTCTTTGAAAGAACAGAATTTTAATGTCTCTTTTCTATTAATATCCCCTATTTTTAATATGCTTTGTAGAGTAGATTAGCCATAGAATCCACAACATTTATGGTAAAACTTATTTGATCACAAAAGTCTTTAATGGATCTAGTAAGTGCTCTGCATCCCCTGTTGGGGATTCACCTCCGAGCTGTATCCCCAGCCCTATTTTTTATTCTTTATTTTGAAACAGGGTCTCACTAAATTGCAGAGGGCCTCACCATGTAGCTGAGGCTGGCCATGAACTTGCGATCCTCCTGTCTCCGCCTCCCAAATGCTGAGATTACAAGTATGCACCACCACACCCAGCTTTCTGCACCCCTTTTTAGAGAGTTTTTTTTTTTCTTTCTTTCTCTTTTTGCAGGTCTGGGGATGGAACCCAGGGGCATTTGACCTCCGAGCTACACCTTCTGCCCTATTTTTTATTCTTTATTTTGAAACTGGGTCTCACTGAGTTGCAGAGGGCCTCACTAAGTAGCTGAGGCTGTCCACCACGATCCTCCAGGTCTCCGCCTCCCGAATGCTGGGATTACAAGCGTGCGCCACCACACCCGGCTGAGAGGTTTTTTTTTTTTTTTTTTTTCTCTTCTTGTTTCTGGTTTGCGGTACCGGGGGATGAAAGCCAGGGCTCTGTGCGTGCAAAGCATGAGCTCTCCCACCAAGCCACACCCCAGCCCCTGCACCCCTTTTCAGCCCTCCTAATTTTGCAGT
>NC_137788.1:82620782-82750782 GCF_963383645.1 Muscardinus avellanarius | reverse complement strand
TGGTAAGAGTTCTTCACATGTGTGCTTATTTTCAGATGTATCAAGATGTATACATGAAGTAAGCAGGGTATGGTGAAACATGCCTGAAGTCCCAGTACGTGGGAGACTAAGACAGGAGGACCACAGCTTTGAGGCTAGTCTCAGCAACCTAGGGAGGAGACCCTCCGGAACTTAGAGAGTTTCAAAATAAAAAAGTAAAATGAGGCTGGGGGGCATAGCTCAGAGGTAGAATTCCCCTGGGTTCAATCCTTTGGGAAAAAATACATAAAACATGTATCCCTTTATGTCTATCAATCACATCTCAATTTGTTTTGTTTTTGGTACCAGGGACTGAAGCCAGGGGGATTCTACCTTCGAGTTACACCCCTAGCCATATTTTTTATTCTTTATTTTGAAATAGGGTCTCACTAAGTTGTGAAGGGTCTCACTAAATAGCCGAGGTTGGCCACAAACCTGCGACCCTCCTGTCTCAGCCTCCCGAGTACTGGGATTACAAGAGTGCGCCACCACACCCGGCTATACCTCAATTAAAAAAAAAACATCTTGGAGTCGGAGAGAATCTGCTGAGGGAGGGGAGTGCAGTCACTGAAAGAAAAGGAGACGGATGTGGAGAACAAAAGCCACAGCTGTCTACATGGAAACCCATGAGCACAGCATAAACTGTTTAACTAGGTTGGAAATTTCAGAGACGACACTTAAAATGAGAAATAGGAGGAAACGGCAGGTTTTATGGTGAGGGGCAGAGTCTAGAGGAACAGAGACCGAACAAGTGAGGTTAAGAGCGTTCAAGGATGAAGACAGAGGGGACCCAGCGGCAGATCCAGCACAGCTGTAACCTTTGGTTGAGGGATTCAGGGAAGATGCTCCGGAGTAAAAATCCTCACCTCTTGACCTGTATAGGGGAAGGATTTTACACTGTGTGTGTGTGGGAGGAGGGGGGTTGTAGAGATCGAACCCAGGAGTGTTCTACCTCTAAGCTACACACCCAGCACTTTTTATTTTTTATCTTGAAACAGAGTCTTGATAAATTACTGCACACTGGCCTCAAACCTGCGATCCTCCTGTCTCTATCTCTCCAGAACTGGGATCCCAGTCGTGTGCCATCACATCATGCCACAAACATTTTAACTGGGAAACATGGAAGAAGGAAAATGTTCTCAACAATTACAAGAGGTTTCTCCAGCCATTGGTGATGTTGTTGTTGTTACTGCTTTTGTGGTGCTGGGAATTTAACCTGGGGATTTTCTGCCTCTGAGCTATACACCTCCACCTCTTTTTTTTTTTTTTTTTTTTCCGGTACTGGGGATGGAACCCAGGGGCATTCTACCTCCGAGCTACACCCCAGCCCTATTTTTTTATTCTATATTTTGAAACAAAGTCTCACTGAGTTGCAAAGGGCCTCACTGAGTAGTTGCTGAGGCTGTCTGAGAACCATGATCCTCCTATCTCAGCCTCCCAAATATTGAGATTACAAGGTGTGCCATCACGCCCAACCCAGCTCTCTTATTTTTTACTTTGAAGCAGGATCTCACTAAGTTGATGAGGCTGGCCTTGAACCTGTTATCCTCCTGTCTCAGCTTTCCAAATACTGGGAAACAGGGTCTTGCTCAATTGTTCAGAGTTGCACTAAGTTGCTGAGGCTAGCCTTGAACCTGTGATTCTTCTGTCTCAGCCTTGTTTTGTTTTTACTTAAGGTTAAGCTGACAAATAAAAATTGCATATATGTATGGAACATGGTGTGATGTTTTGATATATGCATACATTGCAAAATAATGGTAAGTCAAGCTAATTAACATATCTATCTCACATACTTACCATTTATTGTTGTGAGACTTTCATCCGTATTTGCTGTTCAGGAGTTTTAGTTGTAAATTCTCATGAAAACAACTTTGGGGATCTGTGGCGTTTGCCAATTTTTAGCAAAATCTTCTAAAACACATTTTGAGAAGTAAAGATTTTATATTGAAGTTCAAAGGAATTTAGTTGGCAGCCTGCACAAGCCTGAGTTGTTTTCTGCAAAGACAACCACGGCAACTCCTTGGAGCTAAAACATAAAACACATCAGTACAGGGAATCCTGGCCAGACAGCAATGCCATTCTAATGCGTCGTGACTCTGAATCACCTAGACTTTCTGCCTCTGTCTACATTACTCAAGTTACTGCAGCTTCGTTATGCTAAGCACATTGCCTTTTTATTTTATTTTATCGTGTGATGCTGGGAATGGAACCCAGGGGCATCCTACCTCCGAGCTAAATCCCCAGTCCTATTTTATTCTTTTTATTTTGAAATAGGGCCTCACTAAGTTGCTGAGGCTGGCCTTGAACCTGCCATCCCTTGCCTCAGCCTCCCAAGTACTAAGATTACAGGTGTGCACCACCATGCCTGGCGCACATTGTCTTTTTATAATTCCATGAGAAATCATATGCGATACTTGTCATTCTGGCTTAAAATTCAACAGCTCAGTACCTTTTCCATCTCTGACCTATTAAAACAGGGTGGACAGGTATCTTATTTCTTTGCCGTCTGAAATGTTATGATCCTGGAATAGGCTTTTAATATTTTTCTTAATGTCTCTGGTTTCCACTGCAAGTTAACAATGATTACTTGTGGTCTGACAGTTCCCTTGGCACTGCACCAAAAACAGAAGCGAGAGAGCACATTCTCCGCCAGAGAGGCTTAACATCTAAGCCAGACGTTTCCGCGGAGAATCCAAATTGCCTCCTTTTCTATCCTTCCTCCTTCCCTTGAGCAAAAAATGTCATCTAGCAGGTTCTTTGGTTCTCTAACTCCAGAAAGCTATTCAAGCTCAGCAATTCCCCAAAATGTCACAGCATTTACAAGTCCGTCTAAATGTCAATCTGTTTTCGTAAGTAGGATATTTACCTCCAAGTTAAAACAAACCAAGTGCCTTTTCTGTTTAGAAAGTTGATCATCAAGAAGTGGGACAGAACAGTAGCCTGAGATTAGTAATGGAGGCCGGTCAGTGGCAGGTGGAGAGGCTGATGCAGAGTGGAATGCTACCCTTCCTTCCTGCGGCTCCCCTCTTCGGCTCTGTCCCTGGCTCCCCCTGTAAGTGTGCTTCCCTCAGAAAACAACAACTGATGGGGTGTGTCCATACAGCACCTAGGGAGATGCAGCCTCCCTCCGGCCTGAGCGGCCTGAAGCCTAAGGCAAAACTTTAAGTAAAGTGATTCAGCAGAAAAGGGGCAAAGATGGCGCCTGGAGGAAGCTACGAAGGCGTGGTTTCCCCATTCATTATGGGTGGGGAGACTGAGCAGTTTTCCCTTTAAAGGAGGTTCCGCACACATGAATGGCTCATGTACTGGCCTGGGATTGGCCATGAGCTACGTGCTAGTGATCTTTATCCCAGATAGGCTAGGCTATTTCCCATGGGAATTGCCCTCGTGGTTTGGTGCTATATATATATGATTGCTTGGAGAGAAATAAAGGAGATCTTGCTTGACTTGACTCAGCTCGTGGTTGTGTACTCATCATCTCCTCAAACCCCGCCGCTGTTGGGCTGGATTCCCAACAAACAACAACAACAACAACAATAACAACAACAAACAGTGGAGGGAGGGGGAGGTTTGTGAAGAGCAGGGAAAGCTTGGTTTCCAAACACTTTAACTATCAAACTTCAATACAACAAGGAAGTTTCAATCAAAAGCCTTAGGCCTATGTAATGGCCCACACTGTAATTCTAGTACTTGGGAGGCCGAGACAGAAGGACTGCAGGTTCAAAGCCAGCCTTGGTAGCTTAGTGAGGTTGTCAGCAACTCAGTCAGACTTTGTTTGCAAATATAAAACAGAGCTGGGAGTGTAGCTTGGAGGTAGAATACCCCTGGGTTCAACCCCCCAGTGTCACACATACAAAAGAAAAGGAGTAGAAAACTGAAATTCAATTTAAGTACAATAAAAATATTTTTACTCTTAAAATTCTGTTCTGCTGGGCATGGTGGTACACGCTTGTAATCCCAGCATTTGGGAGGCTGAAATAGGAGGATCGTGTTTCGGGGACAGCCTCAGCTACTTAGTAAGGACCTTGCAACTCAGTGAGACCCTGTTTCAAAATAAAGAATAAAATATAGGGCTGAGGGTGTAGTTCAGAGGTAGAATGCCCCTGGGCTCCATCCCCAGTACCAGAAAAAAAAAAAATTCTGTTCTAAGCCAGGTGTGGTGGTACATGCCTGTTAATCCTAGTACTTGGGAGACTGAGACAAGAGGATCGGAGGTTCCAGGCCAGTCTCAAAAACTTAGCCAGAAATTCTTCCAAATAAAAAGTAAAATAGGGCTGGGGGTATAACTTGGAGATAGAATGTCCCTGGATGGTTCAATCCCCAGAAACACACACATACTTACTCTCTCTCTCTCTCTCTCTCTGTTCTAAATTGTCATGATTCAAAGGTAAGAGTGATAGTTAGGTGTGGTGGCGCACGCTTGTAATCCCAGCATTTGGGAGGCTGAGACCTGAGGATCGCGGTTCGCGGACAGCCTCAGCTACTCAGTGAGGCCCTCTGCAACTCAGTGAGACCCAGTTTCAAAATAAAGAATAAAAAATAGGGTAGGGGGCGTAGCTCGGAGGTCAAATGCCCCTGGGTTCCATCCCCAGATCCGCAAAAATAAATAAATAAATAAATAAATAAATAAATAAATAAATGTAAGAGAGATGATAGCAAAAGAAAGTAGAGGAAGAAAATTTTGTGTGTGTGTGGTTCTGGGGATTGAACCCAGGGGCATTCTACCTCTGCACTGCATCCCCAGCCCATTTTATTTTATTTTATTTTATTTTATTTTATTTTATTTTATTTTATTTTATTTTTGGAAACAGGAACTCACTAAGTTGCTGAGGGCCTCACAAAGTTGCTGGGGCTGGCTTCAAATCTGCGATCCTCCTGTCTCAGCCTCCCAAGTACTGATATTACAAGCATGCAACTTCATGCCCAACTTTCAGAAATTTTAAAAATGTACTGACAAGTTCTTCAGAATCATATACCTAATGCATTCTAGTATGTGTATGTGTGTGTGTGTGTGTGTGTGTGTGTGTGTGTGTGTGTGTGTGTGTGTGTGGTTTCTGGGGATTGACGCAGGAGTATTCTGCCTCTAAGCTTTATTTTCAGGCTTTTTTTTCTGCACTGTAGTCATACCTCTTAATGAGGTACAAGATGATAGAGGCATACATGCACACTCTTCAGACCTTTATAGTTTTGAAAAAATGTCTAAGTTATCACATGCTGGTCTCAGCAATTTAGCAAGACCCTCAGCCACTTAGCAAGACCCTATTTAAAAATAAAAAGGATCCAGGTATGGTGGTGCACACTTGTAATCGCAGTACTTGGGAGACTGAAACAGAAGCAGGTTCACACCCAGCCTCAGCAATTTAGTGAGGTCCTCAGTAACTTAGCAAGACCTGTTTCAAAATAAAAAATAAAATAGGGTTGGGAGTGTAGTCCAGAGTTCGAATGCCCCTGAGTTCAATCCCTAGTAACCCCCACCCCCTACATACACACAAAAGGCTGGAGGTGCATCTTGGAGGTAGACTGCTCCTGAGATCAATCTCTAGTACCAAAAACAACAAACAACAACGAACAAACAAAACGTGGTAAATACCTTTACAACTTGTTATTTCTTTATTTTGTGCTGAGGCTCCAGCCCAGGGTTTCACAGCTAAGCAAATGCTGTACCACTCAGCTACACCCCTAACACTTATTTATTTTTATGGTACTAGGGATTGAACCCAGGGGCATTCTGCTTCTGAGCCATACCCACAGCTCTATTTTATTTTGAAACAACTCTCATTAAGTTTCAGAGGGCCTCACTAAATTGCTGGGGCTGGCCCCAAGGCTGTGATCCTCCTGTCTCAGCCTCCAAGTACTGGGATTACAGGTGTGCATCACCATACCAGGTTTTTTTTTTTTTTTAAGAAAGAAGAAATTCTACCTCAAATTTGTATTTCTAAGCATTTGTAAAATCTTCTATATTTATTTTTATTTTTATTTTGCAGCACTAGGGATTGAATCTAGGGGCATTCTACCTCTGAGCTGGACTCTAAGTCCTATTTTATTTTCAGTTTTGAGACAGGCTTTCGCTAAGCTCCTGCACAGTGGCCTTGAACCTGTGATTCTCCTGTCTCAGTCTCCTAAATACTGAGATTACAGGTATATACCAGAGTGCTTGGTTTACTTTATTATTTTACCTCAATATTTTTTGTAGTACAAAACATTGAACCCAGGGGCATTCTACCTCTGAGCTACACCCCACCCCTTTTTTATTTTATTTTTTTATTTTGAAACAGGATCTCACTAAATTGCAGAGAGCCTTGGAAAACTGCTGAGTCTGGCCAAGAATCTGTGATCCTCCCATCTCAGCCTGCCAAGTACTGAGAATACAGTTGATACAGTGCCTGGCTTATCTTTATTTTTGTTGTTTATTTATTTATTTATTTATTTTTATAGTAGTGGGGATTGAACTCAGGGGCATTCTACCTCCAAGCTACACCCCCAGTCCTATTTTTTATTTTTTATTTTGAAACAGGGTCTCACTAGCCAGGCGTGGTGGAGCACGCTTGTAATCCCCGCGCTTGGGAGGCAGAGACAGGAGGATCGCGCTGGTTCGAAGCCAGCCGCGCGCCCGCTGGCTTAAGAGACCCTGTTTCTAAATAAAAATATAAAATAGGTCTGGGAGTATAGCCCAGAGTTAGAAGGGCTTCCAGGAACCCCAGTACCACCAAAAAAACAAAAACCAAAAAAAAAAAAAAAAAACCACAGGGTCTCACTAAATTGCAGAGGCCTTACCAAATATCTGAGGCTGGGCCCAAAACTGCAATCCTCCTGTCTCAGTCTCCCAAGTGCCACCATGCCTAGCATTTATTTGTTTGTTTATTTATTTATTATTGTGGTATTGGGGATAGAACCCAGGGGCCTTCTATCTCTGGGCTATATCCTCAGACCTATTTTATATTTTATTTGGAAACAGGGTCTCTCTAAGTTGCTGAGACTGTCTTTGAACCTACAGTCCTTCCAGTGTACCACAATCCTTGGCTTATCTTTATTTTTTAACTAGAAAAACTGACTTCTGAGCTGGGTGTGGTGACACAGGTCTGTACTCCCAGTACTTAGGAGGCTGAGACAGGAGGATCACAGGTTGAAGGACAGCCGCAGCAAGTAGTAAGACTCATCAACTGAGCAAGACCTTGTTTCAAAAATAAAAAATAAAACAGAGCTGGGGGTATAGCTCAGAGATGGAATGCCTCTGGGTTTAATCCTCAATCCCACAAAAAGAAACACTTTCCGATATGAAAAGCAGGGAGTGTTGTATCATGTGTTATGGAGAAGTGAGTCAAGCTGCATAGTTTCTACACCCATTTAGATCATTTGGACCGGGCGTGGTGGTGCACGCCTGTAATCCCAGTACTTGGACGGCTGAGACAGGATCACAGATTTGAAGCCAGCCTCAGTAACTTAGTAAGGCTCTTGGCAACTCAGTGAGACATTTTCAAAATAAAAGCTAAAAGAAGATGAGGAGTATAGCTCAGAGGTTCAATCTCCAGTAACACACGTTTCATTTGGAAGTGGGTGTGGCAACACATGCCTATAATTTCAGTACTTTGGAGACTGAGGTAGGAGATCACTGGTTTGAAGCCAGCCTCAACAACTTAGCAAGGCCCTGAGCACTTAGGGAGACCTGTTTCCAAATAAAAAATAAAAAGGGTTGGGTGTATAGCTTGGAGATATAATGCCCCTGGGTTCAGTCCCCAGTAACACACACACACACACACACACACACACACACACACACACACCAGTTAAGGAAAGCTGTAACACATCTTCAACTTCTTTAATAAAATCCAAAATCCGCAGTCCTCTGGGGATACAGATGAGGTCATGTAGGCATTTTTATGCACATCTTATGAGCTCATGATGCCTGCCTTATATATGACTTCACCCCCCTAAAATGTTTTTTCTTCCAACTCCACACAAGTGTTTCTAGAAGTAGATAGTGTCCTGTGTGGATTCAGGAATGAGTCCCCAAGTTCTGGCCCCTCAGACCTTAATGGGCGTCTCCCTGACATCTGGAAGAGCGAGGGGCTCATTGTGGCTCTTGGCTCCCCTGTAGATGGCCCCAGCTACCCTTCTTCCTCTTAGAACTCTAGTAGTGGTGTGATCAGACTGGCCTGGGGGAGAGGCTGATGGCTGGGCTGAAGGAGGGGCTTGGCCCTGCCCCCCATCACAACAGGAGGGTAAAGGAAACTTGCTTGTTTCCATGGTTTCTAGCACAACCCACCTGAATAGAAGACCAAGAGCATTTGAGATTAAGCTCAGTACTGGGGTTATTTTACCTGGTTTCATTCATTAAGTTTCTCTCTCTTTTCTTTTTTTTTTCTTTCTAGTACTGGGAATTGTACTCAGGGGTGTTCTACTTCTGAGCTACACCTAGAGAGACTCTATTTCAAAACAAAATAATAAAATAGGGCTGGGGGGTTAGCTCAGAGGTAGTATACCCCTGAGTACAATCCTCAGTATAAAAAAATAAAAGAACTAACACCTGGGAGATCTTCACATACTTTCCTTGCAAGATTTTGCCGACAGGCACTACCCATTTAAAGACAGTAGAATGGAACAGATGAAATTGTTCTGTGTTTTTTGTTTGTTGCGGAAAGGAGAATGAAACCCAGGGGCATTCTACCTCTGAACTACACTCCCAGCCCTATTTTTATTTTATTTTATTTTTTGGTGATACTGGGGGTGGAACCCAGAGGCTTTCTACCTCCGGGCTATATGCCCAGACCTTTTTTTTATATTTTATTTGGAAACAGGGTCTCACTAGGTTGCTGAGAGCCTCACTAAGTAGCTGAGGCTGGCTTCGAACCCGTGTGATCCTCCTGTCTCCGCCTCCCAAGCGCGGGGATTACAAGTGTGCGCCACCACGCCCGGCTCCCAGCCCTATTTTTAATTATTTATTTTGAAACAGGGTCTCACTGAGTTTCAAAGGGCCTCACTAGCCGGGCGTGGTGGCGCATGCTTGTAATCTCCGCGCTTGGGAGGCGGAGACAGGAGGATCGCGCTGGTTCGGAGCCAGCCGCACTGGTTTAAGAGACCCTGTTTCCAAATAAAAATATAAAAATAGGTCTGGGAGTGTAGCCCGTGGTAGTGTATACCGGAGGTAGAAGGGCTTCCAGGAACCCCAGTACCACCAAAAAAATAAATAAATAAAAATAAAAAAAAAAAGGGCCTCACTAAGTAGCTGAGGCTATCCTCTGGTCTCAGCCTCCCAAATGCTAGGATCACAAGCGTGTGCCACCAGGCTTGGCTCTCTGACTGTATCTTGATGGACCCATTCTCGGCCTCCACACTCTTCTCCAGCCTCTTATTATCTCCACCTCCAACTCTGCTACTAGAGTTTACCTAGTTTCTGACCTGACCTGTGTAATCCATATCACCCTGACTTCTACTGGTCTCTTTGCAGTTAGTTTATTCTTTGCTTTCCGTTGACCTCCAATATTTGTGAGCACCTGGATAGAAAATGTTTTGCTGACTTGTTGCCAGCTTAGGTAAGAGATCCTCATCTTTTCCTAAACAGTGTATCTAGTAAAATAGCCCAGGCTTGAAAGGGAGGCAGATCAGAGACTGGACCCCACTCCAACAATGTACCAACTCATCTGCTTACTAGTGATCTGGGTTGTTATCTAACCTGGGTGATGAGGTTCTTGTGACTTCATACTAAAGCAGAGTCATATCTGGCCAGGTAGATAATTTTTATTCCCTTCTTCACAACCCATCCTGTGGGGAATGTGAGGGGAGAAGCAGTGGGTTTTCAGGTGTCTAAAGTTCTGTTTACTATCTCACCAAAAAGAGAAATGGGACTCTCTGGATTCATGAGCCATCTAATAGCTGAAGTTCCTGGCAAGAAAAGATCTTCTCCTGTCTCAGTCCCAAGATTAAGAATCTTAAGAAAAGCAGTGGTACCTACAGTGTCCCTGGCAAATGTTATTCAATACTGCTGGAACTTTTCAGTCAAACCTCAGCAGTCATTTTTTTTTTTTTTTCAGTAGTCTTTTTCATTTTGCTTGGTAAGCTGTCATGGCCTAATTTCTAGAAAGGGACTTGGATAAAAGAAGGAAAAAACCCTGAATATTAATCAGTTTCCAAGCTTATAAATAGTAAGCAGGATTGAATCTGCCTGATGAAATTAATTCATTAAAAACTTCTTTCAGAATAGCTAAAAGAATTCCAAAAGGCAACAACAACATTTTGGCATAATATACCTCTAAAAGAGTTATTTTTAGCTAGGCATGGTGGCACGCACCTATAGTGCCAGCTCCTTGGGAGGCTGAAGCAGGAGGATCATTTGAGAATCATTTGAGCCCAGGAGTTTTGTTGTTGTTGTTAGTGTTTTTTTGTTTTGTTTTGTTTTGTTTTTTCTGGTACTGAGCGTGAAACCCAGGGGCTTTTTACCTCTAGGCTATACTCCTAGACCTTTTTTATACTTTATTTAAAAACAGGGTCTCACTAAGTTGCTGAGAGCCTAAGTAGCTGAGGCTGTCTTCGAACCTGTGCGATCCTCCTGTCTCACCCTCCCAAGCACTGGGATTACAAGCGTGAGCCACCACGTCCAGTGAGCCCAGGAGTTTGAGACCAGCCTGTGATAGAGCCAGATCTTGTCTCTTAAAAATAAAAAAAAGAAAGAAAGAAAGAAAAAGAAAAAGAAAAAATGAAGAATAAAAAATATAAGGCTGGGATGTAGCTCAGAGGTAGAATGCCCCTGGGTTCCATCCTCAGTACTGCAAAACACACACACACACACACACACACACACACACACACACACACACACACACACAATTTTAGCCAGCTCCTAAAACAACAGTGTCAAGAAATTATGTGAGCTTGTGAGCTGGGTATGTGGAATAATGGTAGAGTGCTTGCCTACCATACACAAAAGCCCTAGTTTCAATCCCTAGCTCTGCAAGAGGAAGGAGGGAACAAAGAAATGAAGGAAAAAGCTCAGTGTGATGGCACACACCTGTAATCCTAGTACTTGGTAGGCTGAGACAGGAGGATTGCAGTTTGGAGGACAGGTTCAGTAATTTAGTAAGTCTCTGTTTCAAAATAAAAAATAAGAGCTGGGCGTGATGGCTCATGCTTACAGTCCCAGCATTTGGGAGGCTGAGACAGGAGAAGAGGTTTGCAAACAGCCTCAGCTACTTAGTGAGGCTCTTTTATACTTAGTGAGACCCCGTTTCAAAATAAAGAATAAAAAATAGGGCTGGGGGTGTGGCTCAGAGGTAGAATGCCCCTGGGTTCTATCCCCAGTACCGCAAAATAAATGAATAAATATATAAATAAATAATAAAATATAGGTCTGGGTGTATTTCAGAGGTAGAATGTCCCTGGGTTCAATCTCCAGTACAAAAGAAAAATAAATTATGCAAAATTTGCATTTACCTATAATTGCTTCAGAGGAAATAGATTTGGGGATTCTCAGGCTTTTATTCCCCTGAGTTGATTTTAACCCACATTATAATTCTCTAGGGAGCTGGCCTAAGCTCCCAGAATACTGCAGGGCTAAAGAGGGAGTCAAAACAGGCATGTTCCAGATGATCACAGAGTTCATGAGCCAATTTGCGCCTATTAGGACAGGCATAAAACCACATCCTGGGTTTGGGCACCACTTCCTAAAGTATTTTGCTTTGTCATTGTATTGGATGTCAAAGGCCAGAGAGATTACACGATCATGTCAGAAACAAAAGAAGTTTAGTTATCTATGTATTCTGGAGTTTGTGTACTCAGTAACTTTGCACGCAAGTGCGCCCGTGCCTGTGTGTGTGTGTGTGGGGGGGGGGGACTGGGGGTTGAATTATACCCAAGGGCATTCTACATTTGAGCTATACCCACAGCACTTTTTTATTTTTTATTTTATTTACTTATTTATTCTTTTTTTCTTATTTGTTTTTGGTACTGAGAGATTGAACCCAGGGCATTCTACCTCTAAGCTACAGCCTTAGCCCTATTTCATTTCATTTTTTTATTATTTATTTATTTATTTATTTATTTATTTTGGTGGTACTGGGGTTCCTGGAAGCCCTTATACCTCTGGGCTACACTCCCAGACCTATTTTTATATTTTTATTTAGAAACAGGGTCTCCTAAGCCAGCGCTTGCGGCTGGCTTCGAACCTGTGCAATCCTCCTGTCTCCGCCTCCCAAGCGCGGGGATTATAAGCATGAGCCACCACGCCCGGCTCATTTTTATTTTGAAAGAGGGCCTTGCTAAGTTGCTGAGGCTGGCATTGAACTCAACTGCAAACTTTCTGTCTCAGTCTCCCAAGTACTGTGATTATAGGTATGTGCCACCATACCTGGCTTTTTTTCTTTAGGTCACTGGGGATTGAACCCAGAGGCATTCTACCTACCTCTGAGCTATACCCCCATCCTGATTTTATTTCTTATTTGGAAACAGGGTCTCACTAAGTTGCAGAAAGCCTCACTAAGTTTCTGAGGCTAGCTTTGAATCTGGAATCCTCCTGTCTCAGTCCCCCAAGTACTAGGATTACAAGCATCCACCATCATGCTTGGCTCCAGGTTTTATTTTTTATTTTGAATCAGGATCTCACTAAATTATCTCATGTTGGCCTCAAACCTGAGAGCCTTTGGTCTCAGCTTCCCAAGTATGGGGATTTACAAGTGTGCGCCACAGCACCTGTCAATCTTGCTTCTTTATTAGGCAATATTAGTGGTGGAGCAGGGAGTGGTGTGGAGATTCCAGGAGCACAGCAGTAGACAGTTGTGTTATAGCCACTGAATCCTTTGCTCCTTCCCTCTTCTCCTCCAAATCCATCCTTTCCACACCTTCAGCAAAATTTAGTCCTATCTTCTTCATGCAGCCTTTCCTGTGGTATCAATCAATCCACCCCTCAATTTGTCATTCACTTGTTCATTCAAATGATGGTTGAGCTTCTGCTGTGCACGGTGTTATGATCCCCCTCCGGGAATGCCTTGGTGCTTCCTCCTCATCCAG
Source organism: Muscardinus avellanarius (assembly GCF_963383645.1). Classification (NCBI taxonomy): domain Eukaryota; kingdom Metazoa; phylum Chordata; class Mammalia; order Rodentia; family Gliridae; genus Muscardinus; species Muscardinus avellanarius. The sequence goes on along the minus strand of NC_137788.1, from coordinate 82,737,768 downwards.
GATTATATCAGTCAGTCATTCAGCGTACATTCGTAGATATCTGTCAATGTCTGTGCTCCTGCTGTGAGGTCTATGAAACTGCCCCAGTGAATCTACATGGGAAGATTAGATCTGTCCACTTACCACTGAAGAATGGATGATAAATGGAGAACAATCCGTACAGACAGAAAGCAATGTGGTTCACACAGAGATCGCTGTGGGCTAATGTGGCCAGTCAAGAGAGAGTTCCTGGACATACTGGACACGATTAGTAGTCAGATTAATTGAGAAAAGCCTACCTCCCTCCAAAAAAAGGGTAAGGAAGACATGATGACCTATATTAAAAAAGCATATTGACACACAGGGATCTGACAAAACTCGCTTAGGCACTCCTAGTGGAGAGCAACTCCAAATACCACAGTGCTAGCCGGGCGTGGTGGTGCACACCTGTAATCCCAGTCCGTGGGAGGCTGAGACAGGTTGATTGCAGCTTTGACACCAGTCTCAGTAACTTAGCGAGATTCTCACAACTTAAGGAGACCTTATTTCCAAATAAAAAATAAAAATAGAGCCAGGCATGGTGGCACATGCCTGTAATCCCAGTACTTGAGAGGCTAAGACAAGAGGATCACAGGTTTGAAGCCAGCCTCAGCAATGAGGTGAGACTGTCAGCAACCTAGCAAGACCTGTTTCAAACTAAAAATTAAAATAGGACTTGGGATGTGGCTCAGAGGTAAAACGCCCTTGGATTCAATCGCCAGTAGAGAGAGAAAGAGATAAATAGAAGGGGCAATGTAATCTACCTGGTCAGGCTGACATTTAGCATGGGCAGGAGACGAATTCATTTTGTTGAGGGAAAGCCCCCTTTTTTTTTTTTTTTGTGGTACTGGGGTTCCTGGAAGCCCTTCTACCTCCGGGCTACACTCCCAGACCTATTTTTACATTTTCATTTTGGAAACAGGGTCTCCTAAGCCAGCGCGCGGCTGGCTTCGAACCTGCGCGATCCTCCTGTCTCTGCCTCCCAAGCGCGGGGATTACAAGCGTGCGCCACCACGCCCGGCATGGGAAAGCCCTTTTTAATTCCATTAATGTAGGTGAGCACCGAAGCATTTTGGAAAAGAAACAGGAAAGCTGCGCATGGTGGCACACACTTGTATTCCCAGTACTTGGGAGGCTAAGACTGGAGGATTGCAAGTTCAAGGACAGCCTTAGCAAGTAGTGAGATTCAAATCAACCTAGCAAGACCCTGTTTCCAAATAAGAAATAAAATAGAGCTGGGGGTGTGACTCAGAGGTAGAATGCCCCTGGGCTTAATCCCTAGTACTACAAAAATATAAAAATTAAAAATAAAGGCCGGGGGTGGTGGCGCACACTTGTAATCCCAGCATTCCGGAGACTAAGACTGGAGGATTGTGGTTTGCGGACAGCCTCAGCTACTTAGTGAGACCCTGTTGCAAAATAAAGAATAAAAAATAGGGTATGGGATGTAGCTCAGAGGTCAAATGCCCCTGGGTTCCATCCCTACACCTGCCAAGAAAAAAAAAAAAGAAAGAAAAAGAAAATTTAAAAAAAGAAAGAAAAGAAGCCAGGCATGGTGGTACACGCTTGTAATCCAAGCATTTGGGAGGCTGAGACAGGAAGATCACAGTTCGCGGGCGGCCTTAACTACTACTTAGTGAGGCCCTTTGCAACTCAGTGAGACCCTGTTTCAAAATAAAGAATGGAAAATAGGGCTGGGGTTGTAACTCAGAGGTAGAATGCCCCGGGGTTCCATCCCCAGTCCGCAAAAAAGATAAATAAATAAAGAAAAAAGAAAAAAAGAAAAGAAAAGGAAAAGGAAAAAGAAAGAAAAGGAAAAATAGAAAATAAAATAAACAGGGAGTCACAATATGGATAATCGTGCCCATTGAGCCATTCAAACATCTCAGCTTCCAAGGCTATTTTATACTTATTCACAATAGGTGAGGATATTCTCACATTCTGGTTCCATTCCAATATATTCACAAAATCTCCCCCAAGTCTCCAGCTACCACTGTGCTGTCCTGTTCTTCCTCCCGAGTCTTTGAGCGTGCACTCATATCCATAGTTGTAGAAGTATGCATCTTTCTTTTCTGGTAATGGACCATGAGATACATCAAGCAAAGCTAGGCTCAGTGGAATGATTTCATCTTCATTGACTCTGCGAACGCACCTAAGTTAGATGCTGTTACAGTTCCGCTTTTACTGGTAGCATCTTTTTGTGCAGAGTCATCTGTATCTCAGGCTTGAGTTTCTTCTTTTGTCAACTGATCATGGAGTACTTTTCATAGTTATGGGCTGAGGGTGAAAGAAGTAGACCTACCATGAATAAAAGCCACCTGCTCCTGCTACTTATTTGGTCTCCTCCTTTTCTTCCTTTTTTTTTTTAAACTGGGGATTGAATCCAGGTTCTCACACATGCAAAGCAAGTGCTCTACCACTGAGCTACAATCCTCATTCCCCCCCTCCCTTTTTGTGATAGCGGGGATGGAACCAAGATACACCCCCAGCCCTATTTTCTTTTTTCTTTTGAAACAAGTTCTCACTAAGTTGTAGAGGGTTTCATTAAGTTGCTGAGGCTGGCTGTGAACCTGTGACCCTCCTGTCTTAGCTTCCCAAGTACTGGGATTACAGGCATGTGCCTGGCTCCTCATCCTCCTTTTTTAAAAAATCTGTTTCATTGAGCCGGGCATGGTGGCACACACTTGCAATCCCAGCGCTTTGGAGGCTGAGACAGGAGGATTGCCCAGGTTCGAAGCCAGCCTCAGCTACTTAGTGAGGCTCTCAGCAAATTAATGAGAGCCTGTTCCAACTAAAATATAAAATAGGTCTGGGAGTATAGCCTGGAGGTAGAAAGCCCCTGGGTTCTGTTATGGTGTGGGATGATATGGTTTGGGGGAAGCTGTCCCCAAGGACTCCTGTTAGGGATCCAGACACAATTTCCCTCAAAACACAAAAAACCCAAAACAGAAAAACCACGGGTTCTTGTCCTGAGCTAAGGGTGAATACACTTTAGCCTGGACTCTTGCTGAAGATTTAAAGTTTATTAAAAAGATATAAATACAGAAGATAGTTACAGCCCCATGTCAGAATGGCATGGGGGGGGGGTTCAAATGAATGCCCCACCAAAGATACAGCATGTGGACCGGACTTTTTATACCCATGATCTCCATCTTGTTTACGTAATTCTGACATAGTAAACATCCCTGTAAGGAGCCTCCCCCAGCAAGGTGTGGCAAGGTGTCTCCTTTCATGAAGGTCAAAGGTCGACCCCCTTCTCCTATCCTAGTGAACCGGGGTTTCTTGAGAAGAAACACTCCGTTTCACTAGCTAGATTATTACATAGATCTGTCTTTAGAAAGAGGAAGCCCTAGCTCCCCTCTCCTATTGACTTGTTAATTGCCTTTAGCAAGGTTAATTTACATTGGAATAATTGCCTGCTTCTAGGCAGAAACCAAGTCCTTTCACAGATTTGCCCCTCATCCAGTTTTTGGAATATATTAATAATCATAGCTTTCTCAAATCTTCCTAGGCCGTTCCCAATACTGGTACAGGTTCCACCCCCAGTACCAAAAAAAAAAAAAAAAAAAAAATCTGCCTCATTAAGTTGCCTAGGTTGGCCTTGGGCTTATGATCCTCCTGCCTCAGCCTTCTGAGGAGCCCGTACTACATGCATGTGGCATTGTGCCAGGCTATTCAGAAGCTTCTCAATCCTCATTTTATGCATGCCACCTCCCCTCAATGAGGCCAAATTTGTGGTGTCGCAGCTCAGACAACACTCAGTGAAGGGTGGCAGCTCACATCACATTAAGTAGGTAATGTGTCTGGGTGTCTTGGCAAGGCACGTGTGTTCTAGAATTGGAAGATAAGCTCTGTGATGCTTCAGGGGACAGTGACTTCGGTGTGGTTTTTAGGAGTCTGGTGCTCAGAAGCTTGCTAGAATAACCTCTCCAAAGTGAAAGACAAGCTGTTTTGTGGCTAGACCAAGCACTGTCTTGGTACCAGCCACACCCCTGACCCTCTGCCTGATGGTGAGTGAGTGCTCTCAGTGATCTCAATGTGATTGGGTCCCGTGGTGGGTTCTACTCACTAGACACTGGATGTGGTGATGGGTGTGACTGAACCCTGCAATGCTCCTGAATTCAGTCCCTAGTAACACACACACACACACACACACACACACATACACACACACACACACACACACACACACACACACACACACACCACAGAATAACAGGCAATAGTTACAGCTTGTTCATCTGTTCTGCTCCTTGTGGAAAAGAGAATCTTCTTTGCTGGGTGTGGTGGTGTACCCTTGTAATCCCAGTATTTGGGAGGCTGAGACAGGATGGTGGCAGGTTCTTGGCCAGCCTCAGCTATTTAGTGAGCCCTTGCAATTTAAAAACCCCTGTTTCAAAATAAAGAATAAAAACTGGGCGTGGTGGCACATGCTTGTAATCCCCGGGCTTGGGAGACGAAACAGGAGGATGGTGCAGGTTTGAAGCCAGCCATGCTGGTTTAAGAGACCCTGTTTCCAAATTTTAAAAAAATGTATAAAATAGGTCTGGGAGTGTAGCCTGGAAGTAGAAGGGTTTCCAGGAACCCCAGTACCAAAACATAAAAGAAAGAAAGAAAGAAAGAAAAAAAGAGAGAAAGAAAGAAAGAAAGAATAAAAAATAGGGCTGGGTTGTAGCTCAGAGGTAGAATGACCCTGGGTTTTGTACCAGTATTGGGAACAGGTTTCAAAATGTATTAATGTACCAGTATTGGGAAAGATTTTCAATTTTAAAAATATATTGTTGGTAGTGAAGAAGCCTAGGGCCTTTTTACAGTTCTAAAGAGAGGCAGAGTTACTCAAGGATGGGAGGAAATCCCAGACTCCTGAGAATCAACACGTTTTGGAATGTAACAAAAGGTGTGGGGATTTGTGCAGGAGACAGAGCTGCCCCCCACCACCCCAGAAGGGGCGTATCTGGCTGGGATGGAGACAGAGCGGGATACCTGGGCTAGAGATAGGGCAGCACATCTACATATCAAAGGACCTGCTGCAGACTTGGTCAGGATAAGAACACTCAGCATGCAGGGATTTTTGGTGATTTTGCTTGAAACCCCCTCCCCCGTATCCCCCCCTCCCCGTGCCATTTCTGAATGGCATGGGGCTTGAACTGTCTTCTGTATTTCTATCTTTTTAATAAACTTCTTTAAATCTTTAGCAAAAGTCTGGGCTAATATGTATTTACCCTTAGCTCAGGACAAGAACCCGCGGTTTTTCTGTTTTGGGTTTTTTTGTATGTGTTTTGAGGGAAATTGTGTCTGGAACCTTAACAGGGGTCCTCAGAAACAGTTTCCCCAAAACCCTATCATCTCAAACCGTAACAGGTTTCATTCCCAATTTCACAAATAAAGAAAAAAAAAAGATAATCTTTTTTTTTTTTATGGTGGTCCTGGGGATTCTACCTACACCCGCAGCCCTTTTTATTTTTTATATTTTTATTTTTTGGAAACAGAGTTCTGCTACATTGCTGAGGCTAGTCTCAAAACTGTGATCCTCCTGTCTCAGCCTCCCATGAACTAGGACTATAGGCATGCACCATCATGCCTGGCTACAAATCATTATATATCAGTGTCATCAGGGGTATCTCCTGATGGGGATAAGAAGATGCTTTGTGTTGTCTGAATATTTTACAAGTGTCTTGGTCACCATTCTTACTGTTATAACCTATAAGACCTGACCATACAAGCTAGAGGAAGGAATTTTATTTGCTCACAGTTTCCTTGGAGAGTCTAGGTCCAGGCCACGTGAGGCTGGGGTCCGAAGCTCAGAGCATGCAGCGTGAAGTGGAGAGAGGGAGAGAACGGGAGGGCTTTGCTTCTAATTTCAAGGAGGCCAGAGCAGAGATTACAGGAATAGCAAGAGAGGAGGAACCAGAAACAGTCCCCGAGGCCACATCCACAGGGATCCACATCCTCCAGTTACAGCCTGCTGCCCCTGGCCACCACCCAGATAAACCCATTGCATGTCAACCCTGAGCTCAATGGATGGACTCTTAGGGACACTCTGTATCTAACCATGACAAGTGTTTGGTTTTTTTTTTTTTTTTTAGCAGTGGGTATGGAACTTAGGGGCATTCTACCTTGAAGCTACACCCCAGCCCTATCTCACTGAGTTGCAAAGGGCTTCACCAAGTAGTGGAGGCTTGCTACAAACCGCGATCCTCCTGTCTCAGCCTCCCAAATGCTGGAATTACAAGTGTGCATCACCACACCCAGCTGTTATTTTTTGAAAGTAAAACTTTTTTCCTGCAAAGAATTCATGCTCTATACTCATTTTATGTATGCTGAAATAGACCTGATAATACAATCCAAGAAAAAACCTGGCCCTGTACTTTCCAACCCACACCCTGGGAAGAGTTAGGTGGCTTTTTTTTTGGGGGGGGGGGTGGGAGGGGTACCAGGAATGGAACCCAGGGGCTTTCTACCTCTGGGCTATACTCCCAGGCCTATTTTATATTTTATTTGGAAACAGGGTGTCACTGAGTTGCTGAGAGCCTCACTAAGTATCTGAGGTTGACTTCAAAACTACACGATCCTCTTGTCTCAGCCTCCCAAGTGCTGGGATTACAAGCGTGCACCACCATGCCAGGCTTTGGGTGGCTTCTATTAAGTATGCATACTGGTTAGGAGCTTTCCTTTCATAATGGGCATTGATTCTGGGTGATTTATGCATAACTTCCACCATGGAGCTTCCACACTTCAAGTTCTCAGAATATAATCTTGAATTATCTGGTGTTGAATCATTAGCAAAGTTTAGTCATAAAAATCATATTCAAGGGAACAAGACCTGCCTGATAGGAGTGAACCTATTCTCTAGTCATTCTAAGTTTGTCAGGTTTTGAGACAGTTCCTTGGTGCGGTATCTGGACCATACTGCCTGAATGCCCCTATTTCCTATCACATGACCCATTTCTGAGCTGCCTTTGGCCTTTGCCTTCAATTCACACTGAAGAGTGCTTTAAGAAATAGTCGCATAAGCCAGGCGTGGTGGCGCAGGCTTGTAATCCCCGCGCTTGGGAGGCTGAGACAGGAGGATCGCACGGGTTTGAAGCCAGCCTCAGCTACTTAGTGAGGCTCTCAGCAACTTAGTGAGACCCTGTTTCCAAATAAAGTATAAAATAGGTCTGGGAGTATAGCCCGGAGGTAGAAAGCCTCTGGGTTCCACCCCCACTACCACCACCAAAAAAAAAAAAAAAGAAAGAAATAGTCACATAAGCTGGGCATGGTGGCACATACCTGTAATCTTAGTACTTGGGAGCCTGAGACAGGAGGATCACACTACAAGGACAGCCTCAGCAACTTAGTGAGACCATGTTTCAAAATAAAACAAATGAAATGGGCCTGGGGATGTAGCTCAGGGGTAAAATGCCCCAAGTTCAGCCTCTAGTAGTACCAAAGAGAAGGAGGAGGAGGAGGAAGAGGAGGAGAAAGAGGAGGAGGAGGAGGAGGAGGAGGAGGAAGAAGAAGAAGAAGAAGAAGAAGAAGAAGAAGAAGAAGAAGAAGAAGAAGAAGAAAGAGAAATAGTCACATTATAGTCATTGTTGAATACACTAGGTTTGTTGTTGAGAATGATGCGATTTTGAATGTGCTAAAAATATGAGCCTATAGCTGGGCACGGTGGCGCACGCTTGTAATCCAGGCGCTTGGGAGGCAGACACAGGAGGATCATGCATACTTGAAGCCAGCCACGCTGGTTTAAGAGACCCTATTTCCAAATTAAAAAAAAAAAAAAAAAAAATATATATATATATATATATATATATATATATATATATATATATTAGGTATTAGGTCTGGGAGTGTAGCCCGGAGGTAGGAGGGCTTCCAGGAACCCCAGTACCACACACAAAAAAATGATCCTATAAATTTTTTTTGGGGGGGGTTAGTACTGGGGTTCCTGGAAGCCCTTCTACCTCCGGGCTACACTCCCAAACCTATTTCATACTTTTTTTTTTTTTTGGAGACAGGGTCTCTTAAGCCAGCACAGCTGGCTTCAAACCTGCGCGATCCTCCTGTCTCCGCCTCCCAAGCGCAGGGATTACAGCGTGCGACACCACGCTGGGCTATTTCATACTTTTTTATTTTTGGAAACAGGGTCTCTTAAACCAGCGCAGCTAGCCGGGCGTGGTGGCGCACGCTTGTAATCCCCGCGCTTGGGAGGCAGAGACAGGAGGATCGCGCAGGTTCGAAGCCAGCCGTGCTGGCGTAAGAGACCCTGTTTCAAAAATATAATATAGGTCTGGGAGTGTAGCCCGGAGGAAGAAGGGCTTCCAGGAACCCCAGTACCACCAAAAAAAAAAAAAAAAAAAAAAAAAAAAAAATATATATATATATATATATATATATATATATATATATATATATATATATATATATATATATATAGTCTGGGAGTGTAGCCCGGAGGTAGAAGAGCTTCCAGGAACCCCAGTACCACCAAAAAAAAAAAAAAAAAAAAAAAACAAAAAACAGCACAGCTGCCTTCGAACCTGCACGATCCTCCTGTGTCTGCCTCCCAAGTGCAGGGATTACAAGCGTGTGCCACCACACCAGCAAGCCTATAAATATTTAATTTTGTTAGTATATATTTATTTATGATGCTGGGGGTTAAAGCCAGGGGCATTCTACCTCTGAGCTACACCCCAGCCCTATTTATTTATTTATTTATTTATTTAGAGGTACTAAGGATTGAATTTAGGGACACTCTACCTCCAAACTATACCCCCAACCCCATTTTATTTTATTATTATTTTTTAAATTTATTTTTATTGGTGCATTGTAATCATACATCACATTGGAATATAAGACTTGAGAGGATATACAAGCACACATCATCCAATTAGCCCTCATCCAGTCCCCATCCCATTCCCTTCTCCTCCCTCGATCCCATGCTTGTTTGGTGATTAACTTTGATACATATGTTTATGTACCTCCTGCTTTTTAAAGAGGCTCCATCCTCCCCTATTCCATACCCTCTGATTGGTCACCTTAATTGCTTCACTGTAGGGCCCTTTCTATAGTTCGACCACTTCCTGTTGCCCCTTTCCTCCTAGTTATTGCTGATTAGGGGAAGCATCTGGTTTTAATTTTCTGCGATATTTCTCTGTGCATGCCGCGTTGCAAATACCGATCCCACTCTTGACAGCCCCAGTTGTGGCCTGGCCACCCGGTGGACTGATCCAGACCTCGCTGGCTCAAGCAGCGGCCTTGCCTCATGGGAGGCCCCGGTTCTGGCCTCGCTGGCCCTGACACTGGCCTAACCCCTCAGGCTGGCTCTGATCCCAACCTCAGAGGCCCCAGCACCGGCCTTTCTCACGGCAGGCTCCGATGTTAGCCGATGGCCCCAGCATCGGCTTAACCCCTCGGCAGGCTCTGATCCAGGCATCAGAGGCCTCAGTAGCGGCCTTGCCTCATGGAAGGCTCCAATGCCGGCCAGTGGCCCCGGCACCGGCCTAACCTCTCAGCAGGCTCTGATCCCGGCCTCAGAGGCCCCAGCACTGGCCTTGCCTCACGGCAGGCTCCGATCCCAGCCACGCTGGCCCTGGCACTGGCTTGACCCCTCGGCAGGCTCCGATTCCGGCCTCGGAGGCCCCAGCACCGGGCTTGCCTCACGGCAGGCTCCGATCCTGGCCTCGCTGGCCCCAGCACCGGCCTAACCCTTCGGCAGGCTCTGATCCCGGCCTCAGAGGCCTCAATAGCGGCCTTGCCTCACGGAAGGCTCCGATGCTGGCCAGTGGCCCCGGCACTGGCCTAACCCCTCAGCAGGTTCTGATCCTGGCCTCGGAGGCCTCAGTACCGGCCTTGTCTCGTGGCAGGCTTTGATCCCAGCCTCGCTGGCTCCAGCACCGGCCTGACCCCTCGGCAGGCTCTGATCCCGGCCTTGGAGGCCCCAGCACCATCCTTGCCTCACGGCATGCTCCAATCCCGGCCTCGCTGGCCCCGACACCGGCCTAACCCCTTGGCAGTCTCCGATCCCGGCCTCAGAGGCCCCAGCACCAGCCTTGCTTCACGGCAGGCTCCGATCCCAGCTTTGCTGTGTCTGTCGCCAGCCTCACCCCTCGGCAGGTTCTAATCCGAGCACCCTCTTCGCTCAACTATTTGTCCCACGTTCTCGAGGGTGCATGGTGGTGGTAGCATTCTGCCTCTGGGGTCATTACTTCAAAGGTTCCAGGTGTAATGCATCAGATCTCTGCCTCCCCTGAGTACTGGCCACTGCCATTGCCACTGCCTCCACCATTTCAAATCTTTCCCAAGCTCTTTTTCCACTCTGAATGTTGTCCAGTCTTCCTAAGCATGCGCAACGGTAGCATTCAACCTTTGGTGTAATTTCTCAAAAAAATAAAAAAATAAAAAAAAAATAAGGTTGGTAGGCTCCGATTTCTGCTTCTCCTGAATACAAGTCTCCACCGCCAACGTGGAGACCGCTTTCAGCACTGCCTTTCTCCTTGGTCTCCACTAAAGTCTCTCTCCTTACAGGTGATGTCCAAGATTGTTAACAATGTAGAGAAGAAGCAGTCCCCCTTAGCGGGGAATTTTTCCAATAATTCCAGTTCATTTGGATAAGTTTTGTCTGCATCTCCAGTATCCTGGCATCCGCCACCTCTTTGACCCCTCTCCGATATTTTCCTTTTTTCTTTTTCTTTTCCTTTTTTACAGGGTCCTTCCGGGTGGAGAGGGGGGTCGCCTAGGGGCGCCCCGCCAGCGCCTGCCCACCTGCCCAGGGTCGGGGCCAGGGGGCCCAGACCACGGGGTCCTTCCGGGTGGAGAGGGGGGTCGCCTAGGGGCGCCCCGCCAGCGCCTGCCCACCCACCCAGGGTCAGGCAACCCCATTTTATTTTTTATTTTGGAACAGGTTTTCAGTAAGTTGCTGAAGGTCTCAATAAGTTGTTGAGGCTGCCCTTGAACCGGTAATCCTCCTGTCTCAGCCTCCCAAGCACTGGAATCACAGGTGTGCACCCCCAAGTTTGGTTTATTTTATTTTTGATTTTGAAACAGGGTATCACTAAACTGCTGAGAGCCTTGCTAAGTTTCTGAGGCTGGCTTTGAACCTGTGATCCTCCTGTCTTGGCCTCCCAAGTACTGAGATCAGAGGTGTTGAATATTTTAATCTGAAGAAATTTGAAAAAGAGCTGGTACAGGATGGATTTTCTGGTCTTCTCTTGAAGCTCGTTGTGGGACCCTTACATGAAAGGTACTTACTTTCCCTTTGTCCCAGGAAAAGAGCATCCATGTCTCCCATAGGCTCAGAGACACCAGAAGGACTGAATGAACAGATCCTGCTGTTTCCCCAGTACATTACACTTAGCTCAGTTTTGCTTTGTCCTAGCACATTTCATTTACTGTTCATCATATTTAGCGTAAAAACCTTGAGATTTAACTGCATCTTTAAATCTTCATTTTCTTATGAAGGTTCCCATGTCACATAAAAGCTAAATAAATGTGTAAGCTTTTCTCTTGTTAATCTGTCTTTGGTTACAGTGCCCCCAGCCAATGATCATAAAATGGGTAGGAGAAAAAGATGTTTTTCCTTCCCTATAAGAACATTGTCTACGCACCACAAGATAGTAAACATAATTATTTTCTTTTTCTTTTTCTTTTTTTTTCTTTTTGTGGTACTGAGGGTGGAACCCAGAGGCTTTCTGCCTCCGGGCTGTACTCCCAGACCTATTTTATATTTTATTTGGAAACAGGGTCTCACTACATTGCTGAAAGCCTCCCTAAGTAGCTGAGGCTGGCTTTGAATCTGCGCGATCCTCCTGTCTCAGCCTCCCAAGCACTAGGATTACAAGCGTGCGCCACCACTCCTGGCAACATGTTTCTTTTCTTTCTTTCTCTTTCTTTCTTTCTTTCTTTCTTTCTTTCTTTCTTTCTTTCCTTCCTTCCTTCCTTCCTTTCTTTCTTTCTTTCTTTCTTTCTTTCTTTCTTTCTTTCTTTCTTTCTCTCTTTTTTCCCCCCCAATACTGGGGATGGAACCAATGGTATTCTACCTCTGAGCTACACCCCCAGCCCTATTTTTTTTTAATTATTATTCTTTATTTTGAAACAGGACAGGGTCTCACTGAGTTGCAAAGGAGCTAAGTAGCTGAGGCTGTCTGGGAACTACAATCCTCCTGTCTCAGCCTCCCAAATGCTGGGATTATAAGTGTGTGTCGCCACGTCCAGCTAACATATTTCTTTTTGCAAGGGACAGTCTCCCTCTAAGCTACACCCCCAGGCCTTTCTGTTTTTCCTTTTGAAATAAGAGTATTGCCAAGTTGCAGAGGTTGTCCTTAAACCTGCAATCCTCCTGTTTCAGTTTCCCAAGTACCCAGACTATAGGCGTGCTCCACCAAGCTCCGCTATCACCCCCTTTCCTTTCTTTCCTTTCCTTTCCTCTCCTTTCCTTTCCTTTCCTTTCCTTTCTTTTTTCTTTTTTTGAACCCAGGGGGCATTCTACCTCCAATCTATACCCCCAGCCCTATTTTTCATTCTTTATTTTGAAACAGAATCTCACTGAATTGTGGAAGGCCTCACTGAATCTAGCTACAAACCTGTGATCCTCCTGTTTTTGCCTCCCAAATATTGGGATTATAAGGATGCGCCACCATGCTTAGATTTTATAACCCAGTTTTTCTAAGACTGGTTTCTAGGGTACAAAACTGATCCTTAAGTGCACAGTAATGCTGAACTACCTGCCAATCTTACATTAAAATTAAAAAGTTAAGTTAAACTTTCTTGAGGGACCAGCACACTGGAAATTTCCATTTATTCAAAACTAAAGCCACCAATGAAAAAAGAGCTCTTAGGAATTTATTTATTTATATTTTAATTTTATTTATTTATTTATTCTACAGGCCTGGGGATGGAACCCAGAGGCATTCGACCTCCGAGCTACAACCCCTGCCCTATTTTTTATTCTTTATTTTGAAATAGGGTCTCACTAAGTAGCTGAGACTGTCTGCGAACTGCAATCCTCTTGTCTAGCCTCCCGAATGCTAGGATTACAGGCGTGCGCCACCACACCCGGTTACTTTAATTTTTTATTGGTGCATTATAGTCATACATCTTGAGGGAGTACAAGATGGTAGAGGCATACATGCACATGCCCTTAGAAATTTATAAAGCAAAACAAAACAAAACAAAACAAGGTTAAGGGTGTCGCTCAGTGATAGAATGCTTGCTTACTATATATGATGCACTGGGTTTTATCCCCAGCACTGCAAAAAAGAAAAAAAAGATCAAAGTATGCACTGACAGCACAGTCTCAAGTTATAAATAGTCCTATGAGTGATAACTTAGAAGGACCCCTGTCTGCCTTATTGTCTTATTCCCTTAATGGTTTTGTTAACATCCACAGATTACTTAAGATATATGAGACACTTTCATTTTTTTCCAGAGCTGGGATCAAACCCAGGCTCTTCCACATACCAGGTATATTCTGAACTATATGCCCAGCCAATAATACACTTTCTGATACAGTACACTATTTTATTTAACCCATATAATAAACTTGAAATATGAGTACAGCTATCATTTGTTTTTCTATTTTAGAGATAAGAAAACTAGAAACTAGAGAAATTAGGTAACTTATCCAAGGTCATAGAGTCAACAAATTATAGAGCTAGTACTCGAATTCAGACAGCCTAGCCGAGCATGGCGGTGCACATCTATAATCCCAGCATGTGGGAGGTTGAGACAGGAGGATCACAGGCTGGAGGCTAGCCTCAGAAATTTAGGAGACCCTGTTTACCTGTTTTCAAATAAAAAATAGAGCAGTAGGGGGGGTAGCCCAGAGAGAACACAACACGGGTTCATTTCCCAGAACCCCCCCCCAAACAAACAGACAAACAAACGAACAAACAAACAAAAATAACCATAAGCTGGTGTGGTGGTGTGATCTTATAATCCCAGTACTTGGGAGGCTGAGACAGGAAGATCAAAGGTTCACAGCCAGCCCTGGCAATTTGTGTGGCCTTCTGCGACTTAGTGAGATCCTGTTTCAAAATAAAGAATAAAATAGTAGCTCAGAAGTAGAATGCCTCTGGGTTCAATCTCCAGTACCACAAAACAAAAACAAAATGTCTTTCTCAGGGATCAGGCACTGTGAGATCTGTACATTATAAAAAGAAGAGAAATGCCAACAAACTTGCATATCTGTAGAACTTTAGAGTCTGTGAATAGAAAGAATAGAATATGGTACCAGCTGTCAGTACTTCTGTTTTAATATGAAAACTAACTTGGGTACAAAACCAGACTCACACTGGGATGGAATAGGATGTCCTAGACATAAGTCCTAGATACAACGAGTTCTAACTCGCGGAGGGGCTGTTAAGAAGCAGGCCCTCCGGTTCGGCTGAATCAGTGGACGGGATCTATTTTTGGTTCCCAACGTGTCCCCAGATGCCTTAACTCTCGCGCCAAACTGAATTAGTGCAGCATCCGTGGATACTGATTGAGGACTCTAGAATACCTAGGAAGAGAGCACAGACAGTACCTGGATGAGAGTGTCCAAACGTGAAGAAAACTGGCCAACTCCAGTCATGAGGCCGAGCCATTGTGAGCAGTGGGCAAAGGGATGGCCCGCTCTGGTTGGTCCAGCTCCACATCCCGGGGTGAAAACACCAGCGCCCGTGTGTGCGTGCCCTGCCAGCCTTCAGCTGACACTGTGGAGCCTGAGAATCAAGGTTTCCTTGTAAGTGCCTTTGCTGGCTGAGTGACCTCTGACCCCTGACCTCTGGCCCCGGCTTCGCTCTTAGCTCCTGGCCTTCCTTTTGCTCACGCAGTTCCTAATCACCTCCTTGGCTTTTGGCATTCCTGGTCTCCTAGAGCACTCCTTTGGGATTTCTGGTCTCCTTGACTGTTACTTGCATGCCTAGTTTCTTATACACTCAGAATTTTGTTTTCTTTGGCTTCTGGATCAACTGATCAATTTCTTTTTATGTCCCTTAGTTCATATGTACTGCTGTTGCTGCTGCTTCTTTGAATTTTATCTTTTTTTTTTTTTTTTAATCAGTGCTGGAGATTGAACCCAGGGCCTCCTATACGCCAGGCCAGCGCTCTACAGCCGAGCCCCATACCAGCCATCGTGCGCACCTCTCCACTCTTGTTTTTCTGAACGGCCCAACTGCCCAGCCCATAGCCTGTGTCTAGCTAGCTTCCTTCATCTCCTTGATTTCTTTTTTCATCTGCTTTGGCTAAGTACCACCATTGTCCACAGTCCCAGAACTGACAGGTACTTAGACCTTGAAGTGGAGCAATCAGAGGAAATGCCCTTTTGGAAAGAGGAAATGCAGGATTAGAGTGGAGACAGCTTAGCCTTCTTTAGAACTGAATCTCAGGGCAGCAAAAATGGAGAACATAAAGTGAAAAAGATCTGAATTCAAGTAGAAAGAATCTTTATTTTATTTATTTATTTCTGTGGTATTAGGGATTAAACCCAAGGGTATTCTACCTCTGAGCTACACTGCCCCCCCCCCGTGTGTGTGTGTGTGTGTGTGTGTGTGTGTGTGTGTGTGTGTGTATGGTGCTGGAGATTGAACACAGGGGCATTCTACCTCCAAGTTACACCCCAACCCTATTTTTAATTCTTTTTTTCTTTTTTTTTTTTTTTTTTTTTTTTTGCGGGTTTGGGGATGGAACCCCCAAGGGCATTCAACCTCTGAGCCTGCCCTATTTTTTATTCTTTATTTTGAAACCAGGTCTCACTGAGTTGCAGAGGGCCTCACAAAGTAGCTGAGGCTGTCCGCGAACCGTGATCCTTTGGTCTCAGCCTCCCGAATGCTGGGATTACAAACATGTGCCACCCCGCCCGGCTTTAATTCTTTATTTTAAAACAGGATTCACTAAATTGTGGAGGGCCTCACTGAGTAGCTGAGACTGGCCACCAGCCTGTCTCAGGCTCCTAAGCGCTGGGAATGCAAATATGTTCTACCACACCCGGCTCCCTCCAGCCCTTTTTATATTTTGTTTTTGAAACAGGGTCTCACTATGTTGTTGGGAGTCTTGCAAAGTTGCTGAGGCTGTCCTTGAAGCTGGAATTCTTCTATCTCAGCTTCCCAAGTACTGGAATTACAGAGGTGTACCACCATGCCCAGCTCAAATAGAAAGAGTTTTATTGTTAGTAATACAAGTAATAAAATAATCATCATAAAAATAATTAAGCCAGACATGGTGGCACAAGCCTGTAATCCCAGAACTTGGGAGGCTGAGACAGGCGGATTCCAGGTGAGACCAGCCTCAGGAATTTAGTGATAAACTCAGCAGGGTAGGGAGATCCTGGTTCAAAAACAAACAAAAAAGCCGGGCGTGGTGGCGGTGCACGTTTGTAATTCCAGCATTCTGGAGGCTGAGCCCAGAGGATCACCGGTCGCAGACAGCCTCAACTACTTAGTGAGGCCCTCCATAACTTTGTGAGACACTGTTTCAAAATAAAGAATAAAAAATAAAGCAGGGGGTGTAGCTCAGAGGTCAAATGCTCCTGGGTTCTATCCCCAGATCTGCAAACAAACAAACAAACTAACAGACTAGGAATATAGCTTGGAGGTAGAATGCCCCTGGGTTCAATCTCTAATACCCCCAAATAAATTAATTAATTAGTTAATTAATTAAAGCTGAGTATGGTAGTACATACTTATAATCCCAATCCTAGGGGGACTGAGACAGGAGGATGGCAGGTTGGAGGACAGCCTCAGCAAGCAATGAGACTCTCATCAACCCAGTGATGAGAGGGTTGGGGTGTAGCTCAGAGATACAATGCCTCTGGGTACCATCCCTCCTACCAAAAATAAATAAATAAATAAATATAGGATCTTTTGGAGGTCATTGATTTCCCCCCCCATCTCAAGTCTCACCAAATTTCCTAGTCTGGTGTGAAATTTATGATTTTCCTGCTTCAGCCTTTTGAGTACCGAGTAGCGGGACTACGGGCCAACACCATCATACCTGGCTAATGCTTGATAATATTCTATTTTTTATATTATAAAAATTAAGTTCCTTTCAACTAAATGCCTTTAGCTTGCTATCAAGTTTTGGATATACAAATGTAGGGTGGTGGTGTGGTATGTGTGTGTGTGTGTGATGCTGGGGGGTGAACTGAGGGTGTTACACAGCCTAGACAAGCTCTTTGCACCCCCTGCTCAGCCATAGTTCCATTGCTAAGTTTAAATTTTAAAAAACAGATGTCTGTTAACAAGCACCAATGATAACTTATTTTTAGTGTTCCAAATTTGAGCCAATGTTTCATTTTCAATCTAATTGAATTGTATTATTTTTGAAGTGATATACTAGCGTCTTCTGAGAGGCTTAATTTAGGGTGTAGGAGGGTGTGTGTGTGTGTGTGTGTGTGTGTGTGTGTGTGTGTGTGTACTGGGGATTGAATCCACAGGTATGCTACCTTTGAGGTGCACCTGCCAATTTTTTTTTTTATTTCATCTTTGTGTGTGTGTGTGTGGTGCTGGGGATAGAACCCAGGTACATTCTACTTCCAAGGTACAACCTCAGCCTAATTTTTTTATTCTTTATTTGGAAACAGGGTCTCACTAAGTTGTGGAGGGCCTCACTAAGTAGCTGAGGCTGGCCATGAACCTGCAATCCTCCTGGCTCAGCATCCTGAATGCTGGGATTACAAGCATGTACCAGCTGATGCTCCTAATTTCTTATTTTGAAACAGGGTCTTGCTCAGTTGCTGAGACTAGCTACAAACCTGTGATCGTGCTGTCTCCACTTCCCACGTGCTGGGTCTAAAGGTATGCGCCACCTTACCCAGCTAGGTTGCAGGAATTTAAGAAAATTAATTCTTTTTTTTTTTTTTTTTTTTTTTTTTTTTTTGCGGGTCTGGGGATGGAACCCAGGGGCATTTGACCTCCAAGCTACACCCCCTACCCTAGTTTTTATTCTTTATTTTGAAACTGGGTATCACTGAGTTGCAGAGGGCCTCACTGAGTAGCTGAGGCTGTCCACGAACCGCGATCCTCCAGGTCTCAGCCTCCCGAATGCTGGGATTACAAGTGTGCGCCACCACACCCGGCTGAAAATTAATTCTTAAAGTACATATAAAGCAAGCAGTTCCATACTAACAATATGTTTTTCTTATAAATAAGTAGGTAATACACTCTTGTTCCTTAAAAGTTTATGAATTATGTCACTCTAGAGTTACACAGTTGGAATTTTTCTTGGAATGAGAAAAACAAGCTGGGCGTGGTGGTGCACGCTTGTAATCCCAGGATTCAGGAGGCTGAGACAGGAGGATCGCGGTTCGTGGCCAGCCTCAGCTACTTAGTGAGGCCCTCTGCAAGTCAGTGAGACCCAGTTTCAAAATAAAGAATAAAATATAGCCGGGCGTGGTGGCGCACGCTTGTAATCCCCGCGCTTGGGAGGCAGAGACAGGAGGATCGCGCAGGTTCGAAGCCAGCTGCGCGCGCTGGCTTAGGAGACCCTGTTTCCAAATAAAAATGTAAAAAGAGGTCTGGGAGTGTAGCCCGGAGGTAGAAGGGCTTCCAGGAACCCCAGAACCAGCAAAAAAAAAAAAAAAAAAAAAATAGGGCTGGGGGTGTAGCTCAGAGGTAGGATGCCCCTGGGTTCCATCCCCAGTACAGAAAAAAAGAAAAATAGAAGAAAAACAAATCCAGTCACTTGTCCTTTTTTTTTTTTTTTTTTTTTGTGATACTATGAATTTGAGCTCAGGGGCATTCTACCTCTGGGCAACACCGCATGCCCCATTTTACTTTGAAATAGGGACTCATTAAGTTGCTCAGGTCCTTGCTGAATTGCTGAAGCTGCCTCAAACCTGGGATCCACCTGTTTCAGTCTCTCAAGTACTGGAATTATAGGCGTGTGCCACATTGCCCACCATCAGTTATTTCTACCTTTTCCAGAATTATATAACATTTATTTTTACTTTAAAGTAAATAGGGCTGGTTATGGTGACCTATGCCTGCACTCAAGACTTGGGAGGCTGAGACAGGAGGATCACAGATTTGAGGTCAACCTCAGTAATTTTCTCAGCACCTGGGAGGCTGAGACAAGAGGATCACAGGTTCAAGGCCAGCCTCAGCTACTTATCATGGCCTTCCACAAGTTAGTGAGACCCTGTTTCAAAATAAAGAATAAAAGATGGGCATGGTGGGGCATGCTTGTAATCCCAGCATTCGGGAGGCTGAGACAGGAGGATCACAGTTCAAGAATGCCCTCAGCTACTTAGTGAGGCCCTTTGCAACTCAGTGAGACTGTTTCAAAATAAAGAATAAAAAATAGGGCTGGGGGTGTAGCTCAAAGGTAGAATGCCTCTGGGTTCCATCCCCAGTATCGCAAAAAAACAAATAAAGAATGAATTAAAAACAGAGCTGGGGATATAGCTTGGAGGTAGAATGCCCCTGGGTTCAATCTCCTATTCTAAAAAGTAAATAAATAAATAAGTAAATAAATAGCTAGACGTGGTGGCACATGCCTGTAATTTCAGTATTTGAGAGACTGAGACAGGCAGATTACAGGTTTGAGGACAGCCTCAGCAAGCAGTGAGACTCTCATTGATCTGGCAAGATCCTGTTTCCAAATAAATAAATAAATAAATAAATAAATCAGGCTGGAGGTGTATCTTGAAGGTAGAATGCCTCTGGGTTTCATTCCCAGTAAAACACACACACACACACACACACACACACACACACACACACACACACAACTTTTAAAAATAAATAAGCTGGGCGTGGTGGCGCATGCTTGTAATCCCAGCATTTGAGAGGCTGAAACAGGAGGATTGCAGTTCATGGGCAGCCTCAGCTACTTAGTGAGGCCCTTTGTGACTCAGTGAGACCCTGTTTCAAAATAAATACTAAAATATAGAACTGGGGGTGTATCTCAGAGGAATGCCCCTGGGTTTCATCTCCAGTATGGCAAAATAAATAAATAAATAAATAAATAAATAAATAAAAAGGGGTAGGGATGTAGCTTGGAGGTAGAATGTTTTCAGGTTCAATCTCTAGTAGCAAAAGTTAATTAATTAATAATAATAAATAAATAAAGCAAGACAGCCTAAATAAGTAGGGAGTTAGCCTGTGATGGACTTTTTGCCTGTGCCCTTTCACAGAGTCACCTGTTCTCACCCGAGAAACACTTTCAGCAACATTAGCCCCATCATCTATGACCTAGGGGCGAGTCATCCTTGCCAGTGGTTTCACCTGGATGAAATTCTAAACTTTAGCTCTCCCCATGAGCCCGAGGGCCTTATATCAGTCCAGGAGAGCCCTCTATGCCCCCAGCCTTCAGCTGAATTTTATTTTTTATTTTTTGGTGGTACTGGGGTTCCTGGAAACCCTTCTACCTCCGGGCTACACTCCCAGACCTATTTTATATTTTTATTTGGAAACAGGGTCTCTTAAGCCAGCGAGGCTGGCTTCGAACCTGCGCGATCCTCCTGTCTCTGCCTCCCAAGCAAGGGGATTACAAGCATGCGCCACCACGCCCGGCTTCGGCTGATTTTTTTTTTTTTTTTTTTGCGGGTCTGGGAATGGAACCCAGGGGCATTTGACCTCCGAGCTACACCCCCTGCCCTATTCTTTATTTATTATTATTATTATTATTATTATTATTTTGGTGGTGGTGGTACTGGGGTTCCTGGAAGCCCTTCTACCTCTGAGCTACACTCCCAGACCTATTTTTACATTTTTATTTGGAAACAGGGTCTCCTAAGCCAGCGCGCGTGGCTGGCTTCGAACCTGCGCGATCCTCCTGTCTCTGCCTCCCAAGCGCGAGGATTACAAGCGTGCGCCACCACGCCCGGCTTTATTCTTTATTTTGAAACCGGGTCTCACTGCGTTGCAGAGGGCCTCACTAAGTAGCTGAGGCTGTCCGCGAACCGGGATCCTCCACGTCTCAGCCCCCCGAATGCTGGGATTACAAATGTGCGCCACCACGCCCGGCTCGGCTGAATTTTTTTAACTATACTTTTATTGGTGCATTATAGTCTCCCCTCATAATATAAATCATGTTGACAGTGACATGGATGCATGTTGCACTTGGCGGGCCTCCCCCAACTCCCTCCCCACTCCTCTTCTCCATACAGGGCATTGAGATTGACATTGATATCTTTACATATGTACACAAAGCTGCTGATGGTAGTAATTCGTTCATATCTTCATTCTTCCCTCCATTTTTTTTAAGTGGGTATCTGTTCACAAGCACCGTCTCTATTCTTCTGACTAGACTTTTGTCTTGGATCTGATCCGAAATTTAACTCCCAGTTACCTGCACAGCACAGTTGATCTCTAGATTTGGAGCCATGCTCTGGATACTCCTAAGGGAGAAAACAGGCCATCTTGAGAGTGAGATGTGCTTTTGAGGCTCTGATTCTTCTTTTAAAGGAAACTTGGTGAAAGGTGGGTTTAAGAGGTACATGGGAGTGACATCAGACTGGTGATTACAACCCAGAGACTTTATCAGAAAACATGAAGCCAGGTGTGGTGGTGCATGCTTGAAATCCTACTGCTTGGGAGGCTGAAACAGGAGGATCACAGGTTCAAGGCCAGCCTCATAAACTTAATGAGGTTCTCAGGAACTTAGTGAGAATCTGTTTCAAAACAAAAACCAAAAAGGTATGGCTTGGAGTATGGGGTCTGGCTTAGAGGTAGCGTTCCCCTGGGCTCAATCCCCAGTACCACACACACGTACAAAAGAAGTATCAAAATCATGATAATAGGCAGGTCTCTGACTGTTAGTGTTGTTTTCACTGTTGCTGCTGGTGTTGATGAATATGAACTAGTCTATCCAAGAATAGCAGGCCCATGAGCAAGTACTTCTGGATTACACACTAGTTGTGAAAAGTTGATTCTTTTTTTTTTTTTCTGCAATACTGGGACATTGAACCCAGGGCTTTGCACACTGAGCTACTCTCTCAGCCATCTAACTAGTTGCCCAGGCTGACTTTGAACTTGGAGTCCTCCTGCCTCTGCCTCCCGAGTAGCTGGGATTACAGGACAGTGCCACCGTGCCTGACCGAAACAACAAATTTTTGGTGTTTACAAAGTGGATTCCACTGAGCCACCTCCAGCCAGAGAGATACATGGAAATCATTAAGAAAGTCAGTGCTTAAAAGAAATTTGGCTGCTGGGTGTGGTGGCACATGTCTGTAATCCCAGTACTTGGGAGGCTGACATAGGAGGTTCACAGGTTTGAAACTAGCTCAGCAAGTAATGAGAATCTCAGCAACCTAGCAAGACCCTGTTTCAAAATATAAATAAAATAGGGCTGGAGGTACAGATTAGAGGTAGAATGCCCCTGGGTTCAATCCCCAGTACCATAGACATGAAAGAGAAAGAAAGAAAGAAAGAAAGAAAGAAAGAGAGAAAGAAAGAGAAATTTGGCTGTATCCCTGACCCAGTAGCATTGGTGCCAATTTCTGGTTGGACTGGCGTCAGCATGCTGGAGCGGAGTGCTTACATGCCCTGGTTCACAGGGTGGAAAGTCACCCATAGAGACAACAATGCTGGCGTGACCACACTGCAGCTCTGGATTGCATCTTACCGCCAACTCGTCCAACCTGTAAGCCCTTGCATTTGTCCCTGCAGGGTGTCTGCAAAATTGATTTTATTGGTCCTGTCTCCAAGTGTGGAGTGGAGACTGGTCTTCTAAAACCTAGCATAGGGGTGATGTTTGTTCTAGTCCGCCCCACAGCTGAAGCACAGTCTATCAAAATGCAACATGGGGCTTTGAGTGAGGCTCTTTCTGGGGACAATGGGGGCATCATTGCAAAGCATGTGCTGTCAAAGATGTTTGCAGTGGAGCTGGCTGCGATGCCACATGCCTGTAATCCCAGTACTTGGGAAGGCTAAGAATCACAGGTGTGACGCCAGCCTCAGCAATTTAGTGAAACCCTCAGCAGCTTAGAAGGATCCTGTTTCAAAATAAAAATTAAAAAGGGCAGATGTAGCTCAGAGGCAAAATGCCTCTGGGCTCAATCCCATTGCCAAAAAGAAGTTTGTATTAGAGCCAGGCACAGTGGTATATGCTTGCAATCATAGTACTTGGGAGGCTGAGCTAGGAGGATCACAGGTTCTCAGCCGGCCTCAGCTAGTTAGTGAGGCACTCCGCAACTTAGTGAGATTCTGTTTCAAAATAAGGAATAAAAATAGGGTTGGGGTTATAACTCAGAGGTAGAAGGCTCCTGGGTTCAATCACTAGTACCAAAAAAAAAAAAAAAACAAAAACAAAAACAAAAAACCAAACCAAACAAAAAAAACTGAAAGAAGAGACCAACCACCTTTTGATGTTTCAAGTTTCTCTGACCATCCTCCTCTGGATCATCTTGCTGTTTGTGAGGAGACAGTTCCTCTGGGTGTCATAAAAGCAGTGGACAAAAAGGCTTGCTGGAGCCAGATGTGTTGGCCCATGGCTGTAATCCCAGTACTTGGGAGCTGAGGCAGGAAGACCATAGGTTCCAGGCCAGCCTCAACAACTTACTGCAACCCTGTTTCAAAATAAAAAAAACAAGCCGAGTGTGGTGCACGTTTGTAATCCCAGCATTTGGGAGGCTGATACAGGAGGATCATGGTTTGCTGACAGCCTCAGCTACTTAGTGAGGCCCTTTGCAACTCAGTGAGACTCTGTTTCAAAATAAAGAATAAAAAATAGGGCTGGGGGTATAGCTTGGAGGTAGAATGCCCCTGAGTTCCATCCCCAGTACCGAAAAAAAAAAAAAAAAAAATAGGGTGGGAATGTAGCTTAGAGGTAGAATGCCCCTGAGTTCAAGATTTGGTATCACACACACACACACACACACAAAGACTTGCTGCCCAGAAAGCTCAGAAGGCTGAATGAGTATTATACTTAATACCTGCCATCCAGTCTTATATCAGTGGTGGAAGAACAGTGTCAGAACTGTTTGTCTCAAATGGTTATTTAAGATTAAGAGTAAAAGACTGGTTAATGATAAAATGCATCATAAAATCTTTGGGAGGAGAATATTTTGTGGGCCACCTGGCAGTTTTAATTTATTACTGGAGATGGAACCGAGGGGCATTCTACCTCCACACTACACCCTCAACCCTTTTTATTTTTTTGTTTTGAAATAGGGTCTCACTAGGTTGCTGAGAGGCTTGCTAAATTGCTAAGGCTGGTCTTGAACCTGTAAACCTCCTTTCAGGAATGGAAAGAAAAAAAAAACTTCCCAAAGAATGCTTCATTTCATTTTCTGAACTGGTCGGTCCTAACTGGATTTTACTGGGAGCAATCAGCAAGGAAACATCTGGGGCTTCTAAAATCCTCGTCATCTGAGAGAATTGGGTGTTTCCTGGCCTTAAATGATTATTTCTGTGCACAAGAGCACTGGGAAGTGTTTGGGGCTGGTCACCAGAAGGAAGAAAGCACTGCAAATCAGCCGGTGCACGGAGCGCTGTCAGTGTCCCTGGGCGTCTCCCGCTGCCTTGTCTCTATGCACTTGCCCTCCTCTGTGGAGAACACGGCTTGTGCGGATAAACAAAATTAAAAAGAGCAGTGAAGCCGGGCGTGGTGGCGCACGCTTGTAATCCCTGCGCTTGGGAAACTGAGACAGGAGGATCGCACAGGTTCGAAGCCAGCCTCAGCTACTTAGTGAGGCTCTCAGCAACTTAGTGAGACCCTGTTTCCAAATAAAATATTAAAAATAGGTCTGAGAGTATAGCCCAGAGGTAGAAAGCCTCTGGGTTCCACCCCCAGTACCACCAAAAAAAAAAAAAAAAAAAAAAAAAAAAAAAAAGAGCAGTGAAGTCATACTGTGAAACGCTATTTTAGTTGTATGACATTGAACGTCTACACAAAAACCCTGAGATTATTGATTGCCAGGGAAGGACAATATTCTGTCTCAGGACAAAGCTCATAACCTTGTGAAGATGATAAACTACCATGATAAGGTGGATCCCTCAGTAACTTCCACGTGACAGGTTTCATATGAGACTCTTTCTGTGTGTGTGTGTGTGTGATCACACTCAAGGCTTCTCAAATGCTCTGCCCCTGAGCTACACCCACTTGGCTTTGCTTGTAATGGAATCATTACTCCACAGCCCCCTCCTTTCCTCCATCCTCTTCACCAGTCTCCTTTGCTTCCATTACAAGAAGCTCCTGTTTGAGTATACTTTCCCAAATCACTTGGTATGACTTTAACTCAGAGGTCACAAAGTCAATGCCTAGTGCAATCAGACAGGAAAGATAAATAAATGTGGGAGGCCTTGGAGCAGGAAAAGTAAGGAGAGAGAGGGAGCAGGGGGCGCCCACAGCGGAGGCTGCCTGCCCACCACCAGGTGCGAATGACGGGCTTGGTTAACCCATCTTCCCGTTTTCAGAAGAGCCAGAAATATGGGTGTTTATGTAAAAGTCCCAATTTGTAAATGTCAGGCCAGCCAAATGAAACACTGTTTGCCCAAGACTCCCATTAGCAGTAACCTCTGGTCTTGCTGGTACTGAATTCCAAGACTAAAAGGCACAACCGTTTCTAAATATCTCTGAAGACTGTGCACCAAGTGCTGGGATCCAACCTGGCAGTCCAGGCAAAAGTGAAAAGAGGGGTTCTTATGAGGAGTGTGATTTGATTTCGGTCTAATGAGCACCTTTTCATTAATCTAATTAGGTTTATATTCTGCAGTTTAAAAAATCTGTAATGAAGTAATCTATTTCTATAAGGGGGAATTAAATGTATATTCAATTAAAATAACTCATTCAAAAATACTTATTCAATTTTGCTTTTATTTATATAAAGAAACACTGGCAGCCAGGGATGGTGGCACACATCTTTGATTGGAGTACTTGGGAGGCTGAGACAGGAGGATCACAGGCTCAAGGCTAGTTTCAGCAACAATGAAACCCTGTTTAAAAAAAAAAAAGAATTGAACTGAGGTGTAGCTTAGGGGTAGAATGCAGGGGAAAAAAAGAAAACAGAAAAAAGAGATACTGGTGCACAGTATCAGATACAGCCTCAGCTACTTAGTGAGGCCCTTTGAAACTCAGCTGAGGCTGTTAGTGAACCCAGATCCTCCTGTCTCAGCCTCCCAAATGCTGGAATTACAAGTGTGTGCCACCATGCCCAGCTAACTAGAATTATTAAAGTTCTAAAAGATAAAGGAATCATGTTACATTTCTGACAGCTAAAGCACTAATTTTATCAATTCATTCTCCCTCTTCTCTTTCTTTCCCTTCTCCTCTTCTCCTCCTCCTCCTCATCTTCTTTTCTTCTTCCTCCTCCTCCTCCTCTCCTTTCTTCTCTCTCTCTCTCTCTCTCTCTCTCTCTCTCTCTCTCTCTCTCTCTGTACTGGGGATTAATCCAGAGGCATTCTACCTCTGATCTACATCCCCAGCCCTTTTTATATTTTATTTTGAAACAGGATTTTGCAGAGGCTGGTCTTGAACCTGTATCCTCCTGTCTCAGCTTCGTGCATCCCATTGCAATGGCCATGATGCTATGGTCATTCTGCAGAAGTGGGGGGGACTCCTCCCCTTAAATCAGGTTTGGCTGCTGAGGCCGATGATGCTATACATGCACTGAGAAAATGAAGAGGGCTTATTACTCCAATGACGAGCCTCTGGGCACAGCAAGTACTGCAGGCTCCAAAACTGGTCTGTAAATGATGTGAAGAAGCAGGGAAGGGAGGGTCTCCTAGGGCTTCATGGTGGTTGGGGGTGTTGGACAGATGTCCTGCTAACAGCAAAGGCCAGGGGCACAAAGAGGCAAGGTAGGGCTTAAAAGTGCCAGCAAATGTAGCAAATGGAGTCAGACTTTTCATTCCATGCCTATCTTCCCAATCACTCCCTCCTTCCCCTCGCCTCCGCTAGTCCTCCAGCCCCACAGGCTTCTAGTTTATTGATCTACGTCACCCTTTCACTGCCCAGCACCTCTCCATAGCCACTCTTTCTTCCCTTTAAGTTCCATGAGGAGCTGTCCTCACTCCCTTGCTTACATCTTCTCTTCCTTGTTTCCCTCTCCTTACTCTTAGTCCTTGGGTAAAATTTGATTAAGTGAAATTCTCAGCTTACATCCTGGCAGCTGATTATTGCTGGAGAAAGTAAAGCACAGTCACACTGACTTGCCCCCGCTTGAACTCATGTCCGTGAACTCAAGTGAGTCCTTAATGGCGCTCAGCAAGCATGTGGTTTTTTCCTACTCCATGCATCTTGCCATTTCCCTGGGCAACCATTTCACACCTTCTCTCCTCAAACTTCGACTCATCCTTCCCACTTCCTTCCAGATGGTAACATTACTTCCCGTGTTTCTGATAAACAGAACAGAACTCCCAAAGATTCCCTGCCGAGGGCGTTGGCGCACACCTTGTAATCCCAGTACTCGGGAGGCTGAGACTGGAGGATCGCAGGTTCGTGGCCAACCTCAGCAAGACAGTGAGGTCCTCTGCAATTTAAGGAGACCCAATTTCAAAACAAAACAAAACTAGGTCTGGGGACGTAGCTCAGAGGTAGAATGCCCTGGGATTCAATTCTCAGTACCAACCTCCCCACCAAATCAAAGACCCCCCACTTACCTACCTAAATGCTTGTTTCTGTAGATTTAGTCTGTACAGATGAGCCTGCCGCTTGGGTGCTAGATCCCAAGTCCCAGCAAGGACACCATGCTAGCAATTCTCTCTTCTTGCTCCAACATCATTTATTTTCTTCTTTTTTGTATCATGCCCATCAAAACAAACTAACCATTAATTTTCCTTCTCTTTTGTATTATATCCATCAAAAACAAATAATTTGTCTCGTAATTTTTCAATCTCCTTTTGACTCCACTTCAACCACCAGCTACTATCCCATTTTGGGGTGTCCTTTTGTAGGATAATTTCTCAAAAAACTGCCTACATTGGGCATCGCCAATTCCCCCTCCCCCGGGGACTGAACCCAGGCCCTCATACAGGTTGGACAAAAATGCTGCCACTGACCTACACCAGATCGACCTACCTACCTTCCTTCCTTCCTTCCTTCCTTCCTTCCTTCCTTCCTTCCTTCCTTCCTTCCTTTGTTCTCTTTCTTTCTTGCAGTACTGGGGATAAAACCCAGGGGCATTTTACCTCCAAGCTACACCCCTCGCCTTGTTCTTTATTCTTTTTTTTTTTTTTTTTTTTTGTGTGTGTGTAGAAATAAACAATTTTTATTAGAAATTATGGAAACCTGAAACAAGTAGAATGATAAACATTAAAGTGTTTAAAGAAAAAATATTTTGACCCAGAAGTCTATATACAACTAAAACACTGCAAAAATAAAGACAAAGACTTTTATTTTTGCAGACTAAGAATTGGTGTTCTTTTTTTTTTTAGCTTTTTTATTTTTATTTTTATTTTTTTTATTGGTGCATTATATTCATACAACTTATTGGGGTAAAAAACTTGTGTGTACAAACATGTACTCATCGCTGATTTAACCCCCTGTTCTTTATTCTTTATTTTGAAACAGGGTCTCACTGAGTTGCAAAGGGCCTCACTAAGTAGCCGAGGCTGTCCTGCGACCCAGCTCTGTTTTTGAGATAAAATCCTGCTAATTTTCCAGGCTGGCCTCAAATTTGCAGTCCTCCTGCCTCAACCTCCCGAGTCGCTGGGATGATAGCAGGTGTGTGCCACGGTGCTCAGCTCCCATTCTTTTCTTAAGCTCACTCCCATCAGCTTTCCCTCTATTGTTCCACAGAAGCGTTAGTTCTCAGTCGTCAGTGGTCAGTGTGAACACTCTTCCTGGCCACGTCAGCTTCACCTGCTTCCAGGGTCCTTCACACTGCACTTCCCTGTCTGCTCCTCTCAGTCCCTTGCCTGGCTCTCCTCCCTCGAATCTGCTGAGCCCAGGACTTTGTCCTGGCTTCTCTCTTTATGCCTATGCTCACTCTGCTGGTGATCTAATCCAGATCGTGGCTTTGAAAGCTTTCTAAATGCCGATGTCTTTAGCTGGGTCAATTCTCCTTAACCCCATTCTGGTACACACAACTGCCCACTGAGAATCTCCACTTCAGCTTCCGATATATAGCTCAAATGTAACGTGCAAAACTGAACTCCTGATCTCAAATCTTCTCCACCTTTAGTCTTTTTTTTTTCTTTCACAGTCCTTATCTACTTTCTTACCCTATTTTATTTATTTTTGTTTGTTTTTCAGTCCTGGGGATTGAGCCCCAGACTTAGACGTGCTAGGCAAGTATTCTACTGTTAAACTATACTCTAAGCCTTTTAAGAGTTTTTAAATTTTTTAATTTAATTTTACATTTTTATTTTTATTTTATTTTTTGGTGGTACTGGGGTTCCTGGAAACCCTTCTACCTCTGGGCTACACTCCCGGATATATATTTAAATTTTTTTTTTTTTTAAACAGGATCTCTTAAACCAGCGCAGCTGGCTTCAAACCTGCGAGATCCTCCTATCTCCGCCTCCCAAGCATGGGGATTACAAGTGTGTGGCACCACGCCTGGCTACTTTTTTTTTTTTTTTTTTTTTGGTGGTACTGGGATTCCTGGAAGCCCTTCTACTTCCGGGCTACACTCCCAGACCTATTTTTTTTTTACATTTTTATTTGGAAACAGGGTCTCCTAAGCCAGCGCACATGGCTGGCTTCGAACCTGCGCGATCCTCCTGTCTCTGCCTCCCAAGCCCGGGGATTACCAGCGTGCGCCACCACGCCCGGCTACATTTTTTAATTTTGAGACAAGCCGGGCTTGGTGCACGCTTGTAATTCCAGTACTTGGGAGGCTGAGACAGGAGAATCACAGGTTAGAGGCCAGCCTCAGTACTTAGTGAAACCTGCAAGTTAGTGAGACTGTTTCAAAATAAAGAATAAAAATAGGGCGGGGGTAGAATGCTTCTGGGTTCAATACACACACACACACACACACACACACACACACACACACACAATTGAGACAGGGTTTGGCTAAATCACCCAAGCTGGCCTACAATTTGCAATCCTCCTGACTCAAAGAATAGCTGGGGTTACAGAGATTCACCATCACACCTGGCCTCTTTGACTTTCTGTATTGATTAAATTTATTGTTTTATTTCTCTGTCTCCCATCTCCAAAATGTAATATCACAAGAGTAGAAATTTTTGTCCGTTCTGAGTATAAAGTCAAAATAACTTGAAAAGTGTCTGGATATTCAATAAATATTTGTTGAATAAATGATTCAATTAATAAACCTAGTAGGATCCTTCCTTATTTTGAAATCTCTCTCTCTCTCCTCTCTCTCCCCCACCCCCAGGATAAACCCAGGGGAATTCATTCTGTGAGCTATGCCCCTCAACCCTTTTATTTTATTTTTCATACTAGGGATTAAGCCTAGGGGCATTCTTCCTCTGATCTACACTCTCGGCCCTATTTTATTTTTTATTTGTAAACAGGGACTCATTAAGTTGCTGAGGGTCCTGCTAAGTTGCTCAGGCTGGCCTCCTACCTGGAATCTTCCTGTCTCAGCCTCCCAAGTAATGAGATTACAGCATGCGATATCTTGTTGGGTTAAAAATGATCTAAGTCTTCTAACCCAAACTAAAAGAATGAAAAATGGGTTTATCTCTAAGCAATAAAATACCATCCAGGTGTAAAACCTGTGTGTCCAGAAACTGAAAAGAAACGAAAAAAAAAAAAAAAAAAAAAGGGACACGGTATATGTAAAGATTCACAAACGAGAGAGTAAAGGTTTGCACCGAGGAAACCATTTTTCAGAGCCACAGGCATGGAGACATCAATGACCACGTAAATGTTGTTGGCACCATGTGAAAACGTGGTATCTGGGGCAAAATGAAATAAAAACCACTTCTACCTCCATAAAAGTCGTTCGGATCCAGCAGCTGTTCTCTCACTGGGGCTGACTCTTTTTCCCTTATTTGGACCTCATTGTCAAAAGGACACCACACCCTGGGTTATGCAGCCTTGAGCGAGTAGCTCTGCCAAGTCCTGGGTCTCCTGTTTTCAGGAATGTATTTAATTTAGCATTGTTTTCTTTTCTTTTTTTTTTTTTTATTTGAATCAAGGTTCTGGGGTGGGGCCAGGAAAACGCTGAAGCCGTCCTGAAATCAAACCCAAAATGTCGGGGAAAAAAAAAGTTGAAGTCGGTGCCAGCTACTGGGCAGGGTGCTCGCCGAGTTCAGCGGGGCGGCTCCGTGCGCGGTGCTCGCGGATCCGGGTTCGCGGCCCCGGAGCCGCCCCTGAAGGCTCAGCCCCCGCTCGGGCGCTTTCCGACCCCGGGAGCAGAGTCCACGGCGCCGCCCTCGCGCCGGTGGGTCCATCCCGCGGCCGCGGCGCCCCCAGGACGCCCGCCCCGCCGCCGCGCCGCCCCCGCCCTCCTCCGCGCGCCTCCCCTTTAAGCGCCGGCGCGGTCGGATTTGTGTCGGCGGAGGCGAGGCGGGGCGCGACTCCCCTTTACGGCGGCCGCCGCTCTGACAGCCGGGCGCGAGGCGCGGCGCGGGGGCGGGGCCTCGGGGGCGGCGGGGGCGGGGCCGCGGGCGGGGGCGGGGCCGGCGGCCGGGCCGGGGAGGCGGGGAGCCGGCGCCGCGCGGGGCCGCCTCCGACTGCGGCGCGGCCGGCGCGGCGATGTGCGAGTGCCATGGCGCGGAGCCTGTGCCCGGGGGCCTGGCTCGGGAAGCCCCGTCAGCTCCAGGTAGGCCGCCGCCCAGCCCGCGCCCGCGCCCGGGGGCTCGGAGCCGGCGGGCCGTTCCTCCATATTTTAGGAGATTATG
The DNA here is from genome assembly GCF_963383645.1 of Muscardinus avellanarius. Lineage (NCBI taxonomy): Eukaryota > Metazoa > Chordata > Mammalia > Rodentia > Gliridae > Muscardinus > Muscardinus avellanarius. The sequence goes on along the minus strand of NC_137788.1, from coordinate 82,706,083 downwards.
ACAGGCGGTCACGTCAGTGCGCTCGGACCCGAGCCGCGGCGCCCGGCCGGGCTTGGCCGCCGCGCCGAGGGGGAGCCCGCGCGAGGGGTCGCCGCTCTCGGAGCGGGAAGGCGGACCTGGCTGGCGCGCGGGTCTCGGGACCCCGGCGTCGCGAGCCCGGGTCGCAGTCCGTCGCGCGTGCCGTTCCCCTGTTCATGTTTGATGGTTTTCTCCCCCTTTCCACCTCCCGACCCGCTGCCTGTCCGCTCTTCGAACCCCGCTCCTGCCTTCTAGTCCCGTGTGGTCGCCAGGGGGACCTAGTAGGCATCGTGAATAGCTGAGCACAAATCTATCGCTCCAGTGGGAAAACAACTACAAATCAATGCCTCGCGTGGCTCAGCAGCGTTAAGTGCCTCCAAAGGACACCTTCCCTTCACCGCTTACAAGTCTTAAAGGTATTGATAGATTATTTGGGGTCAGTCGGTGCTTTTAAAAGTGAAGCAGGATCCCAGTGCTTGGGAGGCTGAGACCGGAGGATCGCACAGGTTCGAAGCCAGCCTCAGCTACTTAGTGAGACCGTTTCCAAATAAAGTATAAATAGGTCTGGGAGTATAGCCCGGAGGTAGCAAAGCCCCTGGGTCCAACTCCCGGTACAAAAAAAAAAAAAAAAGGAGAAGGAACCATCACGGGGCAAGTGACTCTTACAATTTTGTTTATGTAAATTATGAACCTGAAATGAACGATATACTACAGATTGGAAGCATGATGTGACAACTGATGTTATTAAGGGTCTAAGAATAAAAGGAAATATTCTGAGTCTTTGTAGCAATCTCACCAGGAGTAATTGTGCCTTGAGGAACACTATTATAATTCAGTCTAGAATTCAACTCAGAACAGGTAACCTTTTATGTGAGTTAAAAAAAAAAAAAAAAAGACTTAAGACTTCTGGACTATTCCAAAAGTAATTATCTAGGTAGCCATGCATGGTGGCACACTCCTGTAACCCCAGTATCTGGGAGGCTGAGACTGTAGAATCGCAGGTTCACAGACACCCTTAGCAACTCAGTGAATCCCTCCCTGCAACTTGATGAGACCCTGTTTCAGAAAAATAAAATAAAACTGAGAGTGTAGCTCAGAAGCAGAATTCCCCTGGGTTCTCTCCCCAGAAGCCCCCCCACACACACACACACACTATCTTCATACATTTAAAGTCTGGTGGCCGAGTCTGGTGGCCCATGCTTCTAATCCCAGTACTTAAGAAGCTAAAACAGGAAGATTGTAGGTTCAGGGCCAGTCTCAGCTACTTAGATCCTGTTGCAAAAAAAATAAAGAATTAAAAAAAAGGACTGCAGGTGTAGCTGGGAGGATCAATCCCCAGACCACCCCCCCCACACACACACACAGTGATTTTACTAAAACTACCTAGCTATCTATTCTTCATTCTTTAGATTTGGTGGTAGACCTTTAGACTTTAGTTTTTTTTTTGCCTCCAAATGCTTTCACAAATGTGACTGCAACATTCTTTGGCACTGTAGCATGAGAAGGTTCAGATTGGCCAAGTTAAGATTAGTTTTACAAAGCTGGGAGTGGTGGTGCACTCTGGTAATCCCAGCATTTGGGAGGTTGAGACCAGAGGATCCCCGTTTGTGGACAGCCTCAGCTACTTAGTGAGGCCCTCCATAACTTAGTGAAACCCTGTTTCAAAATAAAGAATAAAAAATAGGGTAAGGGGTGTAGTTTGGAGGTCGAATGCCCTGGGTTCCATCCCCAGACCCGCAAAAAAAAAAAAAAAAAAAAAAAAAAGACTAGTTTTACAGCTGGGCATGATAGTGCACACCTGTAATCCTAGTTAGTACTTGGGAGGTGGAGGCAGGAGGATCCAGGTTGGTGGCCAGCCTCATCTACTTAGTGAAGCCCTCTACAACTTAGACCCTGTTTCAAAATAAAGAATAAAAATTGGGCTGAGGGTATAGCTCAGAGATAGAATGCCCCTGGATTCAATCCCCAGCAACACACACACACACACACACACACACACACACACACGGAATAAAATATAGGGGGGCTGGGGGTGTAGCTTGGAGGTAGAATGCCCCTGGGTTCCATCTCCAGTACTGCAAAAAATAAATAGAAATAAAAATGAATTTTAAAAAAGGGCTGAGGGTATACTTGAAGGTAGAATGTCTCTGGGTTCAATTCCCAGTACCCCCAAAATTAGTTTTACAAGTAGTTGTGTTTCTATTAATGACAAATTTTTGGCACTTCTGACTTTTATTGGTACTGGGGATTGAACCTAGAGGCATTCTACTTCCAAGGTATACCCTCAGTTCAGTTTTTTTTTTTTTTTTTGTTTATTTGGAAATGGTCTCACTAGGTTTCTGAGAGCCTTGCTATGTTGCTGAGGCTGGCTTTGAACCTTTAATCCTCCTGTTTCAGTCTCTCAAGTACTGGGATTACAAGCATGCACCACCATGCCTGGCTGGCACTTCTGACTTTCTGAATTTGTACATCATTGTCTATTGCCAAATTAAGATAAACCCAGATTTTAACCATTTTAAATGATTTGGGAGTATAATGATATTTTAATAGGTTCTTTTCTTTTTTTGTATGTGGGTCTGGGAATGGAACCTAGGGGCATTCAACCTCTGAGCTACAACCCCAGCCCTATATTTTATTCTTTAATTTGAAACAGGGTCTCACTAAGTTGCAGATGGCCTCACTAAGTAGCTGAGGCTGTCCGTGAACTGCGCTCCTCCAGTCTCAGCCTCCCGAATGCTGGGGTTACAAGTGTGTGCCATTACACCGGCTGGTTATTTCTATATAAAATAATTATTAGAAATTTTATAAACTACATAGTATTATAATACTAGTGTTATAGATTTAAAATCCAAAATTAGAAACTAGAATTCCAGGGGACCAGTGTTTACTTTTTATTTATCTTTTTGTGGCACTAGGGATTAAACCGAGGGTCATTCTACCTCCAAGCCACATCCCCAGCCCTATTTTTATTTTTATTTGGAAATATTGTCTCACTGTGTTGATGAGAGTCTCACTACTCGCTGAGGCCATCCTCAAACTTGCAATCCTCCTGTCTCAGCCTTCCAAGTACTGGGATTACAGGCATGCACCACCACGCTCAGCAAGGACCCAGTTTTTTTTGTTTGTTTGTTTTGTTTTGTTTTTCGGGTCTGGAGATGGAACCCAGAGGCATTTGACCTCTGAGGTCCACCCCTGCCCAATTTTTTTTTTTTATTCTTTATTTTGAAACAGGGTCTCACTAAGTTGTGGAGGGCCTCACTAAGTAGCTGAGGCTGTCCGCGAACCGTGATCCTCCGGTCTCAGCCTCCCAAATGCTGGGGTTATAAGCGTGCACCACCATGCCCGGCAGCAAGGACCCAGTTTAAAGAAAAATGGAATTGTACGGTGGTATAGCTCAGGGGTGGAATGTACTTGAGTTCAGTCCCCAGTACCACCCCCAGACCCCCCCACAAATACTTTTCATTGAAACCTATACAACTAATTTCTTACCCATTGAAGATTGAATTAATATATAAAGTACTCATTTTGTTTTTATGATTTTCTTGAGAACTAAAAGCATGTTTAAGGAATCGCATGAGGCATGAGAACAAAGCTGAGCGTGTGTGTGTGTGTGTGTGTGTGTGTGTGTGTGTGTGTGTGTTACTAGGGATTGAACTCAGCGGCATTCTGAGTTATACCCCTAGCCCCTTCTTTTTTAAGTTATGGGGATTGAACCCAGGGCATTATACCTCTAAACTATACCCCCAGCCCTTCACCAAAGGTTGTGTGTGTGTGTGTGTGTGTGTGTGTGTGTGTGTGGTACTGGGGATTGTACCCAGGGGCATTCTATCTCTAAGCTATACCCCCAGTCCTTTTTACTTTTTTTGTTTTGAAACAGGATCTTGCTAGGTTGCTGAGAATCTCACTGTGTTGCTGAAGCTGTTCAGGAACAAAATTAATAATTTCTTCTTTGTTTCCCATCTTCTCCCTAGTTGAGCATCATCCTGAGAGTACTGACTAAATTCAGTTTGCCATGGAGTTTATTATGATTTGAAAGTATCTCTTGGAAAAAAATAATCTCCTCATATCAGCTTGTTCATGTCAGAAATTCTAATGTGGGAAAATTAATTCTCATTTTATATTTTAGGAGAATGTCTTAGAATATACATGTCTGGCTTTAACATTTCCGCATGAGTGTATTTTAATTTAGAATGAGGCTGTAATTATTCAATAGGCACGAGATATTTTGTGTGGGGGTAGGGAAAGGGATAAAAAATACAGGAAGAGCTGGGCGTGGTGGCACATGCTTATAATCCCAGTACTTGGGAGGCTGAGGCAGGAGGATTCCAGGTTCAAAGCCAGTCTCAGCAACTTAGGCTCTCAGCAACCTAGTGAGACCCTATTTTTACATAAGAAATAAAAAATCAGGCTGGGGGTGTAGCTTGCAGGTAGAATGCCTCTGGGTTCAATCACCAGTACAAAAAAAAAAAATAGAGAAAGAAAGAAAGAAAAGTACAGGAAGGAATGGGATTTATTTCAAAGAAGAGGGAAGAGATGAAGGACCTAGCAAAAGGAGAGGGAGGTTTAAAAGACCAGATATATTTGTTGTCTTCAACTGGACAAGGTCAAAGATCAGTCCGTTATGTCCTGAGTTGATCAGGCCTTAGGGCTTGCAAGTGCCACTACCCCTGTAATTCACAGGGGAAAACTTTTTAAGCATTTGACTAATTCCCAATAATTCCCAATATTTTAATTAATCTAGCTGTTACCGTGATAGTTGATAACACTTCTAAAGAACTTAGCATTTTATAATTAATGACATAATTTCATCTACAACAGGCATTTATGGGTTAATGTGGGCACCTAATTACTGTGTATATCTTTGTTTATATAGCAAAAGAGACTCTACAGCTTGTGAAGAAAAGAACTGTGTGGTATATCTATGCAGTAGAATACTATTCATCAATAAAGTAAAATGATGCATATCTTGGATAAGCCTTGAGAATATTCAATACATGAAATAAACCAGTTACAAAAGAACATACGAGCCGGGCGTGGTGGCGCACGCTTGTAATCCCCGTGCTTGGGAGGCTGAGACAGGAGGATTGCACAGGTTCGAAGCCAGCCTCAGCTACTTAGTGAGGCTCTCAGCAACTTAGTGAGACCCTGTTTCCAAATAAAATATAAAACAGGTCTGGGAGTATAACCCGGAGGTAGAAAGCCCCTGGGTTCCACCTACAGTACCACCAAAAAACAAAAAACAAACAAAAAGAACATACGAAGCCGGGCGTGGTGGCACACGCTTGTAATCCCAGCATTTGGGAGGCTGAGACTGGAGGATTGCGGCTCACGGACAGCCTCAGCTACTTAGGCCCTCCGCAACTCAGTGAGACCCTGTTTCAAAATAAAGAATAAAAAATTGGGCCGGAGGTGTAGCTCAGAGATCGAATGCCTCTGGGTTCCATCCCCAGACCTGCAAAAAAAAAAAGAAACCCCAAAACAAAAACCATACACTTCCATTTGTATGAAATGTTTAGAGTGGAAAAGTCTATAAAGACAGAAGATAAATTAGAGGTGACCTAGAGCTGGGAGATTTGGGGGAAAATGAAAAATGGGTAGGAAGCTTTGGGGAGAGGGGATAGAAATGTTCTAAATTTTTTGCACAACTCTGTGACTATAGTAAAAACCCAGGGGCAGTATACCTCTGAACTACACCCCAGCTTCTTTAAAAAATGTGTTTTGTAGCTGAGCATAGTGGCGCACACTTGTAATCCCGGCATTGGGAGGCTGAGACAGGAGGATCGCGGTTCATGGACAGCCTCAGCTTCTTAGTGAGGCCCTTTGCAACTCAGTGAGACCCTGTTTCAAAACAAAGAATTAAAAATAGGTCTGGGAGTGCAGCTTGGAGGTATAATGCCCCTGGGTTCCATCTCCAGTACTGCCAAAAAAAAAAAAAAAAAAATTGGAAACAATCTTGCTAGGTTCACTGAGTCTCGCTATATTGTGGAGGCTGACCTGGAACCTGCAATTCTACTGTCTCAGCCTCCCAAGTACTGGGACTACAGATATGCACCATCATGCCCACTTGAATTATATATTTTAAATGAGTAGAGTGTATTATATGTGAATTATATCTCAGTAAAGTTAAAAAAGGAAAAAGAAGGGAAGGGATCAAGGAAGGAAGGGAGGGTGGGGGAGGGAAAGAGAGAAAAACGGTTTCTTGTGCAGCTTTCACCTTTGCCAGCTGTTTGGTTCCAGGGGAGTAGGGCAGGCTTGCTTTGCATCCTTTCAGAAAGTCAGGAGAACATGGGAACCTTGTGAAATAGGTAGCCAATAAGCATGCACCTGAGCAATGAGCCCCTCAGAGCACAAGCATTATTCCCAGGGCAAGCTCATTTACACCTCTATTCCTTCTCATTATTTTTTTGACAATTTACATGGGAAGTAGCCCTTCCTGGATTAGCCAAATCTGAGCAGATTGAGCAGAGTCAAATCCTGTCTCCGAAGTCAAACTAGATGTGTTAAGCAGTTTAAACCATTATTACACAGGTTTTTTTTTCTATTTACTCACTATTAAGACACATACTACTTGTGGCCTGCTGGCTGTCATAACTGAGAACAGCACCTGCATTTGAGTATTTTTGGCAGTGTTTTCTACAAATTGGGATCTACTTTGTTTAGCCTTCACTCAGTCTGAGTGAGACTGATAATTTGTTGGTTTTAGTTTAGATTACCTTCTTCCTTCTCACTGCCATCAAGTCCTAGAAGAATGAAAGTTAAAGACAGTTTAGGGTAATTTAGTATACTTAGATTTTATACATTTTCCATTCTAGTCATTCCATCTACACTCGCATATAAAAAGATGGTACAATTCTTTTTGTGTGTGTGTGTATGGTACTGGGAATAGAACCCAGAAGTTTTCTACTCTGAACTATACCCCCCAGCCCTCTCTGGAAACAGAGTCTTACTAAGTTTCAGAGGGCCTCACTTAAGTTGCTTAGGCTGGCTGCGATCCTCCTGTCTCAGCCTTGAAAGTACTGGGATTACAAGCATGTCCCACTACACCCGACTAGTGTGGTGGCACACATTTGTGATCCCAGTACTTGGGAGACTGAGACAGGAGGCTCACAGGTTCATGGCCAGCCACAGCAATTTAGTGAGCCCCCCCCCCCCTGCAATTTAGTGAGACCCTGTCTCAAAATGAAATGCATTGAAATGGCTGGGTGTGTAAATTGGAGGTAGAACGTCCCTGGGTTCAACCCTCAGTGCCACACACACAAAAAGGAATTTGACATCTAGGGCACTTGTGTCCTTTGAAAACTTTCAAGTCTTTTAGATTGCTAAAGTTTAAATTTTTTTTTGAGGCATCCTCTTAAAAATGACTGCTCTGTAAGGCAGGCCTAGTGGCACATACTTGTATTCCCAGTACCTGGGAAGCTAAGATGGGAGGATCATAGGTTCATGGCCAGCCTCATCTACTTAGTGAGGCCTTCTACAATTTAGTGAGACTCTGTTTCAAAATAAAGAATAAAAAATAGGACTGGGGGTATAGCTTGAAGGTAGAATGCCCCTGGATTCAATCACCAGTACCTCAAAAAATAAAAAAACAACTTTACTAGGTGGCAATTTTACTATGTGTTCAGTAGGGCTGTCTTGAATATATGAGTAGAAGGTATGTTCTAATTAGGCTTTGGGTGCTTGTTTAATATTTAGGATATCTGGCTCCTATGCTTATATTAGTACTGTTTTTCAGAAAAGCTTAGTTCTTTATGACTTAATGTAGATATTTTGTGAGACTTATACCAGGTGGGATTACTGATCAGCTGGACATAGTGGGCAGTATTAACAAATACTGTAGTAAGAGTAGTATTAGAGCCAGTGGTTGTTCTCTATCCTGAAAAGGCTATAGAGGGACAAAGCCATGCTTTTTTTTTTTTTTTTTTTGCCTTTGCTTGCAGTTAAATCTGCAGAGCTATGATTAGCTTTCTGAGATTGATTGTGTATCCAGAGAGCCTGTGCATCCCATCATGTCTTAATTTCAAGTATAGAATTATAATGTAGTCCTTTGATATTACCATTAGTTGCTTTTCTGCCCCTGTTAGAAACTCAAAGAAATGGTGAAACCTCAGGCAGATATCATCCTCATTTATTTTTAACATCATTCACCAGTGTGGTACATTCCCTAAAATCAGCAAACCTACATTAACATATTTTCACCCCAAATTCATAGTTTACATTAGGGTTCACTCTTTATGTTGTATACCTTTTTTTATTTTTGCGGTAATGGGAATGGAACCCAAGGGGCATTCTACCTCCGAGCTACACTCCCAGCCTTATTTTTTAGTCTTTTTTATTTTTTTGAAACAGGGTCTCATTGAGTTGTGAAGAGTCTTGCTAAGTAGCTGAGGCTGTCTACGAACCACGCAATCCTCCAGTCTCTGCCTCCCGAATGCAGAGATTACAAGCGTGCACCACCACACTGGGCTTGATGTTGTATATTCTATTGCTTGGCAAATGTGTAATTACATGTATCAAACAGTAATATTATTGTTTTAAAGATCCTGTGTTCTGCCAGGCCTGGTGGCACACGCTTGTAATCCCTGTACTTGGGAAGCTGAGACAGGAGGATCCGTGTTTTCAGCCAGTCTCAGCTACTTAGTGAGGCCCCCCGCAACGTAGTAAGACCTTGTGTCAAAATACAGAATAAAAAATTGGGTTGGGGGTATAGCTTTGAGGTAGAATGGCCCTGGGTTCAATCCCCAGCACCACCCAAAAAAAAAAAAAAAAAAAAAAAATCTGTGTTCTAGCCCAGCAGAGTGGTGTACCCTTTGTACCCTTGTAATCCCAGTATTTGGGAGGCTAAGACAGGAGGGTTACAGGTTTGCTGCCAACCTCAGTAACTCAGTGAGACCCTGTTTCAAAAAAAATAAAATAAAATAGGGCTGAAGGAGTAGCTCAGAAGTAGAATGTCCCTGAGTTCAATTCCTAGTACCACACACACAAAAATCCTGTGTTCTGCCTATTCATTCCTCTCTCCCCATTAAGCTTTGTTGATCACTGGTCTTTTTCCTGTCTCCATAGTTTTACATTTTTCCAGAATGTCATGTAGCTGAAGTTAGACAGTATGTAGCCTTATCAGATTGGCCTTTTTTTCCCTTAGTAAGCAATAGGCATTTAAACTGGATGTGGTGCTGCACGCCCGTACTGTACTTGAGAGGCTGACAGAGGAGGATCACAGGTTTGAGAATAGCACAGCAAGTAATGAGATGCTCATCAACTTAGTGAGACCTTTTTTCAGAATTAAAATTGAACCCAGGGGCATCCTACCACTGAGCTACACCCTTAGCCTTTTTATTTATTAATGGATTTATTATTTTGAAACTGGGTCTTGCTAAGTTACCTTACACTGACCTTGAACCTGAAATCCTGTCTCAGCAGCCTCTCATTACTGAGATTACAGGCATGTGCCACACTGCCTAGCTAATTAAAAGGTTTTAATGGAAAATTATTCAAAAAATATTTGAAATGCATATGTTAAAAATGTTAAATTTTTCTTTTTAGTCAATGTAAAAAGGCAGCAGTTAACAGGATGGCCTTTTTTTTTTTTTTTTTTTTTTTGGTGGTACTGGGGATGGAACCCAGGGGCCTTCTACCTCAAGGCTACACTCCCAGACCTATTTTATATTTTATTTTGAAACAGGGCCTCACTAAGTAGCTGAGGCTATCCGTGAATTGCAATCTTCCTGTCTTAGCCTCCCAAATTCTGAGATTACAAGCATGTGCGACCACACCTGGTTTTATTTTTATTTATTTCATTTTATTTTATTGTGATTCTGGGGGTGGAGCCCAGGGTCTTTCTATCTCTGGGCTATACTCCCAGACCTATTCTATACTTTATTTGGAAATAGGGTCTCACTGAGTTGCAGAGGGCCTCACCAAGTAGCTGAGGCTGGCTTCGAACCTGTGTGATCCTTCTGTCTCAGCCTCCCAAGCGCTGACATTACAAGTGTGAGCCACCACGCTCGGCTTATTTTGATTTTTTATTGTGGTTAAAAACAACATAAAACATAAAACATAAAAACAACCAGGTGTGATGGTGCATGCTTGTAATCCAGGTTCATGGCCAGCCTCAGTTACTTGGTGAGGTCCTCTGCAACTTAGTGAGACCCTGTTTCAAAATAAAGAATAAAAAATAGAGCTGGGGGTATAGCTTGAAGGTTGAATGCACCTAATTTCAATTCCCAGCACCACAAAACAACAACATAAAATTCACCAGCTTAACCATTTTTTAGCATACAGTAGAGTTAGCTATATGTACCTGTGTGTACCCAATTTCTAAAACATTTTCATGTTGCAAAATTGAGACTCTACCCATTGAATAACTCCCTATTTGCTTCTTACCCTTCAGACCACATCCTACTTTCTGTTTCTATTAATGACTGCCCTTAAATACCTTAGGTAAATGGGACCATGTACTACTGTATTTTTGTGACTGCCTTTTTTTCACTTAGCATAATGTCCTCAGAGTTTATCCATGTTGTAGAGTATGACAGAGATTTTCTTCTTATTCAAGGCTAAATATTTCATTGTGTATATATGTGTGTGTGTGTGTGTGTGTGTGTGTGTGTGTATGTTACTTTTCTTTTTTTATCCATTGATCAGTTTAGGTAGTTTCTACCTCTTGGCTGTTATGAATAATGCTGCAGTGAACATAGAAAGGCAAATATTTACTGAGTGTTATGTCACACACCTGTAATCCCAGTACTTGGGATACTGAGGCAGGAGGATCACAGGTTTGAGGCTAGTCTCAGCAACTTAGTGAGGCCCTCTGCAACTTAGTAAGACCCTGTTTTAAAATAAAATAGAAATGCCGGGCGTGGTGGTGCACGCTTGTAATCCCTGCTCTTGGGAGGCAGAGACAGGAGGATCGCGCTGGTTTGGAGCCAGCCTCACTGGCTTAAGAGATCCTGTTTCCAAATAAAAAATATAAAAAAATAGGTCTGGGAGTGTAGCCCGGAGGTAGAAGGGTTTCCAGGAACCCCAGTACCAAAAATAAATAAATAAATAAATTAATTAAATAAAATAGAGTCAGGCGTGGTGGCACACACTTGTAATCCCAGCATTCGGGAGATGGAGACTGGAGGATCACAGTTTTTGGACAGCCTCAGCTACTTAGGCCCTTCACAACTCAGTGAAATCCTGTTTCAAAAATAAAGACTAAAAAGTAGGCTGGGGGTGTAGCTTGGAGGTAGAATGCCCCTGGGTTCAATGCCCCTGAGTTCCATCCCCGGTACTGCAAAAAATAATAAATAAATAAATAAAAATAAAATAGAACTGGGGTGTAGCTCAGAGGTAGAATGCTCCTGGATTCTACACCCAGCACAATGAAAAAATAATTTTATTATTTATTTATATTAGTGAGACTCTATTTTAAATAATCGATATTAATATTATTAATATTTAATTAATAAACTTAGTGAGACTGTATTTCCAATTAAGAAATAAAAATCTGGCTAGGGATGTAGCTCAGAGGTAGAAGCTCTGGGGTTCAATGCCCAGAAACACACACACACACACACACACACACACACACACACACACACCAGCGTGGGGGCACATGCTTTGTAATCCACGTACTTGGGAGGCTGAGACAGGAGGATTGCAGGTTCATGGCCAGCTTCAGCTACTTAGTGAGGCCTTCCACAATTTAGACCCTGTTCCAAAATAAAGAATAAAAAATAAGCTTGGGTGTAGCTTGGAGGTAGATGCCTCTGGGCTCAATCCCTAGTACGCAAAAAGAAAAAAAAATGCAAATATGTCTTTGAGATCTTGCTTAAACATATATTTTTTGTATACCTAGTTAGAAGTCAAGATTGTTTGATCATATGGTAATTCTATTTTTAATTTTTTGAGGAACCTTCATTCTGTTTTCCGCAGTGTCAGTGCACAGGAATTCCTGCAGTCATCCTCTTCTTTTTGGGGGAGATGGCTGGTTTGGCAGTGTGAAGTGGTCCTCATTTTGGTTTTGGTTTTATTCCCTGATGATTAGTGGTTAGTGATCTTAGGCGTCTTTTCAGAAATCATATGCTTGTTAGCTACTGGGATGTATTCTTTGAAAACGTTTCTTTTCTTCTCCATTTATTGTTTTAGCTTGATGCTTATTCAGTGAGGTTATGGGGTGTTATAAACAGAATTCTCTTTTCTTTCCTAAGAACAGAATAATCATGTTTGAGGATGTTCTTGCAAGAGAGTTTTGTGTGTGTGTGTGTGTGTGTGTGTGTGTGTGTGTGTGTGTGTGTGATACTGGGGATTGAACCCAGGGACATTCTGCGTCTAAGCTATACTTTCAGTCCTATTTTTTATTCTTTATTTTGAAACAGGGTCTCAGTAAGTTGTGGAGGGCCTCACTAGAGAGCCAGGTTTCTTTGGCTCAGCATTATTGACATTTTGGGGCTGGATAATTCTCTCTCATGTTAGGTTCTGCATTGTAGAATGTTTAGCAGCGTCCCTGAGCTCTACACACTATATATCAATAGCATTACCCAGTAGTGATAGTCAAAGATTTCTCCAAGCGGGGTGTGGTGGCACATGCTTGTAATTCCAGTACATGGGAGGCTGAGCAGAATCACAGGTTCGTGTCCAGCCAGAGCTACTTAGTGAAGCCCTCCGAAACTTAGTGCTTAAAAAACAAAAAGAATAAAAAATAGGGCTGGGGGTGGAGCTCAGAGGTAAAATGCCCCTGCCTTCAATCCTCAGTACAGCAAAAAGAAAAAAAAAAATTTCGATTTCTCCAAACATTGTTAGACATCTTTGGGGGACATGTTAGCAATTGATGAACATAAGTATAGGAATAAGAATCTGCAGTATTCTTTTAAAATTTTCCTTAGGTTTAAATACTTTGAAAATAAGTTGAGGGAAAATAGACTAGATTTTGTAATACCTGAGTACGCTTGAAAATGGATGAACTCTGTTCAAAGTTACATTAAGGGACAGAAAAAGGAGATTCGACAGCACATTTGAAGTCAGTGATTTATGAAAATGTATTACTTTGTGCTTGCTTCAGCAGCACATACACTAAAAATTGAAGCTATACAGAGATGATTAGCATGGCCCCTGCACAAAGATGACATGCAAATTCATGAGGCATTCCATATTTTTCTTTCTTTTTCTTTTTTTTTGGGGGGGTCTGGGGATGGTGAGGGGTATTCAGCCTCCAAGCTACACCCCTGCCCTATTTTTTGTTCTTTATTTTGAAAACGGGTCTCACTGAGTTGCAGATGGCCTCACTAAGTAGCTGAGGCTGTCTGAGACCTGCGATCCTCGGTCTCAGCCTCCCGAATGCTGGGATTACAAGCGTGCACCACCACACTCAGCTGCATTCCATATATATATATATATGGAATATATTATATATTCCATATATATATATATGCATTCCATATATATATATGGAACATAATATATATAATATATGTATATATATTATACATGTGCATATATAATATATATAATATATATATTATACATGTGCATATATATATATAGTGGTATTGTGGTTCCTGGAAACCCTTATACCTCCGGGCTATACTCCCAGACCTATTTTATATTTTTATTTGGAAACAGGGTCTCTTAAGCCAGCAAGCCTGGCTTCGAACCTCCGCAATCCTCTTGTCTCGCCTCCCAAGCGTGGGGATTAAAGGCATGCGCTACCATGCCTAGCTTTGCATTCTTTTTTTTTTTTTTTGCAGGTCTGGGGATGGAACCCAGGGGCATTCGACCTCTGAGGTATACCCCCTGCCCTATTTTTCTTTATTTTGAAACCAGATCTCACTGAGTTTCAGAGGGCCTCACTAAGTAGCTGAGGCTGTCCATGAACCGCGATCCTCTGGTCTCAGCCTCCCGAATGCTGGGATTACAAGCGTGCGCCACCACGCCCAGCTTGCATTCCATATTTAAAAAAAAATGTTTTCCTGTGCTCCCATAACAAGTTGCCACAAATTTAGGAACTTAACACCCAATTATTTATCACCTGATCTCACAGTTCTGTAAGTCAGAAGTCACAGCACAACTCCAGCTTTCACAAGAATGAAAGCAAGGTGTCTTTGGGCTGAGTTTTGTTCTAGAGTTCTAGGAGTGAATTGGCTTCCAGACTCTGAGACACTGTCAGAATCCACTTCTAGGTAGTTGTGGGACAGAGGTCACCCTTGCCTCCCTGGCTGTTGAGTGGGTTGTTTTAAGCCTCAAGGCCCCCTGCATTCCTTGCTTTGTGGCCAACTTCTCCCATCTTCAAAGCCAGTAACAGTGGTTAGATTCCTTTGTCAAGTCTGTCCAACTTCTTCTTGCTTTCACTCCTGTATTTCACTAACTCTTCAGCCTCCCTCTTTTAAGGGCTTCTAGAGTGACATTGGGTCTATCAGGATAATCTATTTTAGTTATCTGATTAGTAGCCACAGTTCTACCTACAAAGTCCCTATATAACAACTTCTAGATGGGTGTTTAATTGAATAACCAAAGACTAATAATCTTGGGAGACATCCTTAGAATTCTGCCTACCACAGAAAATACAACTGAAATTTTTTTAGAGGGTGGGTACTAAAGGTTGAATCCAAAGGCATTCTATTTCCAAGCTATACCCCTAGCCCTATTTTATTTTTGAAACAGGGTGTCTCTAAGTTCCTGAGAGACCTCACCAAGTTGCTGAGGTTATCCCCAAACCTGTGATCCTCCTATCTCAGCCTCCCAACTAGGATTACGGGCATGCTCTACCACGCCTAGCTGATACAATTGGATTTTGAGGGGTGGTGCTGGGGTTTGAACCCAGAGGCATTCTATCTCTGAGCTACTCCTACAGACTGATTTTACTTTTTATTTGGAAACAGAGTATTGCTAAGTTGATGCAAGTCTCATTAAGTTGCTGAGGCTGGCCTTAGACCTGGGATCCTCCTGTCTCATCCTCCCAAGTACAGGGATTACAAGTGTTCAAGACCCACCCAGCTCAATATTTTTGAATTTTAACAACAGCAGCAGCAGTAGCACATTTGTAATACCAGTACTTGGAAGCTTGACCCAAGAAGATGGAAGGAAATAGCCAACCTCAGCCATTTAGGGAGAGAGACCCTCTGCAATTTATTGAGACTCTATTTCAAAATAAAATAAGGCTAGGAGTATAACTCAGAGGTGAATGTTCCTGGTTCATTTTCCAAAACCACACCACACACACACACACACACACACACACACACACACACACACACACACAGTAGATAGCATACTTCTTTCTGTCAGCTATACTTCTCCATCATCAAAGTTGTTAATATATTTTGCCCTAACCAGGTCTCCATATAAGTTGAATCTAAAAATATGAAAATGATAACCAGTGTTATATTATTTAGCTTGCCAGTTCTTCCATAAAAGTATATCTCTCTTATGAACCTGGGACCCGCAGATTGCAACCTTGAGTTTGTTCCCTTTGTCATGGGATACAAGTAGAATTAATAGACCTTGACAATTGCCTCTTGTTATTAAGCACATTACCGCAAGGATTTGTCCCTTCCCAGAAGCTACACTGTGTAAGTGCCAGGAGGGAAAAGAACATGTAACATTTTCAAATTCCCTATTTAAAAAAACCCTTTTTACTTAGAAATCATGCTTGCTTGCTTTTTGATGTTTCTACTAAAGAATAATAATTTAAAATCTAGCCTTCAGGATCCCTCCTAAAGGAACAAAGTTATGTTTGAGATAACCATGGACCCTAATTTCTCCTCTGAGCAGTCATTTCCCTTCTCTTTTGGTCAGCTACAGGAAGCAGATACTTCTTTTGTCATTCCCTCACCAAATCAAAGTGAATTGAGCTGGTTCAGAATCACTGGACCCTTTGAATAATAAAAATGGCTCTCACCTTCACGGAGAGCATTACAGGTAGAAACTGGGTATCACTTGATGCCGTGTGTAGAAAAAATAAAGGGAGACTAAAACACTTTGGGCCAGTGTTTCTCTTAAGGTCCTGAAATTTTTGCCTTGAGGCCAAATATATCGAAGTTAGTTCTGGCCTAAGATGAAGGACATCTCTAATTTTAGTACCCCTAAATATGATTCTATAAATATCATTTAGTGCAGAGCCAATTTGTATGCTAGAATTACATTTTCTTCTCTCTCGGGTCAGGGTAATGACCCCTAGGCTCTCAAGATTCCAACATTAATAGCAACTTGATCCTCTTTTCTCATTCTCCTTCAGTTCCTTGCCATCAGGGTACATATAGCTGGCTTCATATTTGAAATATAGCTCTCTTTTTATTTTGTGCTACACTGCTTTTTTCTTTCATTCTCTTACTTCATGTCCCCTTCTCTCCCCTCCCCTCCCTTTTTTGCTCTACTGGGAATTGAACCTAGGACCTCACACTTGCTAGGTAAATGCTGTACAAATGAGCTACGTACCCAGCCCCCCCGGGGGGGGGAATTCAAGGTTTTTCTAATTGGCTTAATGCTTTTTCTGGCATAATATACTTTTTTCACAGCCTTTTTTTTTTTTTGTATTCTTGGTTATGTTTTATATTCAGCACCTCCCCCAATTTTTTTTTTTTTTTTTTTGATACTGGGGATTGAACCCAGAGGCATTCTACCTGCAAGTTATACTCCCAGTTTGATTTTATTTCTTATTTGGAAACAGTCTCACTAAGTTGTAGAGGGCGTCACAGTTGCTGAGGCTGATCTCCAACCTGCGATCCTCCTGTCTCAGCCTCCCAGTACTGGGATTACAAGCCTGCGCCACCAGCCTGGCCCTGCCCGCCCCCCCACCCCTGTTCTTAATCACAAGCCTCTCTCCCATGCTCCCGTTCTCCTGGTGAGCTAATGCTTTTCTGGGCCTCCTCTCCCACCTCCTGGGGTGGAATCACTGTTCTTAGGATCCCGGGTCTTCCTCAGTCCTGACTTCTGCCATCATCTCACCAGTGTATCCTGAAATGAGTTCTTAGAAAGGATGTGTGGGAAGTAAACTTTCCGAGTGCTTTCATGTCTGAAGTGGACATTATTGTATTCCAGTGCTTGTTTGTTGTTAAACTGACTGAAGTTGGGGACGAAAATAACTTTCTTTAGAAAATTTGAAGACATGGCTCAATTGTCCTCTAATATCCCCTGTTGCTGACAAGAAGCCAGTTTGATTATCAGTCATTTGTGGGTGACCTGTTTTTCCTGTTCAGGATCTCTTTTTTATACTTTAAAAAAAAAATCCCCTGAGGAAATAAATAGACATGGGTTTTTTTATTAGTTGTATTGAGTACTTACTGAGCCTTTGAATCTTAAGACATGGTTCTTTTTGTCCTTGCCTCTGGAAAATGCTATGCTTTGTTTAATTGTTTCTCCTTATGTTTTACTGTTTCTTCTTTCTTAGGGCTTTTGATACTTCGGATTGAATTTAGAGGCACTCTACCTCCAAGCTATACCCTCAGCCATTTTTACTTTTTGTTTTTTATTTTTGTGTGATACTCTGGGGATTGAACCCAGAGGCATTCTACCTTCAATCTACACCCCCAGCCTGATTTTATTTCTTATTTGGAAACAGGGTCTTGCTGGATTGATGAGAGTCTCACCACTTGCTGAGGCTGTCTTTGAACCTGCGATTCTCCTGTCTCAGCCTCCCAAATACTGGGATTACTGGCGCATGCCACCATATCCAGCTTATTGTGTGTGTGTGTGTGTGTGTGTGTGTGTGTGTGTGTGTATGTGTGTGTGTGTGTGTGTGTATGTGTGTGTGTGTGTGTGTGTGTGTGTTATTGAAAATTGAACTCAGGCATTCTAGTTTGAGCTATAACCCAGCATTAAATTATTTTTATTTTGAAACAGGATCTTGCTAGGTTAATGAGTCTCACTACTTGCTGTCCTGGGACCTACCATTTTTCTCTTCTGTCTCAACCTCCAGAGTACTGGGATTACAGGCTTGTGCCACCATACTGGGCAACTACAAGGATTTTTTTTGTATGTATAGTGGATACTGAAACGAAACCTCTCTGAGCTATACCTCAGCTCCTTTTTTAAATTTAAAAACATTTTTAAAAAATGGTCTCACTAAGTTGCTGAGGGTCTTACTAATTTCTGAGATTGGCCTTGAACCTGCATTCCTCCTGTCCCAGCCTTCCAAGTACTGGGATTATTGGCATGCGCCAGGCTAAATTCCAAGGATTTTAAGAGTTCTTCAAGCTTGCTTGCCCTTTTCTTTCTCTCTCTTTCTTTTTTTCTTCTTTCTCCTTCTTCGTCTCTCTCTTGAAGTACTGAGGATGGAACCCAGGGCTTTGTGCACACGCTCTACCACTGAGATATACCCCTGGCCCCTATAGTAGCTTTTTATTTTTTGTAATTTTTTTCTCCTGAATTTAATTAATTTCTTTGTTTGCTATCTTTTAGTTTTTAGCTTTCTTTCCTCCTCCCCCCTAGGCAAAGGCCTACGGATTCAAATACATTTACACTTGCAATAGGAAGGTATATTTTGAATACTACTTCATGTAATACTATGTGATAAGTAAAATAAAAAATTAAATGCGAGTAAAATAAAAATAAGTGAGTACGGCGGAGTGTGAAAAACACGAGAGAGGTCCGGTACACGTGGCATGTAAAGTTTTAATGGCACGGCTCTCCCGGGGATCAGGGCGAGGCACCGTGGGGCCCGCGCGCCTGTCCGAAGCTTGAGGACGCGGGCTCTCCTTTTCAAGGTATGCATCTCGCGAGATGAGGGTTTACTCGCGGGAACGCCCAATTCTCGCGGGGGTTTCAGCCCCTCCCTTGCCCTGCAGAGGTCATGTGACACAAAGTCACATGAGTGCAGGACCCAACTTAACATTCCGGCCTTTTGATGGTAGGGATAATGGATGACGTTGGACCCTCTAGCTTCTTCCTGCTGTCAAGGGGCGTCGTCAGGGGCCCCAGGCCGGGAGGAGTCGGGAGTCCAGTCCCCCAGAAGGGGGTGCAGGTGGGTGCATAGCTGCAGTGCGAATTGGAGGTTACCCTGGACAGCTTAGTGATGTGCGCTTGAGGAGGCTTGAACAGGCAAAGGCTATTAAAGAAAAAAACAAATCATGAGATTGAGCAGGCGACCAAAAAGGAGACTGGCTTACTCAGTACCTGGAGAGCTACCCTGAGCTGGCAAAGAGGATGGAGGTTGAGGGATCCAGGAGCCGTCAGTCTTCAGCCAGGCTGAGTAGGGCCAGCGGCGGGGCCTGGTCTGGAAAGGTGCTCCCCCTGTGTTGAGGCACCTGGGGCTCACCCTTTTCCAAGGGCACTGTTCCAGTGGCCCTCCTGGCCGCACGCCGGGTACAGTCTGATTGGTGGGCGTGGCTTCGCCCCACTTCAGGCAGGCTCCTGGAGGTAGTTGTTGTTGCAGTCCTCCACACCTAGGTGGCGCTCCAGAGGGCTGAGCCGCCACCGCCAGCTGAAGGGCAGCTACCAGGGATCTGCTTTTTGGCAAAGTCGGAGTGTACGCTCCATTTCCGCCTGTTTCTCTCTGGAATTAAAACTTAGATGCTATGTTAAGGTTCTGTCAGCTGTGATGGACCTATACTCACAAAGAGCGCGTCCCGGGGCTGGTGTCCGGCAAGAATGGCAACGCAGACTCCCCACGGGCAGAGGGTGTCGCCCCAGCCCCGGCGTTTCCCACAGCACCTAGGGCGCACCCACGCGGGCCGCCCAGCAAAATTGCAGTCTGGCGCGGGCCAAGATGGCGACTGTGACATCACCAGGCAGTGACTACGCGCCATCACAAAATGGCAGCTGGCGGGAAAATAAATGGAAGCTGATGGGGGAGAGCATTTGGAAGGATACCAGACCGCTTATAAAAGTTCCTAACTATTCCTGGACCACCGCAACCTATTTCCCAACTCGTATCAAGGCAGACAGGCTCTCAGGGCATCTGCTAGTATAAAGGTTCGACTCCCCATAATTGGTTCGCGGGCGGAAACGAAGAACAGGAAATGGGCGTCCCCAATTTCCCTGCTCAATCGTTCGGAAACAGAGGTTAAGAGATAGGGAAGAACGTCTTCATTCCTTCTCAAAACCGGAGGATGACCTGGTCATCCGCAGCGTGGTCCCAGTGGACCGGGGGACAATGGGTCACCAAGCGCTTGGATTTTTAGGTCCCAGTGGACCGGAAGACCCAAGTCCGGAACCCGCTAACCAAGGGAAGGAGGCAGTTTACCGGAGTGAAGTGTTGCCAGCCAGCGCTGGCTGCGACAGAAGCGCTGAGAAGCTGCTGGGGGCGTGGTGGAGCCAGGGCGCGCGGATGCCGGTGGCTGGTGTGGACGGCACTGGCGGCTGGCGGGATCAGTGGGGGCGCGCAGGCGGCGTGGCTTGCCGGGCCCGCGGCGTGGAGACAAAATGGCTTCCAGGCACGCGCCAGACGCTGAGGCTGGGCCCCGAGGAGCACCGCCAGTGAGCCTGGCTCGGGGCGGGTGGGGCAAACCGGCCAGAGGTCCCGGCGGTGACCGGAGAACCCAGCTGGAACGGTGCTTTAGGAGGTCCAAGCGGCAGGCAGAGGTCCTGGCCCGCGCAGGCAGTTGGCAGGCAGAACAAGTGCCAAGCTGCCTGGCTCGGGCCGGAAAGATGGCCGCCGACTCCTAGGATTGGTTAGGAGTGGAAAGTGGGAGGGATTAAAGATTGTGAGGCCTCCAGTGAGGCCATGAGGTGGGAGGGGTTAAAGATGGCGAGGCATCCAGTGAGGCCATGAGGTGGGAGGGGTTAAGGATGGCGAGGCCTCCAGTGAGGCCATGAGGTGGGAGGGGTTAAAGATGGTGGGGCCAAGATGGCGGCCCCCCAGTGATTCCACGTGTCCAAGATGGCGGGCCAAAGCTGGCGACCCCCCCCCCCAGTAATTCCATGTGGCTGCTTACCGGAATGGCCAGGCCCAGGCAGCAGGGGTGGGCAGGCACAGGGTGAAGGGCGTCAGGGCGCGAGTCCGAGTGGAGGAACCAGCTGGAGCGCGGGCTGGACGCTGTTTAGCAGAGTGGCGGCCGCCTAGATGGAGGAGGCAGGCGGCCCCGGCAGGCGGGTCTAAGCAACGCCAGGCGCGGAGAAGACATAGGCGCGCAGTGTGGCGCAGTCCGCGGGCGGCGCGGTCCCATTCCAGTGGCGGGCGGCGTGGGCAGGCGGGAACGGCGGTTTTAGGAGGTCCAAGCAGCAGGCAGAGGTCCTGGCCCGTGCAGGAGGTCAGCAAGTAGAACAGGTGCCAGCATCACCCAAGGAGCCTGGCTCCGGGCGGGTGGAACTAGCAGCCTGGCGGCCGGTGGAGCCTGCACGCCCCGGCGGTGGTGGCCGCGGAAGATGGCCGCCGGCGCTCCGGAAGAGAGCACATGGGCGGGAAAAGATGGCCACCGGCTCTCAGCAGAGCGTGGGGCCGAAAAGATGGCTGCGGGCTCTCAGCAGAGCGCGGGGCTGAAAAGATGGCCGCGAGCTCTCAGCAGAGCTCGGGGCTGGAAAGATGGCCACCGGCTCTCAGCAGAGCTTGGGGCCGAAAAGATGGCCGTGAGCTCTCAGCAGAGCTCGTGGCTGGAAAGATGGCCGCGAGCTCTCAGCAGAGCCCGGGGCGGGAAGAAGGCCGCCGGCTCTCCCGGAGAGCGCGGGGCTGAAAAGATGGCTTACGGTCCGGGCAGGCACGGGGCAGCAGCGGCGGCAGTGGTGGGAGCAACGCCTGCAAGCGGAGCGCTGGTGTGGGACCTCACAGTCGAGCTGCTGGCGGGTCGGAGAGTCCGGGGCTCAAAAAGAGAGTAAAAATAAAAAGAGAAAACAGAAAAAAAAAAAAAAAAAAAAAGGAAAAAAAAATGCGGAGGGACCCAAGAGTTCTCCCGGGTTTCGGCACCAAATGATAAGTAAAATAAAAAATTAAATGCGAGTAAAATAAAAATAAGTGAGTACGGCGGAGTGTGAAAAACACGAGAGAGGTCCGGTACACGTGGCATGTAAAGTTTTAATGGCACGGCTCTCCCGGGGATCAGGGCGAGGCACCGTGGGGCCCGCGCGCCTGTCCGAAGCTTGAGGATGCGGGCTCTCCTTTTCAAGGTATGCATCTCGCGAGATGAGGGTTTACTCGCGGGAACGCCCAATTCTCGCGGGGGTTTCAGCCCCTCCCTTGCCCTGCAGAGGTCATGTGACACAAAGTCACATGAGTGCAGGACCCAACTTAACACTATGTAATCAAAGTTCTGAGAGAAGGGAAAGAATGTATTTTCCAATGTGCATGTAGATAGTAAACAGAGCAGTGTTGATGCAGTTAATTGACTATAATGTATCTCTGATTTTATTTTGTGTGGTGTGTGTGTGTGTGTGTGAGAGAGAGAGAGAGAGAGAGAGAGAGAGACAGACAGACAGACAGACAGACCCAGACAAAGGATTGGACCCAGGGGTATTTTTACCTCTGAGCTACACCCCAAGCCCTACTTATTTTTATTTTGAGACAGGGCCTCACTAAGTTGCTGAGGCTGGCCTTGAACCTGTGATCCTTCTGTGTCAGCTTCCCAAATTTGGGGATTACAGGTATGTTCTGCCATGTCTGGCTTTCATTTTAATTTAAATTGTTAAAATTACAATGTACCCTTGAAATTTAAACCTCAAAATTAAGGAATTTTCATAATTTACATTATGTAGATTAAAAAATGCTAAGAATACTGGAAGAATATGGACAACATAAAATTTCAGGAAAAGCAATCAAAAATTCAGAAGCAGAAGCTCTTCTTTTGCTATACTGGTGGTTGAACCCAGGGCCATTCTGTCTCCAGGCTACACCCCCAGCCCTATTTTTTATTCTTTACTTTTAAATTGGGTCTACTGAGTTGTGGAAGGAAGGCCTCACTAAGCAGCAGAAGCTCTTTTTTTTTTAAGTTGCAGAGGGCCTCACTAAAAATGAATATGCATGTGTCACTCTAATATGATTTCAGTTCCTTTTGAAGAGCTGGGTCATTTGGTGGATCCATTCTGGTTTTTTTGTTTGTTTCTTTGTTTTTGTGTGTGTGGTACTAGGGATGGAACCTAGTGGCATTCTTTGAGCTACACCCCTAGACCTATTTTACTCTTTATTTTGAAACAGGATCTCACTAAGTTGTGGAGGTCCTCACAAATTGTTGAGGATGGCCAAAACCTAGTGATCCTCCTGTCACAGCCTCCCAGCTCTTTTTTAAAGATTACATTATATATATATATATATATATATATATATATATATATATATATATTTTTTTTTTTTTTTTTTTTTTTTTTTTTTTTTTTTTGCAGTAGTAGGGGTTGAACCCAAGGACATTCTACCTCAAAGCTATGCCCCCAGCCCTGCTTTTTAATTCTTGATTTTGAAATAAGATCTCACTGAGTTGCAGAGGGCCTCACTAAGTAGCTAAAGTTGAAGGTGAACTTGTGATCCTCTTGTCTCAGCCGCCCAAGTACTGGCATTACAAGTGTGTGCCACCATGCCTGGCTAAGATAACTTTAATTGGTCTGTTGTAATCACATATCATACTGAAGTTCAGAGTCTTAGGGACATAAATGCACACAGCAATTGATGCACTCCCCCCATCCCATCTGTTTCCAGCCCCTTCCCCATACAAGATATTGAGATTGACATTGATAATTTTATATATGTATATAGCATTAATTGAAGTGTTTCCTCTATCCACTCGCTTCCTCCCATCTGCCTGCCTTCCCCAGACCCCTTCTGTCATCCCACTGGGCTTTCTCCTCCTTTATGTGGAGTCCCTCTTGCATCCCAGTTTCTTTTTAGCTTCCACATATGACAGAAAACATATGACCCTCACTTTCTGTGACTTGCTAATCCCACTTAGCATAGTATTCTCTACATCCATCCATTTTTTCTGCAAATGACATAATTTTGTTCTTTACGGCTGAGTAGAATTCCATTGTGTGTATATCCCATAGTTCTATAATCCACTCATCTGTTGATGGTCACCTAGACTGGTTCCATAATTTGGCTGTTGTGAATTGTGCTGCTATAAAAATGAATATGCATGTGTCACTATAATATTATGAGTTGTTACTTTTGAATAGCTGATTCATGTGGTATCCATCCCTTTTTTTGTGTGTGTGGTACTATGGATGGAACCTAGTGGCATTCTATCTTCGAGCTACACCCCCAGACCTATTTTAATCTTTATTTTGAAACAAGGTCTCACTAAGTTGTAAAGGGCCTCACAAATTGTTGAGGCTGGCCAAAAACCTGTGACCCTCCTGCCTCAGCCTCCTATTCTCAATTATTTTTTTTTTTGTGTGTGTGTGTGTGTGTGTGTGTGTTTTGGTGGTACTGGGGATGGAACCCTTTTACCTCTGAGCTACACTCCTAGCCCTAGTTTTTATATTTTACTTGGAAACAGGGTCTCATAAGCCAGCGCGGCTGGCTTCGAACCTGCGTGATCCTCCTGTCTCCTATTCTCAGTATTTTAAGGAACTGTCACACTAAACTCCATAGCAGCTGCACTAATTTGCAAGCCCACCAACTGTATAAGTTCCTATTTCCCCCTCATCCTTGCCACCATTTATTGTTTGTATTCTTGATGACTGTTACTCTAATTGATGTTAGAAGGAATCACAGCAGTTTGATTTACATCTCCCTAATTGCTAGTGATGTTGAACATTATTTATTTATTTATTTATTTATTTTGCAGTACTGGGGATGGAACCCAGGGGCATTCTACCTCCAAGCTACACCCCTAGGCCTATTTCTTATTCTTTATTTTGAAATAGGGTCTCACTGAGTTGCAAATGGCTTCACTAAGAAAGTAGTAGCTGAGACTGTTCTCCAACCACGATCTTCCTATCTTAGCCTCCCAAATGCTGGGATTACAAGTGTGGGCCACCACGCCTGGCTCTCAGTTGCTCGTGTGTGTGTGTGTGTGTGTGTGTGTGTGTGTGTCTGTCTGTCTGTCTGCAGGTTGTTCTCTCTCTCTCTCTCTCTTGCTCTCTCTCTCACTCTCTCATTCACTCGCTGGTGATTGAACCCAGGGGCATTCTAGTTCTGAGCTATACCCCCAGCCCTATTTTACTTTGAAACACGTTTTCACAAAGTTGCTGAGGGCCACATTAAGTTACTGGGTTCATACCTTCCAATCCTCCTGTGTCAGCCTTTCAAGAACTGGGATTATAGGTGTGTGCCATCACACCCAGCAAACTGCCCATTTTTATTTATTTTTTATTTATTTTTTTAGTTTTGCAGGTGTGGGATGGAACCCAGGGGCATTTGACCTCCGAGCTACACCCCCTGCCCTATTTTTTATTCTTTATTTTGAAACTGGATTTCACTGAGTTGCAGAGGGCCTCACTAAGTAGCTGAGGCTGTCCCCGAACCGTGATCCTCCAGTCTCAGCCTCCCGAATGCTGGGATTACAAGCGTGCACCACCATGCCCGGCCTAAACTGCCCATTTTTAATTAGATTATTTGTTTTCTTAGTGTTAAGTTTTTAGAGTTCTTTATATATTCTAGATATTAGTCCTCTATCAGAGGAGTAGCTGGCAAAGATTTTTTCCCATTCTACAGGCTCTCTTTTTAGACCCTAAATAGTTTCCTTTGCTGCACAGAAGCTTTTTAATTTAATGCCATCCCATTTATTAATTCTCATTTTAATTTCCTGAGCTTTATTTAGGGGTCTTATTGAGGAAGTTTCTTCCAGTGCCTATATGTTGGCACATTGGTTCTGTGTCCTCTTCTAATAATTGTAATATTTCTGGTCTAATTTCTAGGTCTTTGATCTTTATCAAAAATCAACTGGTTTGCCAGGCGTGGTGGCACACGCTTGTATTCCCAGCATTTGGGAGGCTGAGACAGGAGGATCACAGTTTGCAGACAGCCTCAGGTACTTAGTGAGGCCCTTTGCAACTCAGTGAGACCCTGTTTCAATATAAAGAAGAAAAAAATAGGGCTGGGGGTATAGCTCAGAGGTAGAATGTCCCTGAGTTCCATCCCCAGTACAACACAAAAATAATTATATATATATAGCTTATATATATATATAATATAATTTATTTATATATAATCAATATATATATATATATATATTTCAACTGGTTATAAGTATGTGAATTTGCTTTGGTATCTTCTCTTCTGTTTCATTGATCTGTGTGTGTTTTTGTGCCAATACCATGCTGTTTTTATTACTATAGCTCTGTGTATATATATGTATTTTTTTTTTGTATTGGGGATGAAACCCAGGGGCCTTCTACTTCCAGGCTACACTCCAGACTTGTTTTATTTTTTATTTGGGAACAGAGACCCACTAATTTGCTGAGGCTGGCTTTAAGCCTGTGATCCTCCTGACTCAGCCTCCCAAAGTACTGAGATTAAAAGTATGCACCAGCTGAGCGTGGTGCTGGGGATTGAACTCAGGGGCATTCTACCTCTGAGATATACCCCTAGTGAGACTCTCAGCAACTTAGTAGTGAGACCTTGTTTCCAAATAAAATATAAAATAGGTCTGGGAGTGTATCCTGGAGATAGAAAGCTCCTGGGTTTCATTCCTAGTATCACACACACACACAAAAATGGACAATATGACAATATCAGTTGAGTATCCCTTATTCAAAATTCTTGGGACCAGACATTTTTCACATTTTGGAGTTTTCAGATTTGGGGTCATTTGCAAATCTATAAGAAGATCTTGGGGGATGAAAATAAAATCTAAACACAAATTCATTGATATTTTATAAATACCTTACCTTATACATACAGACTGAAGATAACTTTATATATATTTTTATTGCACTTGAATTTTGACTATGACTGATTGCATGAGCTCAACTGTAGAATTTTCCACTTATGGCATCATATTAACACTCAAAAATTTTGGATGTTGGAGCATTTTGGACTTAGAATTTTTTGGACTAGAGATGTTCAACCTGTCTTAGTGGTTGGTTCCTACCTGCGCAGTCTGATATGTGTGTGTGGGGGGGGTACTGGGGATTGAATCTAGAGGCATTCTTCCTCTGAGCTATACCCCAGTCCTATTTCTTATTCTTTATTTTGAAACAGTCTCACTAAGTGCAGAGAGCCTCACAAGCTGATGAGGCTGGCTTCGAACCTGCAATCTTCCTGTCTCAGCCTCCCAAATGCTGGGATTACAAGCATGCACCTCCATGCCTAGTCAGTCTGATAATTTCTAGCAAACTGTTTAACCACTTAATGATTATTTGAAAAGTATCACATAGATGGAACTTTAGCAAAATCTGTGGGGCATCTGGTCCCAGTGACATGCTGGTGCTGAGACTGTCTCAGCATAGAATGCGTAGTGCGTCCCAATTCATGGAAGAGATTTTTTTCATCATTCCAGGAGTTAACAGAATGGGTGAATTCCTTGAGGAATGGAGAAGATTCAGCAAAAGAACTACAACTGGAAACTGATAGTCTCCATCTTCCTTTAATCTACTTCTTCAAATTGTACAATGGCAATCCCGATGTGGGTTTTTGCTTGCTGGAAAAATCACAGTAAATGTACCCCTCCAGGTCTTCAGATTCATTGACAGCAGTCAGCTTTCTGGCATCTTTACACCACACCTCTCCTGTGAGCTGCTCAGCATATAATGAGATACTAACCGTTAAAGAAAATATTCAGGCTTTTCATGCAAGTGTCAAGGGAGACAGGGCTCCAAGTACAGAATGGACTCAATAATATCCCTCTTTGCACAAACCACACTACTGTGGTATGGGAGATCTCAAGGCACTGTGGCACATGCTTGCAATCCCAGTACTTGGGAGGCTGAGACAGGAGGATCACAGGTTGGAGGATAGCCTCAGCTACTTAATGGGGCCCTCCATAACTTATTGAGACCCTGTTTCAAGATTTAAAAAAATAGGGCTGGGGGTGTAGCTCAGAGATAGAATGCCCCCAGGTTCAGTCTCCAATACTGAAAAAAAATTGAGAATTTAGTTTCATTTTCATCCTTTGAATAATCTCAAGAATCTTTTATAGTTCTTCCAGAAAGCTGGTTGGATAGTTTTTCGAGGAACTGTATGACAGTCTCTGGATTCTGACCTACCGTTTCTTGGAAGGCCCTGTGGAAAAATGTAGAATACCCTACTAATGTCTCCAGAAAGTGTCTGTTGCTGAGCAGTTCTTCTAAACATTTCAACTCAGCAGCATTGGCTAAAAAAAAAAAATTAATTTCTTGAACAAAGTCACCTGCTGTGTCTGCATGTAGAACATCTCTTACCACACGATCTCTGTGACAAACAGTTACGATGAATGTGATCTGGTAAGAGATGCTTCTTGATCTTGCTGGGAAAGTTGATTCCCATGAAAGATTTATTACGCAGATCCAAGATTTTAGCAGTAAGGTCCACTACTCTTTTTTCCTTTTCTTTGTCTAGATAGAGTCCACTGATTTCAAAATCAAACACAAAACAATTTGCCCACTAGCCTGGTTTCTTCATCAAGGGAATCTGTGAGCTTTTTAATCATAGTGTAATTTCTGCAAACTTTGATATAATTCCACATTTGTGTTCAACTTTTCTATCATATGCCAATACTTTTTTTTTTTTTTTGGTGGTACTGGGGATGGAACCCAGGGGCCTTCTTCCTCTGGGCTACACTCCCAGACCTGTCTTACATTTTATTTGGAAACAGGGTCTCTTAAACCAGCTGAGGCTGGCTTCGAACCTGCGCGATCCTCCTGTCTCAGCCTCTCAAGCGTGGGGATTTTAAGCGTGCGCCACCACGCCCGGCATATGCCAGTATTTCTAAAGCCTTCTTCTGTAGCCTCTCTGAACATTGGCTCAGGGTGTATGATTTTCACAAAATTAGTTAAGTAGGTCTCTCTGCACGAGGCATCTTAGAGCTTGTCAGTGGTGAGCAGTCTGGGGCCAGTTAGGGCAGAACATATACACTCTGCCAGCAACCCTGTCTTTCTCAAGACTTCTTGTGCAGTTTCAAATCATTCCTGGCATCAAGCTCAGGAACGCCAAAAAGACCCTGTTACTCACTGAATGTGTCCAAGTGGTGGCCCCAGACCTGACATTGAAGGCAGGACCAAGCAGGGACCCACTGGAGCTGTCCTTGTGCCCAGGACCCCAGATTTGAGGCTTCCCTGGCCGCAGAGCCGCTACTCCTGCTCTGAGGTCACCCAGTCTTAAGGCACACTGCCTAAGTAGCCTCTTCCCAGCCCTTCCTGGCCTTGGCCCAGATGCAACAGCTCAGGTTGGGAGTGTGTACTCTGCCTTCTACCCATAATGTTTTCTTATATCCCTTTATCTCCATTACCATCTGACATTTTACATATATACTTTTTTTTTCCTTAGCTCCTTTTCATACTGCTAGATTTCCTCGTGTGACTGGGTAACTGGTGTGGATTTCCTCTACTGCTTTGAAAAGTTGCCTTATGCCGGGCGTGGTGGCGCACGCTTGTAATCCCCGCGCTTGGGAGGTGGAGACAGGAGGATCGCGCAGGTTCGAAGCCAGCCGCGCTGGCGTAAGAGACCCTGTTTCAAAAATATAAAATAGGTCTGGGAGCGTAGCCCGGAGGTAGAAGGGCTTCCAGGAACCCCAGTACCACCAAAAAAAAAAAAAAAAAAAAGAAAAAAAAGAAAAGTTGCCTTATTTTCCCGTTAGACCCCGGGCCATCTTGGATGGCTGGCCTAGCCCTCCATAGGGTGGGGGTGCATGGTTGGCCTGTTTGCTCAGCATCTCTGGTCTTGAGCTGGTGGCAGGCTCTGGGTCCCTTGTGTCAGTAGAGTACTTTATTCTGGTCAGATCACACTGCACGGGAAGCCTTGGCCTTGTGAGGTTGTTTGTTCCTTCAGCGCTCTGGTTTTCGGCTGAGGATTTATGCCAGGCTGCCTATGATCTGTGCGCAGTTGGGGGAGAGGGGTGCTGGTACGGTTTTCAGTACCCCTGCTGTGTCCAGCCTCACTCCTCACTCCCGTCCTCCTTGAACCTGTTGGCTCAGTGCCCAGAACTGCAGGTGTTCCAAAGGGCAGCTTGGCTCTCTAGATTCCTTTTAGAGTTCCAACAAGCATTTGGCTTCCCGTTCCTTTTAGGTTGCCTGGTGCAGTACTCTGGGCTGTCGCTTTCTCTGCCTGCCTCATCCATCAACACAATTCCATTTGCTTTTTGAGTTCTAGAAATCTGTTGGATCAGCCAGGCATGTGGCATATGCCTGTAATCCCAGTATTTGGGAGGCAGAGACAGGAGAATCACAGGTTTGAGGACAGCCTTAGAAAGTTGTGAGACTTTCATCAACCTAGTATGACCCTGTTTCCAAACAAAAAACAAAACAGGGCTTTGGAGGTAGAATGCCTCTGGTTTTGTTTTGGTTTTTTAGTTATCACAAAACAAAAAAAAGAAATTTGTTGGATCTTTTCCCTATTACTGGACCCCCTACTTTCCTTCCTTTTTGATGTCAAAAGATCATTGCTTCTTTTGCTTCCCTTATTTGAATGTAGTTTTGTCAGCTATAGTAGAAAACACACATCTTTGATCTATAATCTTAAATGAAGAGTCCTGATTTGAATTTTAATTTTTTTGTTTTCTGAATGTTTATCTACACTGTTTATCTCTGTGAGTACAGTGCCTCTTTAAGCATTGCATAATTAATAAATTATTTCAATACAAAAAACAAGATAATTAAAGTAAATAATCTCAGCCGGGCATGGTGGTGCATGCTTATAATCCCAGTACTTGAGAGGCTGAGACAGGAGGATCGTAGGTTCATGGACAGCCTCAGCAACTTGTGAGGTCCTTCCCAACTTAGTGACACCTGTTTCAAAATAAAGAATAAAAAATAAGGCTGGGGGTATAGCTTGGTGATAGAATGCCCCTGGATTCTATCCCCAGTTACACACACACACACACACACACACACACACACACACATACACACACACACACACAGAATAACCTCTGAGGAATAAAGGCATGATAGAATGAAAGCAAAAGCCAAAGTAGACAAATAGGATTACACCAAACTAAAAAATCTGTACAATAAAGGGAATATTCAGCAGAATAAAGAAATAACAGAATGGGAGAAAATATTTGCAAAATATACACCTGATAATGGGTTAGTATCCAAAATATAAATGACATTTCAAAAACTCAATAGCAAAAACCCAAATGTAGTGGCACAAGCTTGTAATCCCAGTACCTGGGAGGCTGAGACAGGAGGATCCGGGTTTGCAGCCAGCCTCAGCTACTTAGTGAGGCATTCTGCAACTTACTAAGACACTGTTTCAAAATAAAGAATATAAAATTGGGCTAGGGGTATAGCTCAGAGGTTGAATGCCCTGGGTTCAATCCCCAGCACCACAAAAGAAAAAAAAAAAAAAGAAAAAAAGAAAGAATAGGAAAGAAAAAAAGGGCAATAGACCTATATCAACATTTTTCAAAAGACATACAAATGGCCAACAACATATATGAAAAAAATATACAACATTCTTAATAATTAGGAAAGTACAAATAAAAACCACCATAAAACATTACCTGACTGCAGTAAGAAAACTAAAGACAAGTACAAGCCGGGTGTGGTGGCGCACGCTTGTAATCCCCGCGCTTGGGAGGCTGAGACAGGAGGATCACACGGGTTCGAAGCCAGCCTCAGCTACTTAGTGAGGCTCTCAGCAACTTAGTGAGACCCTGTTTCCAAATAAAATATAAAAAACGTCTGGGAGTATAGCTCAGAGGTAGAAAGCCTCTGGGTTCCACCCCTAGTACCACCAAAAAAAAAAAAAAAAAAAAAAAAAAAAAAAAAAAAAAAAAAAGACAACAAGTACTGGTGAGGATGTGAAGAAAAGGAAGCCTTTGCCCACTGTTAGGGGGAATGTAAATTAGGACATTATGGAAAACAGTGGGGAGATTTTTCAAAAAATTAAAAATAGATCTGGGTGTGGTGGTGTACACTTGTAATCCAGTACTTGGGAGGCTGAGATAGTAGGATCACAGGCTCACAGCCAGCCCCAGCAACTTAATGAGGCTCTGTTTCAAAATAAAGAAGATAAAAAATAGGGCTGGGGGTTAGCTCAGATATAGAGTCCCCAATGCTACAAAAAGAAAAAAAAAATAGGACTAACATCTGATCCAGCAGCCCCACTACTAGGTATATGTCCAAAGGAAATAAAGTCAGCGTGTCAAAGAGACTTCTGCTTTCCCATGTGCATTGTGGTGCTATTCACAGTAGCCAAGAAACGGAAACAACTGGAGTGCCCATCAACTGATGGATGGGTAAAGAAAATGTGGTACATGGACGTGAAAGGTTGAAAATAGGGGTCGTGGGGGGAGAGAAGGGTTTCGGGAGATTGCAAAGGAGGCAAATAGCCAGCGAGGTACCAGAATCTGCTTTTAATCAGAAAAACCTGAAAGAACTCAGCACCTTTGGGTTCCGGCGAGGTCAGCGGGTTGGGGAAGGGACCGAGGAGCCATCCTCCTGGAGAGTCGCCTGGAGTCGCAAGTAGTGTGGATTGGCCTGCGAGGCTGAGCGGACGATCCTGCTTTTAAGCCGGTATTTTGGGGGGTGGGACGAAGCGTGGGAACACCGATTCTCTCTCGACATCTGTAGTCTCACATCTGACCGGCACCTGGACTCTCGGGATATATCCGCTTCCAGGGTCCGGCCTCCTGTCCCTGCCATTGTCACTTCCGAGGACCCAACCAATCAGTACATATGGGAATATTATTCAGCCATAAAAGGAATTAAATTCTATCATTTGCAACAACATGGATGGGACTAGAGATCGCTATGTTAATAAGCCAGACACAGACAACTTCCACTGATCTCACCCATATGGGATATAGAATAGTTGATCTCATAGAAGGTGAGAGTGGAATGGTGGTTACACAGGTTGAGTAGGAAGGAGGTAAAGATGGGGAGAGTTGGTCAGTAGGTACTGAGCTACAGTTAGATAGGGGCAACGAGTTCTTTCTGGTGCATGGTTGCACAGCAGGGTGCTTGAAGGCAACTGTAATGGATTGTACATTTCACAAAGGAGAAGAAAGGATTTTGAATGTCTTCGCCATAAAGAAATGATAAATGGCCGGGCGTGGTGGCGCACACTTGTAATCCCAGCATTCCAGAAGTAGAGACTGGAGGATTGTGGTTCAAGGACAGCCTCAGCTACTTAGTGAGGCCCTTCGCAACTCCAAACATAAAAAAGACTAAAAAATAGGGCTGGGGTGTAGCTCGGAGATGCAATGCTCCTGGCTTCTATCCCCAGCACGGCAAAAAAAAAAAAAAAAAAAGAAAGGTGTTTGAGGTGATAAAAATGTTTTAAACATTATACAGTGTAGACAGGTATTGAACATCACATTGCTACTCCATTAATATGAATGCTTTTTATATATCAGTAAAAAAGTAAAACAAAGAGATGATGGCACTTATTTTTAGAAAATCTGATATAACTTTTAGTAAATAGAAAATTGTGTAAAAGATTAAGGTCTTAATATTAGCAGCAACTTTTTGCCTTATCCCTGTGGGTTATAAATCATTAATATCCTTTCTGCTTTATTCATAATGCTGCTCACATTTTGGTTTTGATCATATTCTCCTATAAAAGAAGGTCTTTATATTAGCAGAGATTTTGTGCCTTGTTTCTTTTGGTTAAAAGTTATAAAGTGTGTGTGTGTGTGTGTGTGTGTATTACCAGAGATTAAACCCAGGGGCATTTTACCTACAAGCTACATCCCAAGTCCTATTTTATTTTATTTTTTATTTTGAAATAGGATTTCTCTAAGTTGCTGAGGCTGGCCTCAAACCTGCATTCCTCCTCTCTCAGCCTCCCAAGTACTAGGATTACAGGCATGTGCCACCATGCTCTGCTAATTATAAGTCATTAATTAGTATCCTTTTCATTTTCACAAATGCTGCCAACACTTTGGTTTTGATCATACTTCTGTCCCCATAAAATATTGCATAAGAAAGACTCGAGATAATTTATTCCTCTAGGATAGAGAAGGATAAACGAACCTTTTTAGTCTGTGATAGCAGAATGGTTCAGTGAATTTAAAATCCTTCATTATTGTGCT
Source organism: Muscardinus avellanarius (assembly GCF_963383645.1). Lineage (NCBI taxonomy): Eukaryota > Metazoa > Chordata > Mammalia > Rodentia > Gliridae > Muscardinus > Muscardinus avellanarius. The sequence goes on along the minus strand of NC_137788.1, from coordinate 82,672,115 downwards.
TCAGCAAGGACTTCATTTGCTCCCGTCTGATTCTCAGCTTTCCACGGCGTCTGCCCTTTGATGGGCTGCGTTGCTATTTTGGTGCTTGTCATTTTGCTGCTGTGCTGTTCCTCATCACCGTGTATTCACTGCTCACTTCCACATCTTCCCCGTGTGGTGTTGATGCTGTGGCCTACGGATGCACACTGACTTTTATCTTTAAACTTGGGTGAACTTTCCAGACAGTATGGAACACGGTAGCTTAAGGGTACAGCTTCTGAGAGCTTTGCCTTCCCTGTGTCTTTCTTCCTAGCATTGCCCTGCCTGAGAATGTGCCTGTGATGGAGGCATTGTTTCTGCTTTCTACCGTCTTCTTCACAGTTGCCTGCCTCCCACTTTTGTAAGAGAGAGAAGCATGTAGCTCATCTTTCTTGGATCTTACAAAGGTTCTTTGCCCTGAATGAAAAATCTGCCGAAGAAAGGACAATTGTAAATATTGCTGTCTGTGTTAAGATATAGGGTGACTAAGTAATACTATCTCAGGCACTGGCTTTTGCAATCCAAATGGTTTATAATATTTTGCTCTCAATGAAACAGAAAGAAGACCTAAGTGAGTTCTCTAAGACACTAATAGATCATTAAGTTTACTTCTGGATGCATACTACTGTTGCTTTTGTCAGATAACTAAAAAGATTTCAAAAGCTTGAAGGAAAAATGCTTTACAAGATTTCTATTCTTAACTTTACATTTATGTGAAAAAGGTTTCTTACCACTTAAAGTTATAAAAACAAAATACAGAAAAAGAAGTGAAGCTATCACCCATTTTAGTCTGGCAATAAATAGTAGTCACTTTATGGAATTGTGAGCTAATCAAAGAAAAAATTCACTCATCTATTTGGTAGATGCACAATCAATAGGATTTCTTCTTTATTTTTTTAAGTGTGTGTGTGTGTGTGTGTGTGTGTGTGTGTGTGTGTGTGTGTGTGTTTTGTATGGGGCACCAGGGATTGAACCCAGGGGCATGCTACCTTCGAGCTACACTCCCAGCCTTATTTTTTATTCTTTATTTTGAAACAGGGTCTCACTAAGTTGCAGAGGGCCTCACTAAGTAGGTGAGGCTGTCCTTGAACTGAACTGCGATTCTGTCTCAACCTTCCAAATGCTGGGATTACAAGCGGGCGCCACCACACCTGGCTCCAGCCCTATTTTTTATCCTTTATTTTAAAACAGGGTCTCACTAAGTTGCAGAGGGCCTCACTAAGTAGCTTAGGATGGTTGTGAACCTGTGATCCTCCTGTCTCAGTCTCAGATCCTCCTCAGATTACAAGCGTGAGCCACCATGCCCAGTTTAAATTTCGTTATATTGACTATAGTAATTTTATTATTGTTTAATAGCTGCTGTAGCAAACTACAAAGTTTGTAGTGATATTTTCACTTCTGATAAGTGAATAGATGCATATTTATATAATGTAAAAAAAGACACTTATAAAATTTTTGTTGAACTTTGCATAAGAAATAGTTTACATTGTAGCCAGGCGTGGTGGCGCATGCTTGTAATCCCCTGTGCTTGGGAGGCAGAGACAGGAGGATCGCACAGGTTCGAAGTCAGCCTCAGTTACTTAGTGAGGCTCTCAGAAACTTAGTGAGACCCTGTTTCCAAATAAAGTATAAAATAGGCCTGGGAGTATACCCTGGAGGTAGAAAAGCCCCTGGGTTCCACACTCAGTACCACACACACACAAAAAAAGTTTACATTGTTACTTGAAGGAGAGGCTTAGATAGAATAACACAATGGAAATATAAATGTATATTATATATGTTTACTAAACAGGGCCACTTGTATCTAAGCCTTCGGGCAGGTGGGATAGCTAGGTTCAAGGGAAGTTGTGGGAATGATAGCACCAGCAGAAACTGCATCCCTGTTTGGAGTTGGGAGGGCTGGAAATGGGAAGTAGCCCTAATTCAGAGTTTAAGATAATGACTTTGGGTTAAAGACAGCAATGTATTGATAATTAGGTTTCTCTTTTATAGAGAATTATATTTAACTTAATATGAATGGCTCAAAAAGAAACTTTGAAATTCCTGAAATAAAGGATGATGGGACTACTCTCAGCTCTCAGATCAAGATATGATTTTTAACTATTAAAATGACTTTGTTCATTTTCAGTTTTTTGTAATAAAATACCAGAAAATAGTACACTTTATAAAGAAAAAAGGCTTATATAGTTCACAATTTTGTTTGTTTATTTGGTTGGCTGGATCTCAACATGGCAGGTTGTATCGTGGTGGGAGTGTGCCCAAGAGGGAGAGATTCAGGGCAAGACAGGAAGCCATGAGGGGGAGAGGCCAGTCTTCCTCTGGAGAGCTCCGCGGGGAGGATCAGCATTACTCTTTTGAGGACGAGCCAGGGTGGGCAGGGGTGAGGGCGGTGCTATCCGCTCCCCATCACCCTCCACTGGGCCCCACCTCCGGAAGCTTCCACCACCTCTCTCATCACTACTGGGACCAAGCTTCCAGCACCTGAACTCTTGGTGAACAAACCACATCCAAACCACAGCACTGACCTCTGACACAAACTAGCAGTTACTTTTGTAAGCTTAGAGTTTTCTGAATAGAATGAGTAAAGTACTTATTTTCTCTTAGTAGCATATCTGCAACATGGGGAAATGTCTGCTAACATACTGATAGAGAAATATCTCATTAAAGGTAAGAAGCTAGTTAAAGATCAGCCATCCGGTCAATCGTATTTTTTCCTACCAGCATGAACTTTTTTTCCCAGCCTGAATTTTATTAAAGCATAATTTGCATCCATATCATGTCATCAATACTTGTCTGTGTAACTTCTGGAAAAAAAATACATACTCAAGAGAAAGATGAAGAAAGACACCTGTGCTCAATCAAGAACCTTCTCATTAATCTTCATTTTTTTAATAAAACTCCTACTTTAGCCTTGATTCTTTCTTTATGGCATAAGTAAAATACTAAATTGTTGGCTCATTTGAGACAAATCTGCTGAGACCTGTACCAAATTTCCCATGTGGCCAATTGTTAAGATGTCAGGCCAGGCGTGGTGTTGCATGCTTGTAATCCTAGCATTTGGGAGGTGGAGACTGGAGGATCCTGGTTCACAGACAGCCTCAGTTAATTAGTGAGGCCCTTCACAACTCAGTAGCTTGGAGGTAGAATGCTTCTGAGTTCTATTCCCAGTAGCACACACACACAAAAAGGTGTCAGACATTTTTTATTGTAAGCCTTCTGATGGCATGGGCGTATTGATGCCCAGCTTTCATTTCTTAACAGGCCACTCCCTCCGATGAATCGTGTGTGTGTTTGGGTGGGGGGAGACACACACACACAGACACAAACATAGACAGACACTGGGGTTTATTTATTTATTTGGTGGTACTGGGGTTCTGTTTCTAGGAACCCTTCTACCTCTGGGATACACTCCCCGACCTATTTTATATTTTTATTTGGAAACAGAGTCTCTTAAACTAGCGAGGCTGGCTTCGAACCTGCGCGATCCTCCTGTCTCCACCTCCCAAGCACGGGGATTACAAGCATGCGCCACCATGCCAGGCGATAGACAGACACTGGAGTTTAAACTCAAGTATTGTTCCTCTGAGCTTTACTCCCAGCCTTATTTATTTATTTATTTATTTATTTATTTATTTATTTAGCAGTACTGGGGATAAAACTAGTGCCAAATTATTAAAAAAGAAAAGTATTGGGCCACAATTTTTAAAGAATCTTTCCTAATTTACCTGGGCATGGTAGCACACACCTGTAATCTCAGCAACTAGGGAGACTGAGGTAGGACAATTCCAAGTTTGAGGACAGAATGGACAACTTACTGGAACACTATATTAAAAAAATAAAAACAAGCCAGCCAGACGTGGTGGTGGTGGTGGTGGTGGTGCACGCTGGTAATCCCAGCATTTGGGAGGCGAGACCAGAGGATCACAGTTCGCAGCCAGCCTCAGCTACTTAGCGAGGCCCTTCACAACTCAGGGAGACACTGTTTCAAAAATAGACTAAAAAATAGGGTTGGGGGGTGTAGCTTGGAGGTACAGTGCTCCTGGGTTCCATCCCCAGTACCACAATAAATAACAAATAAATAAGATAAAACAAGCCAGGAATGGTGGCACACACTTGCAATCCCAGCATTTGGGAGACTGAGACAGGAGGATCACAGTTAGCAGCCAGCCTCAGCTACTTAGTGGCAACTCAGTGAGACCCTATTTCAAACTAAAGAATAAAAAATAGGGCTAGGGTTGTAGATTGGAAGTAGAATGCCCCTGGGTTCATCCCTAGTACTGTATAAATAAATAAATAAACAAATAAATAAATAAAATAAAAACAGTGGCTAGGGATGTATCTCAGTGGTTCAATCCCCAGTTTGAGTGGTAGAGGACTTCCCAAGTGAGCCAGGGTCTAAGTTGGCCAGGCTGGCTTTGAACATGTTATCTTCCTGCCTCAGCATAGTTGCTAGGATAACAGGCATGTGCTACCATGTCTGGATTTAATTGTGTTTTAGTAGTTTTTAGCTTTTTTTTTTTTTTTTGAGAGTCTCTCTTTTGTCCGTTTTTAACTGGAGATCGAACCCAGAGCACCACACCTGTAGGGTAGGGCAGGCAACCAGTTCTAATTTCATTTTACTTTGGTGACTCTGGGACTGAAAGCACATAGATTTTTCATAAACTATTGTGTATAGGTTCTTGCAAAATAAAAGTATATTGTCAGCTGGGTGTGGTAGCACATGCTTGTAATCCCAGTACTTGGGAGGCTGAGACAGGAGAATCACAGGTTCGTGGCCAGCCTCAGCAACTAAGGCCCTCCACAACTTAGTGAGATCCTGTTTCAAACTAGAAAATAAAAAGGGCTGGGGTATAGCTCAGGTAGAATGCTCCTGGGTTGAATCTCCAATACCAAAAAACAAAAACAAAACAAAGGAGGTAGTAATTCTCAATAGAGAGGTCGAAAGATTATTGAGAATAGCAAACCTGCATTTTGTCCTTGTCACCTACTAGCTGTGTGATTTGGGCAAGTGGCCTTACCATCTCTGGGCTTCTGTTTGCTTGTCTCTGATATAAAGGAGTAAGGCTGGAATTATAATTATCTCTACAGTAAATAACTCATTGCTGCTGAATGTGAGACGTTAGGCAGAGCACGTTTATTGTCAGGAGTCTTTGGACATGAAATGATCTGTGCTTAATATCCTTCATCTCGACACTAGCGGGTAACCACAGACCAGCCAGCCCGCATCAATCTCCATCTGTACAGCATCGACGCTGTCCATGTATAGCAGCCTGGAGAAGCGCCAGATTTTGTTTTTGCCAGGCTCTCTTGGCAAATCTGTGTCCCTAGAGATGTCTGTTTAATTTTGTGGTGTGGTGTGCAGCATAGTGAAAACGAAGAGGAATGCTGAGCTCTTGATTCTGAAGGCTCACAGAGCTTGCTCAGGTTCATTCGTTTCCATACTATCTATGTTTCAAGATGTTTGAGGGTGGAGAGGAGCCAAGATGAAACAAGAAGAGAAACCTTTTGCAGTCCATGCTAATTGTGGAAATGAATGTGAACAGTGTGAGGACGTGTGTATTTATACAAAACTTTTGTGTGTGTGGTACTGGGGGGTGGAACCCAGAGGCTTTCTACCTACAGGCTACACCCCCAGCCCTATTTTATAATTTATTTGGAAACAGGGTCTCACTAAGTTGCTGAGGCTGCTTCAAACCTGTGCAGTCCTCCTGTTTCAGCCTCCCAAGCGCTGGGATTTCAAGCATGTGCCACCACGCCTGGTTTATACAAAACTTCTGATACATGTGTGTAACATTAAATAGGTTCCATTTTAGACTTCCTTATGCTTTTTTATTTTAAGCTAGTCTCATATCTTTACAACCATTATAATAAAAACTTATGAAAAATTGGAACATTGTACTAAATATTTCAAAACTATCCTATTAGCAGAGCATGGTGGCACACATTTGTAATCCCAGTAACTTGTGAGGCTGAAACAGGAGGACTGCAGGTTTGTAGCCAGCCTCAATTTAGTGAGGCCCTCAGCAACTTAGTGAAACCCTGCTTCAAAATAAAAAATAAAAAAGGGCTGGGGGTGTAGCTCAGGGGGTAGAATGCCCCTGGGTTCAACCTCCTTTGCCACAAAAAGAAAGTATTTAATTAATTAAAAAACTAACGTATTGTCTTGCCCTCTTGAAATAAGATAGTTTTTTTAGTTAGACATGGTAATGCATCCCTGTAATTGTAATATTTGGGAGTCTGAGGTAGGAGGATTGCACATTTGAGGCCAACCTCAGCAATTTAGCAAGACCCCCCCCAGCAACCTAGTGAGAATGTGTCTTAAAATAAAAAAGCTGGGCGAGGTGGTGCACGTTTGTAATCCCAGCATTTGGGAGGCTGAGACAGGATAGCAGTTCACAGACAGCCTCGGCTGCTTAGTGAGGCCCTTTGCAACTCAGTGAGACCTTGTTTCAAAATAAAGAAAAAAATTAGGGCTGGGTATGTTGCTTGGAGGTAAATGCCCCTGAGTTCCATCCCCAGTGCTGCAAAAAAATAAAAAAGTAAATAAAAATTATAAAATACACTGGGTGTGTTGGTACGATCTTGTAATCCCAGTATCTGGGAGGCTGAGACAGGCAAATCCCAGGTTCACAGCCAGTCTCAGCAACTTAGTGAGATTCTCTGTAACTTAGTGAGATTTGTTTCAGAGTAAAAGAATAAAATAGGGCTGGGGTGTAGCTCAGCGGTAGAACACCCCTGTGTTCCATCCCCAGTACCATAGATCCATAGATAGGTGAATAGAGCTGGGCATGGAGGCGCATGCTTTGAATCCAGTACTTGGAAGGCTGAGACAGGAGGATCGCAGGTTTTCAGTCAGCCTCAGCTACTTAGTGAGGTCCTCTGCAGCTTAGTGAGACCTTGCTTCAAAATAAAGAATAAAAATAGTGCTGGGGGTATAGCTCAGAGGCAGACTGCCTGTGGGTTCACCCCCAGTACCACAAAAATATAAATAAATAAATAAATAAATAAATAAATAAATAAATGGGCTTGAGGTGTAACTCAGTGGTAGAGCATCCCTGGGTTCAATCCCCAGTACCCCCACACACACACACACAAGGAAATGGCAAAAAGGTAGACAAATATAAAATACTCTGTATTATTCTCTTTTCTTAATTTTTAAAAAAGATTTATTAGTGATTAAAGGAAAATTAAACCTACAATATTGTGGCATTTATAACAATAGCACCAAGAATTGGGGTAAACAGAAGTATGCAGTTGCAAGATGTAAATGGCTGCAATGAAAAGGCAGAGGTTGTCAAACTGGATAAAAAGCATGACCCAACTATCAGCCATCTCTAAGGCACGCTCTTCCCTACCCTGCTGTGGTTCTGGGGAGTGAACGCAGGGCATTCTACCTCAGCTACACTTACAGCTCTGTTTTATTTTGAAATAGGGTCTTAGTTGATGGAGGCCTTGCTAAATCACTGAGACTGGTCTGGAACCTGCGATCATCCTATCTCAGCCTCCCAAGTACTGGGACTATTAGGTGTGCGCCCTCACACCTGGCTATGAGGCACTGACCTTTTAACACAGCAACACAAAGGTTCAAAGGGTTTGAAAAGATATACCATATAGATATGAATCATTAGAGTTAAAATAGATATTTGCTGGGCATGATGACACATGCCTGTAATCCTAGTACTTGGGAAGTTGTGAGGGGAGAAGCACAGGTTTGAAGCCAGTCTCAGCAACTTTATGAGACCATGTTTCAAAGTAAATAAGTAAATAATAAATAAATAAGGGTGGGGGTGTAGCTCAGAGGTAGACTGCCCCGGAGTTCAATCACTAGCACCAAAAAATAGTATATTCTAACTCTATCTATCTATCTATCTATATGTATAATTTATTTGGTGCTACTGGGGATGAACCCAGGGGCATTCTACCTCTGACCTACAACCCCAGCCCTACTTTATTTTTTAATTTTTGAAACAGAGTCTCACTAAGTTGTAAAGGGCCTCACTAAGTTACTGAAGCTGACTGTGTACCTGCCATCCTCCTGTCTCAGCCTCCCAAGCACTTAGATTACAGGTGTATACCACCATGCTTAGCCAGAATAGTGTTTTTTGTTTGTTTGTTTGCTTGCTTGCTTGTTTTTGGTAGTGGGGATTGTACCCAAAGGCATATTCCTCCAAGCTACATCTCTGGCCCATTTTTTATTATTTATTTATTTATTTATTTATTTATTTATTTATTTTGGTGGTACTGGGGATGAAACCCAGGGGCCTTCTGCCTCTGGGCTACACTCCCAGACCTATTTTATATTGTATCTGAAAACAGAGTCTCTTAAGCCAGCTGGGTCGGGCTTCAAACCTGCGGGATCCTCCTGTGTCCACCTCCCAAGTGCGGAGATTACAAGCGTGAGCCACCACGCCCGGCTTTATTGTTTATTTTTATTTATTTATTTATTTATTTATTTATTTATTTATTTATTTATTTTTGGTGGTACTGGGGTTCCTGGAAGCCCTTCTACCTCCGGGCTACACTCCCAGACCTATTATATATTTTTGAAACAGGGTCTCTTACGCCAGCGCGGCTGGCTTCGAACCTGCGCGATCCTCCTGTCTCGCCTCTCAAGCGCGGGGATTACAAGCGTGCGCCACCACGCCCGGCCTATTGTTTATTTTTAAATAGAGTTTCACTGAGATGCTGAAGCTGACTGTGTACCCTCGACCCTACTATCTCAGCCTCCCAAGGTGTGTGTGCCACCACACCCAGCTCAGGATAGATATTATTTTGTGTGTGTATGTGTGGTGTGTGTGTGATGCTGGGAATTGAACCCAGAGGCATTCTACCTCCAAGCTTCACTCCCAGTCCTATTTTTTATTCTTTATTTTGAAACGAGGTCTCACTAAGTAGCTGAGGCTGGCCGCGAACCTGCAATCCTCTTGTCTCAGCCTCCTTAGTACTGGGATTACAAGCATGCACCACCATACCTGGCTTAGTATAGATATTTTAATCATGGAAAAATGGACTTCAGGACAATTTGTATTCCATAGAGGTAAACAGGGACATTTATAATGACAAAACTCAATATGTCAGAATGATGTAATGACAAATATGTCCCTACTGACATAGCTTCCAAGTACAGGAAGCATAGGACTGATAGGAGTAAAGGATAAAGGGTTCAATGCCACAGCCATAGTTATAGATGTCCCTTTTAGAGTAATTAATGGAATTAAGACAAAAATATGTACAGATATAGGCAATCTGAATATGTGTTTACCAGCTTGACCTACTTAAGATTTATAGAACTCAACAACTACAGAATACCCAGTCTTCTTAAGTACCCTGAACTTTTACGTAGATAGACCATAGACAGGGCTATGAATCAAGTATTAATAAGTTTTAAAAGATTGAAATCTAGCAGAATATGTTCTCTGATTACAATTGAATTAGCTTAGAACAGGGCTTGGAGCATAGCTCAGTGGTAGAGAGCTTGCCAACCATACACAAGGTCTTGCTGGGTTTGATCCTCATAACTAGAAAACAAAATCTACAGCAAAACGATACCCGAAAAATTCCCCAAGATTTGGAAATAATACAGTATATTTCTGAAAAACACATGGATCAAAAGGAAATTGGGGAAAAAAGGAAATTGGAAAATATTTTGAACAGAATGGTAATGAAAAACAAATGTCAGCATTTGTGGAATGCGATAAAAGTATTTCTTAACAAAAATATTATAGCTTTACTTGTTTATATTAGATAAGAAGAGTTAAAATTTAGAATTTTAAGTTTCTAGAAGCTGGAAAAAGATAAGCAAAGTAAACCTAAGAAACAAGAAAATAGCCAGGGGTAGTGGCACACACCTGTAATGCAAGTATTTGGGAGGCTGGAACAGGAGGATCACAGGTTCATAACTAGCCTAAGCTACTTAGGCCCTCTGCAATTTAGTGAAACCCTTTTTCAAAATAAAGAATAAAAAATAAGGCTGGGGAGCCAGGCGTGGTGGCACATACTTGTAATTTGGGAGACTGAGACAGAGAATCACGGGTTTGAAGCCAGCCTCAGCAGCTTACAGATGCTCTCAGCAACTATTTCCAAATAAAATATAAAATAGGTCTGGAGGTTTAGCTTGGAGGTATAAGGCCCCTGGGTTCCATCCCCAGTGCCACAAAAAAAAAAAAGAAAAGAAAAAAAGAAAGAAAAGAAAAGAAAAATAGGGCTAGTGGTATAACTTGGAGGTAGAACAGTCCTTAAGAGATCCTGTTTCCAAATTTAAAAAAAAAGTATAATATAGGTCTGGGAGTGTAGCCCAGAGGTAAAAGGGTTTCCAGGAACCCCAGTACCACACACACACACACACATAAAATAAACATAGGGCAGGGGAGTGTAGCTCAGAGGTCGAATGCCCCTGGGTTCCATCCCTAGACCCGCGGGGGCGGGGGGGACACAAAAAACAAGCTCACCATCATCTTATAGAACTTTTCACTATAATTTCTGTTCCTGCTAAAGCCAGTTAGATATGGATTTCTCTGTTACTCATAATAAAAAATGTCTCAGGTAATAAACTGGAGATTATAGGGGTTTTAGTATTCCATCTTTTCTGTGTAATGTAAGCCTGATAGTTGGATCTTAGTTTAGCAAACCTGCACCAGATAGAAGCTTGTTAAACACCAGGAATTAGATTAGAAGCTGTGCCCCGTTGTATAGCTGTGGAGTGGAGCAGGGGACACCAGCACATACACTGACAGAATGGGGCCAGTGTCCCTCCACAACCCTGTTGTCAAATACCAAGTCTAGATGCTTTTCTTATTATCAAGAAAGATCACATAACAATATGTGACTTATAAAACTTTCAAACCAAGGAAAATGGAACATCATTTTGTAGATTTAGAGGAAGAACAACTCTGTGAGCATTATTTATTATAAGAAAAATAAGAAATTTAAAAACTTTTGTGCCGGGCGTGGTAGCGCACACTTGTAATCCCCGTGCTTGGGAGGCTGAGACAGCGGGATCACATAGGTTCGAAGCCAGCCTCAGATACTTAGGCTCTCAGCAACTTAGTGAGACTCTGTTTCCAAATAAAATATAAAATAGGTCTGGGAGTATAGCCCTGAAGGTAGAAAGTCTTTGTGTTCCACCCCCAGTACCAAAAAAAAAACAAAAAACTTTTCTGACATCTGTAGTTGATTCAAGAAGACATAGTCTAACCTGGTGTGGTGGCCCACGCTTGTAATCCCAGTACTTGGGAGGCTGACACAGGAGGATTGCAGATTTTCAGGCAGCCACAGAATAAAAAATAGGAATGGGAGTATGGCCCAGAGGTAGAATACCCTGGGTTCAATCCTCAGTACAAAAAAAAAAAAAAAAAAAAAAAAAAAAAGACGGTGATGCACACCTGTAATCTCAGTATTTAAGAGACTGAGACAGGAGAACTGCAGGTTTGAGGATAGCCTCAGAGCCTCAGCAATGTAGCAAGACCTTGTTTCAAAACAAAAATAAAAAACTGTGGGATTATAGCTCAGAGGTAGAATGTCGCTGGGTTTTATCCCCTGTAAACACACACACACACACACACACACACACACACACACACACACACACAGTTTCTATGCACTGACACATGAAAGTAAGTAAAAGGAACCATCTGGGCATAGTGGCACACTCCTGAAATCCTAGTCCTTGGGAGGCTACGACAGGGGTTTGAGGACAGCCTCAGCAAGTAGCAAGATTCTCATCAACCAGAGCCGGGAGTGTTGGCACACATCTATAATCCCAGTACTTGGGAAGCTGAGCTGGAAAGATCTGTAAAGATCACAGGTTCAAGGCTGACCTCAGCAATTTAGTAGGCTTTCAGCAATTTAGGGCCTGTTTCAAAATAATGAAATACGGCTGGGGGGTGTAAGCTCAGATTTAAAATACCCCTGGATTCAACCCCTACTACTCCCTTCCAACAAAAAATTAGACAGTAGAAAGCAGATTCACACTGAGGAGTACTGAAACAGTGATGTGGAAAACACATGAGATATTGTGTTGGAATGCAGAGGAAAAAATAGAAGAGATGAAAACTGGGAGAGATGGTAGCTATGAATGATAGACTTTTCTAGAACACAACGTCAGAGAGTGAGCCAACATTCTCAGGGGAAAAGGCTGTGACTAGAGCTTGTTGTACTGAGCTGCATTTCATTTGGTTCTTGAAGGTAAAAGACATTCATGTATGCCAAAAATATGCCTGGATCAAAATATGCCATTCACCTAACCTTGGAGAACAAACAAAAAACCTTTTGCTTTACTGAAAGACAAGTCAAGATGAATTTAAGATAGAATGTTATGAAAGACCTGCGCTAAAGGACTGCCCGAAAGCACCAGGCCACCGCGGTCCTGAGGAAATCCTTTCCTCAGACCTCAGGATGGCAGTGGAGATGCTGATGAAATGGCAGGAAAGTGCCGCTCTTGGCATCCACATTAAACCTGTGAGCAGTTTCTTCATGAGTTCTTCCTCCCCCGAGACAAAATTGTGTAATTGGGCACAAACAATTCATCTGGAAAATCCTTTCCCTCAGGCATTGTTTACAATAAGATTTAAAAGTTCAATTAAGATGATGATACTGAGCCTGGTGTGGTGGCGCTTGTAATCCCCACGCTTGGGAGGATCGTGCAGGTTCAAAGCCAGCAGCGCTGGCTTAAGAGACCCTGTTTCTAAATTTTAAAAAGTATAAAAATGGGTCTGGGAGTGTAGCCCGGAGGTAGAAGGGCTTCCAGGAACCCCAGTACCACCAAAAAGAAAAAAGAAAAAAAAAAAAAGATGATGATACTATAATGTTAAAGGGAAAAAAACACCAAAAGGAAATACTTCAAGTGTATAAGAAATTAATCAAAAACTTAGAGTGTATGTGATTTTTCAGTCTTCTATTTTCTTGTATTTTTCAGCTTTGGAAACATGTATTGTTTGTTAATGAAAAAACTATGGATAAGAGAAAATTGATGAAAGTTTTATTACTAAACAGAAAGCATAATAGTGAAATAAGAGAAAGCCCCAAACAATTGATTTTATTAAACAAGAAAACACAAATATTTTTCAAAGGATAATATTAACTAAAACCGTAGAAGGAAATATTTAAAACACTAATATTTTTATGTTTTTATTTATTTATTGGTGGTACTGGGAATTGAACACAGGGCCGCGAGCTTGCTGGGCAAGTGCTCAACCACTGAATTACACGCCCAGCTCCTGATTTAAAATTCTTAAATTTTACAGACAAGATCATTGGAGGTCTTAATTCACAGGTGCAGTAACCTCCTACTGAGGCAACCAATAAAACTGCATCCTGATGACCTTTAAGTCCGAAGGTTTCTTGGTGATTAATTGTTCTCTGGGTGAAGAGCCAAGAGGCTGAGGAAAAACCGCCTCAAACCTGGTGCATTTTATAGATGACTTGACTTGCTTGCCGTTGTTAGTGACTGCCCTAATTCAGGCTTGGAAATAGAGGCAGGATCCGTTTTTACAGCCACCACCCCTGCCTAGGCCCCATCTCTAGCAATTGGTAGCCCACCTGATCACCCTTTCTCTATGGATAACTGAAGAGAGAAGCAGAAATGTACACATCTTGTTGGCTCTGGATGGCTCCACATGCTCATCTCTTCCTGCCAACACTGGATGACCGGAGGTGATTAGCTTGAATTAAAGCAGCTTCTGTGGGAGCCTCCCATCTTCTCAAGCTGGGGACCTTGCATGGCTCACCTCAGTTCAAGGGTTTCTTTGGAGGGCTCTCTGTATAAGCTACTCCTGCTCAGGAGGTCTTTCCAGACTCCTCCCCTGCTTACTGACTGTTAGGATCTTCTAGACCCTCCTCTCTGGATCCTGTTCTTACCTGCTGCCCAGCCCTGAGGAATTGGTCTTTCTCCAGACTGTTTTGACCCCTGAGACAGTCTGTCCAAGACCTCACGGTACAGCCCTCTCCCACTAGGTCTGGGTCCTCAGCTTCCACTGTCCTGTCTTCTAGGGTACTTAGAAGGTAGCAAAGTATTTTACTTGTTACTCCTTTCCACCAAACTCTCTTCTCTCCTTAGTGAGCTTGTGTCTGCCACCTTATTTTAACTTCAAGGGCCTTGAATTCTGTGTGTGTGTGTGTGTGTGTGTGTGTTTGTGTTTGGTACTGGGGATGGAACCCAGGAGCATTCTAACTCTGGTCTACACTCCCGGCTCTTTTTCTATTTCTTTATTTTTCTTTCTCTCCTCTCAGTCTCTCTCTCTCTCTCTCTCTCTCTCTCTCTCTCTCTCTCTCTCTCTCTCTTTCTTTTGCAGTACTGGAGATTGAACCCAGGGTCATTTGACCTCCAAGCTACACCCACAGTCCTATTTTTTATTCTTTATTTTGAAACAGGGTCTCACTAAGTTGCAGAGGGCTTCACTAAGTAGCTGAAGCTGTCCACAAACCATGATCCTCAAGTCTCAGCCTCCCAAATGCTGGGATTACAAGTGTGAACCACCACGCCCGGCTGTCTATTTTTTTGAAACAGGATCTCACTGAGTTGCTAAGGGCCTTGCTAAGTAGCTGAGGCTGTTCAGTCTTCCCATCCTGAATGCTGGAATCACAAGCGTATGCCACCACACCCAGCTAGTTTTGTTTTTCTACGTTGTATTTTCTGTACATGTTCTCTAGATTTGGACCGATATTCTTATCTTTGTGTTCTATTTCATGTTTTCTTTTTCTGGGAATTCTTTCACAATTTGTCCATCCCAAGTGTGTTACTGTAGCATTTGAAAGCCAAGACGGGAATGCTTTCTCAACACAATTGTGAACTTTTCCAGGACTGTCAGAGTGGCTCATACTTTTTTTTTTTCCCTTGTGGTACTGAGGATTGAACCCCGGGAGATTCTACCTCTAAGGTACACCCCAGCCCTATTTTTTATTCTTTATTTTGAAACCGTCTCATTAGGTTACAGAGGGGCTTACTAAGTAGCTGAGGCTGGCCAAAAACGTGCAATTCTATCTCCACTTCCTAAATACTGGGATTACAAGCATGCAGCACCATGCCTGGCTTGTCTCATACTTTTCTTATGCAACCTGGGATTTAAAAAAAAAAAAAAGTGTCAGTAACAGCAGAGGAATCATTAGCTTCGCACTTGTGGAAACTATGACTTCCTCCAGAGCCTTCCCCTGCCAGCTCAGGGAGTCCCCAGGGGCGGCTCCTGTGTGCCTGTCAGGACAGCTCTCTCCCCTACCCTGGGGGTGGATTTTCTCCATCCTTCATTCCATCACTTTTTCCTCTCAGTCACCATCTCACCCACCTCTTCTTCTTACACTCCATCTACTGTGGTAAACTCTTCTACCACCCCCATACTCTGATACAGTGTTCCCCAAGACATGGTTTTTCTGGTTTTTTTTTGTTTGTTTGTTTGTTTGTTTTTAGCTAATCTAGTTCAAACACCAGTTTTGCCTTACCCCTCCACTCCAACCCATTATCTTTTTTTGTTGGTACTGGGGATTAAACCCAAGGGTGTTCTACCTCTGAGCTATACCCTCAGCTCTTTTAACTTTTTCCTTTGAAACAGGGTCTTCATGAAGTTGCTAAGGGTTTTGCTAAATTTCTGATACTGGCCTCAAACCTGTAAGCTTGCTGGGTGTGGTGGCTCACATTTATAATCCCAGTACTTAGGAGGCTGAGACAGGAGGATTGCAGGTTGACTGCCAGCCTCAGTTACTTAGTAAGGCCCTCTGCAGAGGCTAGTCTTGAACCTGTGGTCCTCCTATCTCAGCCTCCAAGTACTGGGCTTACAGGTGTGTGCCACCCATACCCAACTGGGGAACTTTTTTGTGTGTATTTACTAGGAATTGAACCCAGGAGCATTCTACCTCTGAACTACACCCCACTCCTATTTTATTTTTAATTTTGAAACAGGGTCTCACTAAGTTATCTTCCTGGCCTCAAACTTGAGATCCACCTGTCTCAGCCTTCCAAGTACTGGGATTATAGGCATGTGGGGAACCAGTGCCCAGCTCTTGGGGGGCTTCTAAGTTGCATAATGCCAGGCTTCATCAAGGTTCCTGATTCGGTAATTCAGTAGGTCTGGGGCTGAATCCTAGCGACCTACATTTATATATCAGCTGATTCTGATTCAACGGATAAGTCAGCCATGAACAGTAATTATTGTGGTGGGCAAATAAGTTTTTAAATTCTTTTGTGGCATAGAGGATTTATAGTTAGGTGAGAATTTTAAAAGCAAAGTACTGATAAAATTTCCCAAACACCCACGTGTTAGAAAAGAATGTTTGACCAAACTGAGTATGTACTTGCCCTGAATCAACAAGAACTTTGAACAGAAAAGAGCCTGCCTTTGATTCTTATTCTTGCTGAAGGAGCTCTCCCCACCTGACCCCTCAGGATTTACTTGGTACAAAGAGGGCAGATTCTTTCTTTAGTTACACGAGCTGCATAAAGGAATGCTCTGGTAGAGTAGGAAAGTTGAAGTACTTATAAATAATGTACTCATTTAATTATTTTTTTGAAATGAAGTTCCAACTTAAGTAATTAGTTCATTCTTTCTTTTTGTTCCTGAACCCTGTTTTTTTTTCTTTTTTTCTTTTCTTCTTTTGTTTGTTGAAATGGGGGTCTCATTATGCTGCCCAGGCTGGCCTTGAACTCCTGGGGCCAATGATTTGCTGACCTCTGCCTTCCACATAGCTGGGACTATAGGTGCCTGCCTCATCCCTGGGCTCCTTAACCTCTAGTGATGGCTGTCATCAAAAAGCAGACTCAAAGAAATTCCTTCCACCTTTGAGATACTTAGGCTGCAGCTAGTTGAAATATGGGTGATGGTTTCTGTTGTGCCACATTGAGCACAGAATTAGAACCACTTCTCTTGGGGACTCTTTCTTTCTTTCTTTCTTTCTTTCCTTCTTTCTTTCTTTCTTTCTTTCTTGGTACTGGGAGTGGAACCCAGGGGCTTTTCTACCTCTGGACTATACTCCCGGACGTATTTTATACTTTATTTGGAAACAGGGTCTCATTAAGTTGCTGAGCACCTCACTAAGTAGCTAAGGCTGGCTTTGAACCTATCCAATCCTCCTGTCTCAGCCTCCCAAGTACTGGGATTACAAGTGTGCGCCACCACACCTGGCTCCTTTGGGGATTCTTTAGACTTATGTCAGAGTCAGACCCACCAGCTTCTCAAACTCCTGGGCATGTGCTGCACTTGTGAGTTGTCCTGGGGAAGCCACTGTCTCCAAGCCTCTCCTCTTAGGCTCAGGCCAGAGAGGATCGTGCCAGCTCTTCTTCTCGAGAGTAATCACTATCAAACAGAACCTCTCTCTGGAGAAGTCTCTGCAAAGCTTACCTTCCTGTGGCCTCGGATCTGACAGGCCCATTTGGCTTGACTGTGTGTGTGTGTGTGTGTGTGTGTGTGTGTGTGTGTGTGTGTGTGTTATTCTGGAGATCTACCTCATGACCCTATACATTCTAGGGAAGCTATGTATTACTGGGCTGTGTACCCAGGCTTTATGTTATGATTTTTTTAGCCATTAAGTTCAATAAAAATTAGTAGAAAAATATTTGCTGATTTTTTAAATTTAAGCTGCCCATTAAATATGATAGAAATATTTTAAGCTTACCAATTTCAATTAACTTATAATTTCAATACTGCTTAATTCTGCTTTAGACTTAATCTCTGGTTGACTCTTTCTGAGCAGATAAGGCTGTATAATGATCCATATATTAATAACTCATAAGTTTAGGAAAAAGTGAGTACAGGAATAGAAACTTCCAGTTAAAACAGTGCCAAGCCTGGCGTGGTGGCGCATGCTTGTAATCCCCTGAGACAGGAGGATTCCAGTTCATGGCCAGCCTCAGCTACTTAGGCCCTCTACAACTTAGTGAGACCATTTTCAAAATAAAGGATAAAACATCGAGATGGAGGCGTAGCTTGGAGATGGAATGCCTCTAGCTTCAATCCCCCTACTGCAAAAAAAAAAAAAGGGTAAAGTTAGCTTCATCTTTAGCATAATTTTAAAACCTACTGTGTCTTCTTCTTATAGACATATGCTGTATATTTAAGATATTTGTGGCAAAAGTCACTTCAAACATAATTTATAAAATATCCATTATGTGTCATAGGAAATCCTACCAGTATATTTTCATGAGGATTTTGGGGTAATTATTTTTCAGCATTTTCCCATATGGCAAAGTGAAGCCTATTATTTTTCTAAGCACTTGTGTTGCAATATATAACTACCAGTTTGGAAAGTGTCTCAGTTCCCTGCAATGTCTCAGTGAGTTTTCTTTATAAGTCAGCTCCTTTCCTTCTAAATAAACATTGCTGTGATCAAAACAGCTGTCATTTGTCTCTGAAGCACTTTCTATAGGTTTTGTTTTTAGCTTTCTTTAGAATTGAAGAGAGAAACAGGAAGGCAATTTTGGATTAACACCTGTCTGAGAAATTCTAAAATTAGAGATAGCCATCTGCTTTACATGATTAGTAATATTTTCAAAAAAAAGGACTCTACCATTCCAAACAGATGTTTAAGGCTATTCGAAAAATTGTGGCAACTATTAACATTTTACTCTCAAACTCAAGAGGATCATTGGATAGAATTTGGTGATGTTCATTCTAAGAAGGAATCTTATTGTTCTCTGGGAGATGGAATCTGGGAAGTGTACGGCTGTTTTTCTCATTCCATGAGCCCACCTAACTTGGACATCTTCATTTCCCCTGTGTTTTAGTTGTTCTAGGCCAAGTGCAAAGATTCAGCCATGGTAGGTGTTACAATACCTCAATCTGACCTAGGTCATCCCTACCTAGTTAAGAGTGCTTTAAAGTTTGACCAGCTCTCCTGCCTTCTATAATCACTTTGAAATAAATTTCCTAGGTATCCCCTGGCCATCTACATTTTAAACGTCTTGAGGTTGCTCACTACTCGGCCAGGTGTCACTAGACTTTTGCCAGGTCTAGTGCTAAAGATTCAGAGAGCATATTTTAAAATGCCAAGGCTACTGTCAAAGAAATGAAACAAAAACTGTAATTGTTTATATAATTGGATGCTGGAGAAGGTAAAATAAGTATATTTGAAAAAATAGTAAATGTTAATTGCTATAATTTTTGAGAAATCATTGTAACAATAGGTTGTTATAAATATCTTAAAATTGCATATCCTTTGACCTAGAAATGTCACTTGCTGAAATCTCTCCCAAAGAAATAGTCAAATACTCAGGCAAATATCTATATATTTAATACAGTAAGCAGTAGAATAGAGTGATTACAAGCTCTGCAGCCAGATTGCCTCCATTCAAATCCCGGCTTTCCACCGGGCGTGGTGGCGCACGCTTGTAAGCCTCGCGCTTGGGAGGCAGAGACAGGAGGATCGCGCAGGTTCGAAGCCAGCCGCGCGCGCTGGCTTAGGAGACCCTGTTTCCAAATAAAAATGTAAAAATAGGCCTGGGAGTGTAGCCCGGAGGTAGAAGGGCTTCCAGGAACCCCAGTACCACCAAAAAAGAAAAAAAGAAAAAGAAAAAAAGAAAAAAATCCCAGCTTTCCTATTTATGACCAGTAGGTATTTCTCAGTTTCTCCATCTATAAAATGAAGAATACTCTGCCCTAGTAGAATTCGTGTAAGGGAATAATAGTACTCCCCTCCAGTATTAGTTACCACAGAACACATTTTCCCCAATCTCAGTGGCCTATGAATGGCATTGATTTCTTGTGGGTTTTTTTTTTTTTCCCCTTTTCAAGGTGCTGGGGGTTGAAACCATGGGCTTGTGAATGCTAGGCACATGTTTTGCCACTGACCTATGCCCCTAGCTAGCATTTATTTCTCACACATCTATGAGTCAGCTGGTCTGTGTGTGGCTCTGGGACTTTGGTTTGGTTCTAGTGAGCCCCTGGGACCAACAGACTACCAGGGCCTATTCTTCTGCTGTCAGTGCCTGAAGGAGAACAGGGCAAGTTCAATACACATTTTTCTTTGCATTGCTTACACTAACAAACAGTGGCCAAAGAAAGTCACATAGCCGAGTCCAAAGTCATTGGGGCAAGGAAGATGATGCAGAGAGAAAACGAGTATTCTCTGAATAATTTAGGTGTCAGCAAACTATTTCTGTAGAGAGCCAGATGAGCTGGGGGTGGTAGAGCACTTCTGTAACCCTAGTACTTGGGAGGCGGAGACGGGAGAATCATAGATTCAAGACCAGCCTCAGAAACTAGTGAGACTCCCAATAACTTGTAAAACTTTGTTTCAAAACGAAAAATAAAGGACTGGGAAGCTGGGCATGGTGGCACATGCTTGTAATCCCAGCATTTAGGAGGCTGAGATAGGAGGGTCTCCATTTGAGGACAGCCTCAGCTACTTAGTGAGGCCCTCTGCAACTTAATGAGACTCTGTTTTAAAATAAAAGAATAAAATATAGGGCTGGGGTGTAGCTTGGAGGTAGAATGCCCCTGGGTTCTATCCCTAGTAATACCCCCCCAAAAAAAAGGACTGGGGATATAGTTCAGAGGTAGAATGTCCCTGGGTTTAATCTCCAGTACCCCCAAACACTATACATACATACACACATGTGCTCTAATAGCACTTCTAATTCTTTCCCAGTAAAGCAGAAGGAATAACCCTTAATCAGAATGACAAGAAGATTGTCTCTATTCTGGCAGTGTCCTCACTCTTTTTCTCCTCGCCCCTAGTCCTTTCCTTGCTGATTCTCTTCTAGAGTGGTAGCTGGTCTCCAAAGCTGGCCCCTAGCTGGACATGATGGCTCACGCTTGTAATTCCAGTACTTGGGAGGCTGAGACAGGAGGATCACAGGTTCGAGGACAACCTCAACTACTTAGTGAGGACCTCTGCAACTTAATGAGACCCTGTTTCAAAATAAAGAATAAAAAATAGGGCTGGATGTATACCTCAGAGGTATAATGCCCCTGAGTTTAAATCTCAGTACACACACACACACACACACACACACACACACACACACACAAGCTGGCCGCTCAGTGAACCACTCCCCTGGGCAGCCAAGCCCTTATGTAGCCCTCTCCTACATCCATTCTGCTCTGGCCCTGTGTAACCAAAACAATACATAATGATGCAGCTTCTAGGAACAGGGAGCTACTGGGGATTGAAAGTGACCAAATTATGTATGTGCAAATACAAATACGTAACAAAGAATTCCACTATTATGTATAATCATAATACACCAAAAAACAAAGAGGAGGAGGAGGAGGAAACACTTGCTCTATAGAAACATATATCCTGTAAGAAGTCTGACCACCTGAGACCGCCATACTCTGGAGAAGTACACACAGCCACATGAAGCTGTTGTAGACACCGAGCCAAAAGGTTGGACATCTGAATGCGATAGCCTCCTTCATATCCACCTCAGCCAGTCCTTCCCAGATGACTTCAGCCCTAGTCACAAATGCATGAGAAACTTAAAGAGAGAACTGCCTAGTTTAGCCCACTCTCCCTAGAACCACGAAGATAAATTGTTGTTTTAAGCCTCTAAGATTGGGGATGGTTGCTGTACAACAATAGAAAATCAGAACGCTCAATTTTCTTACACCTTGTTGAAAACCCTGTGACTGAGTTCTTTTTATCTGCAATTGCAAATGCTAGCATTTTTAAAAAATTTAGATTACTACCAGAGGCTACGCTTACCCCCTCCCTCTTGTGCTCTGTAAGATGCTGGCTGTCTGCTTACACATTAAGCCTTTCATTTTTAACACTGAGGATAGCTTTGATTCTCTCTCTCTCTCTCTCTCTCTCTCTCTCTCTCTCTCCTCTCTCCTCTCTCTCTCCCTCCCTCCCTCCCTCCCTCTCTCTCTCCCTCTCTCTCTCCCTCCCTCCCTCCCTCTCTCTCTCCCTCTCTCTCTCCCTCTCCCTCTCTCCCTCTCTCCCTCCCCCCCCCTCTCTCTCTCTCTTGTACTGGGGATGGAGCCCAGGGGCATTCTACCTCAGAGCAACACCCTCAGCCCTATTTTTTATTCATTTTGAAACAGAGTCTCACTGAATTGCAAAGGGCCTAAGTAGTAGCTGAGGCTGGCCGCAAACTATGATCCTCCTGTCTCAGCCTCCCAAATACTGGGATTACAAGCGTGTGCCATCATGCCCAGCTCTGCAGCTCTCTTTAACATATGTCTGTACTCTGTTCTCTAAAGTAGCAGCAAAAAAGGATTTAAAAATCTTCAACTTTTGTTGGGAAAAATTAGTTCCTCATTGACTAAGAACTAAAATTGCACCCAACCTAGGGCAGTTCCATGACACTTCCTATATAATGCTTTTAGATTTCCTCATGGCACAGCTGACTTAGAGCCAAAGCTGTTTAATCATTGTAAGCTTAATATTATATTGGCATGTGGTTGATCTATACATTCTATGGTCCCCCCAAATCTAACTCCATGATATCCAGGAACATTACATGAAAGATAGGAGATAAACAGAGTGGCCAATGTGTTCCTGCCATAGAGTGCAGCTCCATATTTTGCACTGTGGTTTTGATTTTGGTTTTGGCTTTTTGGACAGAGTTTGAAGAGAAAAATATGCCTTTAAAATGTTACACATTATCAAAGGCACAAGAAACTAAAAGGTGGATCAGTACATGGGACTGCATTAAACTGAAGAGCTTCTGTACACCAGAGAAACTGTCAAGAACCTCAAGAGAGCTGGACATGGTAGTGCACGCTTGTAATCCCAGCATTTGGGAGGCTGAGACAGGAGGATTGCAGTTCTAGAACCGCTTCAGCTACCTAGTGAGGCCCTTTGCAACTCAATGAGACACTGTTTCAAACTAAAGAATTAAAAAAAAAATAGGGCTGGGGGTATCTCTTGGAGGTAGAATGCCCCTGGGTTCCATCAGTAGTACCATAAAAAAAGAAACCTCAAGAAAGAGCCAAGAGAATGGAAGAAAATTTTTGCCAACTACCCCCATAGAGGACTAATATCTAAAATATACAGAGAACTCAAGAAACTCACCACTAAGAAACAAATAAGCCAATAAAAAATGGGCAAGGGAACTGAATAGGCACTTCACAAAAGAAATTCAAATGGCCAGTGATTGTATGAAACAATGTTCAACGTGATTAGCAGTAAGAGAGATGCAATTCAAAACTACCCGAAATTTCACCTAATTCCAATTAGAATGGCACTCATTAAAAACACAACAACAAATACCGGAGAGGATGTAGAGTAGTGGGAACTCTAATACACTGTTGGTGGGATTCCAAATTAATGCAACCACATTGGAAAACAGTATGGAGGATCCTCAGAAGAACAAGAATGAACCTACTATATAATCCAGTAATACCACTTCTGGGTATTCCAAAACAATGGAAACCAAATTGCCAAACTAATGCATACATATCTATGTTCATTGCTGCACAATTCACAAATTGCCAAACCAGCCAAGATGCCCATCAACATATGAATGGATTGCAAACTCTGGGATATGTACACAGTGGAATTTTACTCTGCCATAAAGATGAACACAATTAGGTCCTTTTCCGAGAAATGGATGGAAGTGGAGAACATTATGCTAAGTGAGACTGGTCAGTTACAAAAAAATTAAAAATGAGATGTTCTCCCAAATGTGAGTAAACTAGGGAGAAAAGGGTCATAGGAGGAACTCTAGACGAAGAAGGAGAAGCCATAGATGAGCAAATAAGGCGACCTGAGGGGGGTGGGAGGAGGGAAGAGAGAAATGTTCTCATGTACATGATGTACTTTCACAAACATATCAAAGTCAGTCACTAAGCCAGAAATGAAAAGGAGGGCGGGGGAGGGGCTGGTGAGAAGTGGGGAGGGGCCAAATGAGTGATGTGTGCATGTACGTCCATCTTGTATTCAATTAGGATGAATGACTGTAATGCACCAATAGAAATTTTAAAAAAGATCACACAACCAACTAGGGTAAACCTAAAGTGGATCAGAAATTTCAACTGAAAAATAAAGACTATTTGTTAAAAAAGAAAAATAAATAAATTTTACATATTGATTGTATATGAAACTTTAAAAATGTGCTTACTGAAAAACCAGTGGAACTCTCTACAGGAAAGAAATGAACAAAATAGCTGTATGTATCAGTGTGGATGAATAAATCACAATGCTAAGAGAAGAAATCAAAATAGAACATGTATTGTTTGTACGTCTAGTTAAATAAAGTCTAAGAACAATCATCATGAAACTCCTCATTTTAGGGATACTTGGTTAGTAGTTAAACTACTTAGAAAAGTAGCCAGGCAGCCCGGTGTGGTGACACAAACTTGTAATCTCAGATCTGAGGATGGCAGTTCGCAGACAGCCTCACCTACTTATGAGGCCCTCCACAACTTAGTGAGACCCTGTTTCAAAATAAAGAATAAATAGGGGCCGGGCGTGGTGGCACACACTTGTAATCCCAGCATTTGGGAGGCTGAGACCAGAGGATCGCGGTTCGCACACAGCCTCAACTACTTAGTGAGGCCCTCTGCAACTCAGTGAGACCCGGTTTCAAAATAAAGAATAAAAAATAGAGCAGGGGGTGTAGCTCAGAGATCAAATGCTCCTGGGTTCCATCCTCAGACCCACAAAAAAAAAAAAAAAAAGAAAGAAAAATAAATAACCATCATTGACATTTTAGTTTACTTTCATGTAGTTTCTAAAGTTTGTTGGTGACTTTTTACTTTAAAAAAAAAATTTGGGAACATACCATGCATACCATTTTGAAACTGATCTTCTTGCTTAATATATCATCAGCATTTCCCCATCCCATACCCTGATGCTTCCTTGAAATATTATTTTATGCTGGGTGTGGTGGTAAATGCTTGTGATCTCGGTACTTGAGAGGCTGAGACCACAGGTTCAAAGCCAGCCTCAGCAACTTAATGAAGCTTTCAGCAACTTAGTGAGTCCCTGTTTTCAAATTAAAATAAAATAGGTCTGGGAATAGCCGGGCGTGGTGGTGCACACTTATAATCCCAGCATTTGGGAGGCTGAGACTGGAGGATTGTGGTTCGTGGACAGCCTCAGCTATTTAGTGAGGCCCTCCACACTATTTAGTAAGACCCTGTTTCAAAATAAAGAATAGCCAGGCATGGTGGATCATGCAGGTTTGAAGCCAGCCTTGCTGGCTTAAGAAACCCTGTTTCCAAATAAAAATATAAAATAGATCTGGGAGTGTAGCCTGGAGAAGGGTTCCATCCCCAGTACCACCAAAAAAAAAAAAAAAAAAGAATAAAAAAATTGGGCAGGGGATGTAGCTTGGAGGTCGAATGCCCCTGGGTTCCATCCCCAGACCCGAAAAAATAAAATAGGTCTGGGGGTGTAGCCTGGAGGTAAAAGGCCCATGGGTTCCAACCCCAGTAACACACACACACACACACACACACACACACACACACACACAGAAATACTGTTTTACTCTTAAGTGTAGCCACAGGCTGGAGAAATCACCTGTTGCAATTAGCCCCCCAGATATTCTGTTTTTCATGCTGTCTCCCTCTAAGCAAAGATTATTGACATTTTGAGTGGGTAATGCTTTGTTGTGGGGCTGTACTGCGCATTGCAGGATTTTAGCAGCATCTCTGGCCCCTACCCACAACATTTCAGGAGTAATTCCCAGTGGTGAAAACAAAAATGTCTCTAGATACTGCCAAGTGACGCCCTGGGGGGCAAAATTGACTCTAGTTGAGAATCACCACCCTAGTGTGATTTCTGATGTCCCCAGCTGATACTGTTATCATACTTTGGGGTAGCATAATTTGGAATAAAGCATGTTCCATTAGTAGCAAGGCACAAAATCAGCAGAATAAAAAAGCTGCTAGGCAGTAATTTTGGATAGTTCAGCATAAACAAAAATGTCAGGCTACAGATCTTAATCAAAGACTAGATTATCTAGGTAATTGGTATGAAACAGATCACTAGAAACATTTTAGGGAGTGCCACATGGGGAAAATAGAATTAGTTAATGGTCACAGATATAATTTCTGGCTGTTTCTTTCCTCAGTCATTATTTTAAAATGGAAAGCATAAGATCTGCAGCTCTTAAAGGACACATGAAGGTCCTTACCTTTTGTGATATTCTCTAATTACAAGCAATTTTCCATGGCACGCTAAAATAAAAATGTGTCGCCCTCCTTTTGTCATTATGTTTACAACAGGTGATGCCCAGCATCCTGCTGGGAATGTCATTAATCTAACTTCCTCTACAAAACTCGGCAGCCGCATCATGACACACACTGATCAGGCAAGGCGGCTCCCAGGGTGCCCTTCAGCTTAGACATATGCCAGAGGAAACAGAAAAAGGGTAGCTTGTTGAGAGATAGAGAAAAGCAGAGAACTTAAATATTAACACGGAAACTTTACCATCCTTAAACAATTAAAATCATCCCTGAATAGCATTAAGCATCCTGTCACTAGGAAAATTTTAAATTGTCTCAGACATGACTTTTTTTTTTTTTAAACGGGTCTGGGGATGGAACCCAGGGGCATTTAACCTCCCAGCTACACCCCTTGCCCTATATTTTATTCTTTATTTTGAAACAGGGTCTCACTAAGGTGCAGAGGGCCTCATTAAGTAGCTGAGGCTGTCCACAAACCGTGATCCTATGGGCCTAGCTGACTTTTTTTTTAGTTTATTTGTTTGTTTGTTTTGGTACTGGGGATGGAACCCAGGGGCATTGTACCTCCAAGTTACACCTCCAGCCCTATTTTTCAGTCTTTATAGTTTGTGTGTATGTGTGTGTGTGTGTGTGTGTGTGTGTGTGTGTGTGTGTTACTGGGAGTGGAACCCAAGGTCTTTTCTACCTCCAGGCTATACTCCCAGACCTATTTTATACTTTATTTGGAAACAGGGTTTCACTTAGTAGCTGAGGCTGGCTTCCAACCTATGCAATCCTCCTGTCTCCTGCTCTCAAACTCTGGGATTACAAGCATGTGCCACCACGCCCGGTTTAGTTTATTTATCATTTCAATCAGGACTCCAAAAAAGTTTACATGATGTGTTTATTTCACATATTTCTTAAATGTTTTTTGTTTGTTTGTTTGTTTGGTACTGGGGCTTGAACCCAGAGGCATCCTACCTCCAAACTACACCCTCAGTCCGATTTTATTTTTTTATTTGGAAACAAGTTCTCGCTAGGTTTCTGAGAGCCTCTTCAAGTTGCTGAGACTGGCTTCGAACCTGTGATCCTCCTGTCTCAGCTTCCCAAGTACTGGGATTACAAGTGTGTATTGTTGCTGGCGTGGTGGCACACTCACTGAGTTGTGAAGGGCCTCACTAAGTAGCTGAATGAGACCCTGTTTCAAAAATAAAAAAGACTAGCCGGGCGTGGTGGTGCATGCTTGTAATCCCAGCATTAGGAGGATCACAGTTCGCAGCCAGCCTCAGCTACTTAGGCCTTTCACAACTCAGTGAGACCCTGTTTCAAAATAAAGAATAAAAAATAGGGCTGGGAGGATAGCTTGGAGGTAGAACCCAGTACCTCAAATAAATAAATAAAAATAAAAAGACTAAAAAATGGGCTTGGGGTGTAGCTCAGAGGTAGAATGCCCCTGGGTTCCAACATATCTGTTACCACCAAAATAAATAAATAAATAAATAAATAAATAAATAAAATTAAAAAACAAATAAAAAAACAAATGTGTGTTGTCATGCCCAGCTTTTCTTTAATGTTTTCTAATCTTTAAATTTTTCTTCCCCCATGCCCACCCCACCCCTGTCATTTGTTGAAAAAAAAACCTGGGTTTGTACAGCAGCATTTCCCATAGCCTGGAGTTTGCTTCATTGTGTTACTTAAGTGTCACTTGTGTTCCTCTGTCTGTCTCCACTGTTTCCTGTAAAATGGTAGTTGCAGCTAAAGTTTGGTCAGATTCAGATTCAGTTTTCTTTTTGGCAAGTTCAAAAAGAAGGCAGTAGCCTCCTACTTAGTAGCTTGCAAGTTGAGTTAGGTGACAGTCACTGAATATTTACTGTGTGCCCGGCAAGGTGCTTATGTTCTCTAGGCTAAATGTCATTTATCTTATTTAAGCCTCATAATACTAGTGTATATACGATCCTACCTGATGACCAGACCTCTTAATGGGGCTAAGTAACCTTCAGTGTCTTTCAAACAACCCCCGAATCTGTCTCCCATTGTCCTCTATGTGACTAAAGTGGGATTCTCTCTGAATTTTCTTTTTAGTGGATTCATTTAGAGCTATACAAAAATATTTTGTATTAAAGGCTCTTTAAAACTTTAATGATAAAGCTCAAAGACCCACCATGTAACTGTGAATTCAATGTACTCAAGCTTTTGAGACTCGGATTCACCATCTGTTAACCTCACAAATGCAGATAGAGAAACCGCACACGGGGCCAACAGAATCCAGTATTTCCTGGGCCTCTTTCCTCTGCAGGCCTTGTCTTCTGCAGGTGCACGCATGGCTCTTTCATCTCGCTGCTTTCCCTGCAGGCTCACAATACTCACAGTGTCCCACTGTTTCCCAGTGTGAGAAGCTGGCTCGTGATTGTAAAAGCAAAGCTAGCTTTTCATTGTTTGTTTATGCACTTTAATTTATTCTGCTCCATTCTTTCCATAGTCGTCAGTTCTACTGTTTATAAAATCAGACCATTGGAGCTCCAGACTAGAAATAAATGACAAATTATGTTGACCAACTGTCACTTATGAAGATGGAACTGTTTGATAATGTGGCGAAGGGAGACAGGGCACCATTTGGCCCACATTGCAATTAGACATCAGAGCACTGGAAGCAAAAGATAGCAAAGAAGATCCTATCCTTGGCTTTACAGGTCGACATACAAGGAGTAATCTATTCTTAATATATCCAGTTTCTCTTCTCCAGTCATTTGTCTTTTCACAGTTCTAACATTTTTGTCAATTTTGAAAACAGCTTTAAGGAAAAATATTTGGTTGTTTGAATAGAGGGGACTTAACGTCCTGGTTAACACGATTGGAAAATAGGGGTAACTGTGGAGTTTGGTTTCTTATTGTGATTGTCTCTATGAGATATTAGACAAATGAACAGATGCTTTGTACTTATTTCTTTAAAATATTTTTGCCATATTTTTAAAAATATGATTATCCATAAGGGCATTTCTTAACTGAAACAGTCTTTTGTAAGCTGCCAGTAAATGGGGATCATATCTCTTCTTACCTGACCTTACACTGTAGCATGGTGCACATGCTTGTGATTAGCAAATAGCTGTGGATGATGGTGGTATGTGAAAGGTTATACAACTTAAAGGATGTTTTGTTCCCTTTTCCCTTGGCAGGATCAAGAAGCTTCCTTTTCTAAGACCAGTGTCCTTTGGACAGGGTGAAAGTACACTTTGTTCTAGAATTGCCATATGAAAGCCTTAGAATATATACTGCCTTATTCTGAGAAAGGGGGAATTCTAGGACAGTGAACACTGACTTGGTGCTGAATAAATGATCATTCTGTACTCTTTTGCTCACAGGCTCGCTTCTCATATGTACGGATGAAATATCTTTTCTTCTCCTGGCTGGCAGTTTTTGTTGGAAGCTGGATTATATATGTGCAATATTCTACCTATACAGAACTATGCAGAGGAAAGGACTGCAAGAAAATAATAGTAAGTATTTTTAATATTCTATTACTTCTATACTTGCTAGCAATTATTTCCTTCCTTCCTTCCTTCCTTCCTTCCTTCCTTCCTTCCTTCCTTCCTTCCTTTCGTTCTTTCTATAGTACTGGGAGTGGAATCCAGAGGCTTTCTACCTCCGGGCTATACTCCCAGACCTATTTTATACTTTATTTGGAAACAGGGTCTCACTAAGTTGCTGAGAGCCTCACTAAGTAGCTGAGGCTGGCTTTGAACCCGTGAGATCCTCCTGTCTCAGCCTCCCAAGCGCTGGGATTACAAGCGTGTGCCACCATGCCCAACTTTAGTGAGACCCTATTTCAAAATAAAGAAATAAAATATAGGGCTAGGGGCATAGCTTGGAAGTAGAATGCCCCTGGGTTCAATCCCCAGTACTGCAAAAAATAAAAAATAAAAATTAAAAAATAATTTTAAAAAATAGGGCTGGGGAAGGGGCTCCAAGGTAAAATGGCTCTGGATTCAATACTTCAAAAAAATATTAATTTGACACTGGACATTGGATTGTACTGAACTTTAGGGTTTTATTTAGTTTATTCTAATCAGAGAAGATCTTTTTTAGTTTTGCTTTTTTTCTTTTATTTATTTATTTTTCTTTTTGGTACTGGGGATTGAACCCAGGCCAGGGCCTTACACAGTTTATCAGTCTGAAATTTCTAGTAGTAAATTTTGGTTCTATAACACTTAGATTTTAGGTGTTGAGGGTGTGTGTGTGTGTGTGTGTGTGTGTGTGTGTGTGTTGTACTGGGGTTTGGATCCAGGGGCATGCTACATGCCCATCCCTATTTTTTATTTTTATTTTAAAACAGTTTCTCTAGGTTGATGAGAGTGTCTTATTACTTGCTGAGACTGTAATACCCACTATAATCCTTCCTGTTTCAACCTCTCCAGGATTTTTTTTTTTTTTTTTTTTTTTTTTTTTTTGGTGGTACTGGGGTTCCTTCTACCTCAGGCTACACTCCCAGACCTATTTTTATACTTTTTTTTTATGTGGAAACGGGTCTCTTAGCCAGCGCGTCTGGCTTCAAACCTGTGCAATCCTCCTGTCTCTGCCTCCCAAGTGCAGGGATTACAAGCGTGCGCCACCACGCCCGGCTGTTTGAGGATTTTAAGTAAATTTAGTTCTTTGTTTTATACCAATGCCTTCATGTGTGTGTGTGTTGGGGGGGGGGGGTGCTGGGGTGGAACCCAGGGGCTTTTCTATCTCCAGGCTATACTCCTAGACTTATGTTATACTTTATTTGGAAACAGGGTCTCACTAAGTTGCTGAGAGCCTCACTAAGTAGCTGAGGCTGGCTTTGAATCTGTGTGATCCTCCTGTCTCCGCCTCCCAAGCGCTGGGATTACAAGTGTGCGCCACCACGCCCGGCGGTGGTGTGTGTGTGTGTGTGTGTGTGTGTGTGTGTGTGTGTTTGGTGGTACTGGGGATTGAACCCAGAGGCATTCTACATCCAAGCTACACCCTAGCCCTATTTTATTTTTTATTTAGAAACGGTCTCGTAGCTGGGCATGGAAGTACACACTCTTGTAATACCAGTACTTGAGAGGCTGAGACAGGAAGATCCAGGTTCTCGGCCAGCCTCTGCTACTTAGTGAGGCCCTCTACAACTTAGTGAGACCCTGTTTGAAAATAAAGAATATAGCCGGGCATTGTGGCGTATGCTTGTAATCCCTGCGCTTGGGAAGCGAAGACAGGAGGATCGCGCAGGTTCAAAACCAGCCTCTCTGGCTTAAGAGATCCTGTTTTCAAATAAAAATATAAAAATAGGTCTGGGAATGTAGCCAGAGGCAGAAGGGTTTCCAAGAACCCCCAGTACCATCCCCAGTACCGCAAAATAAATACATAAATAAGTTAATTAATTAATAATAAAAATAGGACATGGGGAGTAGCTCGGATGTAGAATGCCTCTGGATTCCATCCCCAGTACCAAAAAAAAGTGTTATAAGGCTGTTAAATAAACAAGGCAGAAATTATTAATATAAGAAGTAGTGGGGGTGGGGAGTGAAGTAGTAAAGAGTCCAGAGACATAAAACTTATTTTTATTTCAATTGTCCATTGAGACTTGTGGACTTTGAAGATAGAGGAAATCTCTAGGACCAGTTGATTTACTAGGTACTTTACATATCAATAACTTAAAAATAATACTGTGAAAACCCTCCAAGCCCATTTTATAAGTTGAGAAAAATAAGGCTGGGCATGGGGGTGTGCATTTGTAATCCCAGTACTTGGGAGGCTGAGACAGGAGGATCACAGGTTCGGGATCAGCCTCAGCAACTTCTGAGGCCCTCCACAACTTAATGAGACCCGACCCTATTTCCAAATAAAAAATAAAATAGGGCTGGGGTGTAGCTCAGAAATGGAATGTCTCTCAGTTCAATCTCCAATACTGCAAGAAAAAAAGAAAAGTTGAGAAAAATGACTCAGAGAAAGAGAGAAGGATTTGCCCAAGATGATGGAGCCATTGCTGGGTGTGGTGGCGCACGCTTGTAATCCCAGCATTTGGGAGGCTGAGACAGGAGGATCGTGGTTCACAGACAGCCTCAGCTACTTAGGGAGGCCCTTTGCAACTCAGTGAGACCCTATTTCAAAATAAAGAATAAAAAATAAGGCTGGGGGTATAGTTTGAAGGTAGAATGCCCCTGCGTTCTATCCCCAGTACTAAAAAAAAAAAAAAAAGATGATGGAGCCAGTTTTATATATTTGTGTCTCAACATAAAGCTCTTATTCTTTCTGCTTGTGTCAGAAAAGAGTGACAATGTAATAAAGCTGACAAAAAGCCACAACATTCATCTGTTCACCCCCAGTAAGGAAGGAGGAATTGGGAGTTATATAATCAATTGCAGTAAGTGAAAATTACTAAAACTATTTGAAATTTGTATTTCTCTTCAACTAGGTAATCTTTTTCATATTAATTTCCTTGGGGCACATTACCAGGTTTTCTAGGGCTAGGGTTGTGTAGCTCAGTGGTAGAGCACTTGCCTGGCATACATGATGTCCTGTGTTCAGTCTCTAGCATCACAAAAAAAAAGGAAAGAAAAAGAAAAAGGTTATTCCATGGATAAATATTTTTCTGGTCAGATATATATGAAAGCATAACAAAAATAAGTACTGACTTTACTGAAGATTTCTCAGGATCTTTTATATAGTAATGTGTGTTAATACATCTCCAGGCCGGGTGTGGTGGCTCACGCTTGTAATCCCTGTACTTGGGAGGTGGAGACAGGAGGATTGCGCAGGTTTGAAGCCAGCCGCGTTGGCTTAAGAGATCCTGTTTCCAAATAAAAAAGTATAAAATAGGTCTGGGAGTGTAGTCTGGAGGTAGAAGGGCTTCCAGAAACCCCAGTACCACCACCACCAACAACAACAAAAACATCTCCAGAAGAAAGCAAGTGTGCTTTCACCACTGCCCTTCCAGAAAGGCCTGTTACTGTCATCTAGTGATGTGAGAAATACTGATTTAAGAGATAAGCAAAATATAAATGGTTTTTTAAATCTTGTATTGATACATTTTATAAAATGTAGAGCACATATTGGTACATATTTTGTCATGAGTAAATCATAGTTGAAATGACTCATTTTCACTTTAATTTCCCTTTATTTTATAAGAAGTGGAAACAGAGCCTAATTCTAGCATAACTTGGTTATCTTACTGAAATTTGAAACTAATAAAAAAAGCTTTGGGTCTTAATAGCCGGGCGTGGTGGCGCACGCTTGTAATCTCAGCATTTGTGAGGCTGAGACCGAAGGATTGCGGTTCACAGACAGCCTCAGCTACTTAGTGAGGCAGTCCGTAACTTAGTGAGACCCTGTTTCAAAATAAAGAATAAAAAACAGGGCAGGGGGTGTAGCTTGGAGGGCAAATGCTCCTGAGTTCCATCCCCAGACCCGCAAAAAAAAAAAAAAAAAAAAGCTCTGAGTCTAAAATACATCTTTTAGCTGGGCTTGGTGGCACATACTGTGATCCCAGCATTTGGTAGGCTGAGACAGGAGGATTGAAGGTTCACAGCCAGCCTCAGCAAAATAAATAAATAAATAAATAAATAAATAAATAAATAAATAAATAATATATTTTTTTGGTGGTAGTGATAATGGAGACTGAATCCAGAGTCATTCTACCTCCGAGCTACATCCTCAGCCTTACTTTTTTCTTAGTTTGAAACAGGGTCTCACTAAGTTGAGAAGGGCCACACTAAGTTACTGAGGCTGGCTGTGAACCTTCAATCCTCCTGTCTCAGTCTCTCATGTACTGGGATTACAAGCATTAGCCACCATGCCCAACCTAAGGCTGGCTTTAATGATATTTGTAGGCACTCTGCATTTGGATTATATTCTGCGTGTGTGTGTGTGTGTGTGTTTTACTGAGGATTGAACCCAGTGGCATTCTACCTCAGCTTTACCTCCAGCACTATTTTACACCTTACATATTTTATTTTTGGTACTGGAGGTGGAACCCAGGAGCATTCCACCTCTGAGCTACACCCCAGCCCTATTTTCTTATTCTTTATTTTAGAAACAGGGTCTCACTGAGTTGTAAAGGGCCTCATTAAGTAGTAGCTGAGGCTGTCTGTGAACCACGATCCTCCTGTTTTAGCCTCCCAAATGCTGGGATTACAAGTATATGCCACCACACCTGGCTTTCTTATTTTTTTTTTGAAACAGGGTCTAAGTTACAAAGGGCCTCACAAGTTGCTGAGGCTCGTTGTGAACCTATAATCCTCCTGTCTCAGCCTCCCAGGTACTGGGATTAGAAGCATGAGCCACCAAGCCTGGCTTGGATTCTATTCTCAAAATTTACCATAAGCCAAGTATGCTGTTGTACGCTTATAATTCTAGTATTTGGGAGCCTGAGACAAGAGAATCATGGTTCGTGGACAGTCTCAGCTACTTAGTGAGGCCCTCTGCGACTGAGACCCTGTTTCAAAATAAAGAATATAAAATGGGGCTGGGGGTATAGTTTGGAGGTAGAATGCCCTAGGGTTCCATCCCCGGTATCGCAAAAAAGGAAATTACCATAATTAGTAGTCTAAGCCGATCTGGTATTAATATTGTATAGGAACTGTGGGATTAGTACTAAAAAGCAAGCAGAAATAATATTTTTCAGGTATACTTTAAGCCGGACATCATGGCACATGCTGTAATCCTAGTACTTGGGAGGTTGAAACAGGAGAAGTGTAGGCTCGAGAACAGCTCTCAGCAATTTAGTGAGGCCCTGTTTTAAAATAAAAAATAAAAGAGGGCTGGGGGTGTAGCTGAGCTGGTTTTTAGAACCTCTTCTTCCCTTGGCTGAATTTGCTTATTCTGGGCATGTGCAGGGATCTGAGAAGCAGAGCTCAGTCATGTGCGGCATAAGGATATTTCAGTCAATGAGAGACCAATTAAATGATGGTTTATGCCATATGGCCTAGTGTGTAGCAGGCTGTACCACCTAGTACAGTGAGAGCCCAGTCTGTGTTGTTAGCACAATGATAAAATTACCTAATCATGCACTTCTAAGAAATACTCCCAATGTTCAGTGACACAGGACTGCAGATACCAGAGAGCTGCTGCTGTGACAAGAGACCAGCAGAGCCTTTGCAGAAAACTGGAGACATGTCATGCATATTGCCAGTTTTCACACTGGGATATTTGCCATTTTCTGGGCTCTGCTAAAATTTCATTGAAAAGCACTCTGAACTACATGATGATATGAGACTATAATGCACCAATAATAATGAAAAAACATTTAAAAAGAGAATTACCATATCAACAAGTAGTTCTACTTCTAGATATATACTAAAAGAAT
This sequence comes from Muscardinus avellanarius, assembly GCF_963383645.1. Taxonomy (NCBI): domain Eukaryota; kingdom Metazoa; phylum Chordata; class Mammalia; order Rodentia; family Gliridae; genus Muscardinus; species Muscardinus avellanarius. The sequence continues at coordinate 82,636,754 of NC_137788.1, read as the reverse complement.
TGGAAGCAGGGGTGCATTGGTACATGCCTATAATCCCAGTACTTGGATTAATCCCTTGAGACAGGAGGATTGCAGGTTCAAGGCCCTGAGTTCAATTCCTAGTAACACAGAACGTTTCAGGTTTCACAGTATTTCCAATTTCAGATTTGGGGACTATGGATACTTAACTCATAAAGTCTATGTATATAGCCCCAAATCTGAAGCATTCTGGTATCAAACACTTCTGGCCCCAAGCATTTCAGTAAGGGACACTCTGCTTGTCTATCTGTACAATGGAAAATGCTTTCTACTGGCGGAATTTCTTCTTCACAAGGAAAACTGCAGCTGTGCTCTTAAGGCCCTTCAGCTGATAGAATCAGAACCACTCAGATTATCCAGGACAGTCTCTCCTAATAATCTCTTGGCTAAGGGAGTATGGACTTTAATCACATCAACAAAATACCTTCACAATAACACCTGCACTGTTTGCTTCAATAACTGGAAAGTCTAGTTCAGCCACATTGACACGTTAAGAGCATCACATCAGCTAGGTGAGGTGGCACACTCCTATAATCTCAGTACTTGGAAAGCTGAGACAAGAGAATTGCAAGAAAGCCTCAGTAACTTAGCGAGACTATTTCAAAATAGAAAATAAAAAACCTGGGAATGGGGCCAGGTGTGGTGGCACATGCTTGTAATACCAGCATTCGGGAGGCAGAGACCAGAGGATCATGGTTTGCAGACAGCCTCAGCTACTTAGTGAGGCCCCTTGCAACTCACTGAGACCCTGTTTCAAAAATAAAGAATAAAAAATTAGGGCTGTGGTGTCACTCAGAGATAGAATGCCCCTAGGTTCCATCCCCAGTACCAAAAAAAAAAAAAAAACAAACAAACAAAAAAAAAAAACACCTGGGGATGTAGCTTGAGGTAAAATGTCCCTGGGTTTACTCCCCAGCATGCATCCATCCATCCATCTATCTATCTATCTATCTATCTATCTATCTATCTGCATCACATTAGATTAAAATGACTTAGTTTGTACTACAAATAGTTGTAACACAAAAATTTAAAGAAAGAAGGCTTTAATAAATAGAAAGGCTTAATAAAAATAAATAAATAGGCTTAATAAATAGCAGGTAGAATAGTAGAGCAAGGCTTGGTAAAGAACGTAGAACTATGGGACCTTAGAGAATAGAAAGTATTTGGAAGCCGGGCGTGGTGGCGCACACTTGTAATCCCAGCATTTGGGAGGCTGAGACAGGAGGATCCGGGTTCGTGGACAGTCTCAGCTACTTAGTGAGGCCCTTTGCAACTCAGTGAGACCCTGTTTCAAAGTATAAAAAATTGGGCTGGGGGTGTAGTTCAGAGGCAGAATGCTCCTGGGTTCCATCCCCAGTACTGCAAAAAAAAAAAAAAAAAAAAAAGAAAGAAAAGAAAAGAAAAAAAGAAAGTATTTGGAAGGGCACTAAGGACAGTCTTTCTCCTCCAAATTATAAACCAGATTTGCCTTAGCTATTTTATCCTAAGAGTAAAATGCTGAGAATACCCAGAACCATATACTAGCCACTGAACCTTAGACTAAATTGCAACTTTTGTTTGCTTATAAATTATATATTTTTCTCTTTTGTCTTTTTATAGTCAATTTTGAAATCAAACTTAGAATTGAACAAATTAAATATGTACTTCATATAAATTTTGTACTGTGTGAATTCATTTAATTTAGTAATCAATTATATTTCTTTTTTTTTTTTTTTTTTTGGTGATACTGGGGATGGAATCTTTCTACCCCTGGGCTACACTCGCAGACCTATTTTATATTTTTTATGTGGAAACAGGGTCTTTAGAGCTAGAGAGGCTGGCTTTGAACTTGTGCGATCCTCCTGTCTCTGCTTCCCAAGCGCCGGGATTACAAGCGTGCACCACCACACCCGGCAGTAATCAATTACATTTCTATATGGGTCGGTAGTGCATGCCTTTTATCCCAGCTACACATGAGGCTGAAGCGAGAGGGTCACAAGTTCTAGGCCAGCCTTGGCAACTTAGTGGAACCTTTTCTAAACAAGCAAACAGGTCTGGGGATATAGGTCAGTAGTTGAGTGCTTGGCTAGCATGCATGAGGTTTAATCCCCCAGTAGTGAGGGGGGAAATAAAGTATATTCTTATTTCAGAATTGGGTATCAGTTTAAGAATATTAAGCTGGGCGTGGTGGCGCACTCTTGTAATCCCTGTGCTTGGGAGGCTGAGACAGGAGGATCACACAGGTTCAAAGCCAGCCTCAGCTGGCTTAAGAGACCCTGTTTCCAAATAAAATATAAAGTATGTCTGGGAGTGTAGCCTGGAGGTAGAAGGCTCCTGGGTTCCATCTCCAGCACCACCAAAAAAAAAACCAAAAAAAGTTATATTATTTCCCTTAGTCTCTTTAACCAGTGGGTAATTTTTTAAATTAATTTTTATTTTTATTTTTTATTTTATAGAAATATTTTTTATTGGTGCATTATATTCATACATCATATTGGGGTAAAAAACTTGTGTGTAGAGTCATGCACACATCACTGATTTAACCCCTACCCAATTCCCACCCCATTCTCTCCCCTTCCCTCCCTCCCTTGCTCAGCTTAGTGATTGACTTCGATATGTTTAAGTACATTGTGTGTTTTAGAGATTTTCCTTCTTCCCCCCTCCTTTCTCCTCCTTTAGGTTGTCTTGTTTGCTCCTTCATAGGATCTTCTTTTTCATCTAGTGGGTAATTTTTTTTTTTTTTTTTTGGTGGTACTGGGGTTCCTGGAAGCCCTTCTACCTCCGGGCTACACTCCCAGACCTATTTTTACATTTTTATTTGGAAACAGGGTCTCCTAAGCCAGCGCGTGCGGCTGGCTTCGAACCTGCGCGATCCTCCTGTCTCTGCCAAGCGCGGGGATTACAAGCGTGCGCCACCACGCCCGGCTAGTGGGTAATTTTTGTTAAAACATTTATCATAAGGCTATAAAGTTGCTGGTATTCTTATCTAAGTTTCTAGAAGCTACACACCAAAAACTGAGATAAATTTTGTACATTGTACATTGATTTGTTATTTGAATACAAGTGTCTTGTTTTCAGAGTTTTTTCTTTTCTTCTTTTTTCTTTGTTTTTTGTTTTGTTTTGTTTGCAGTACTAGAGATGGAACCCAGGGGCATTCTACCTCCGAGCTACACCCCTAGTCCTATTTTTATTCTTTATTTTGAAACAAAGCCTCACTAAATTGCAGAGGGCCTCACCGAGTAGCTGAGACTGGCCCTGGACCTGTGATCCTCCTGTTTCAGTCTCCCAAGTACAGGGATTACAAGCATGTGTCACCACACCTGTTTTTTTTTTTTTTTTTAAGCCAGGGTTTTGCTATGTTGACCAGGTCAATCTGGAACTCACTGAGCTTAAGCTACGCCCCCACCTCAGTGCCCCAATAGCTGGGACTACAGACTTGCACCTCTGCACCTGGCTTTTGTTTTCAGTTTTTTTTTTTTGGTGGTGGTACTGGGGTTCCTGGAAGCCCTTCTACCTCCAGGCTACACTCCCAGACCTATTTTTACATTTTTATTTGGAAACAGGGTCTCCTAAGCCAGCGCGCGCGGCTGGCTTCGAACTTGCGCGATCCTCCTGTCTCTGCCTCCCAAGCGCGGGGATTACAAGCGTGCGCCACCACGCCCGGCTGTTTTCGGTTTTAATAAAAGTATGGAGCCAAGCACAGAGGGTTTCTGTAGTTTCAGCTAATTGAGAGGATGAGACCGGAGGATCCCTAAAGCTCATCAAGTTTGAGATTAGTCTGAGCAACATAGTGAGACCCAGCTCAAAATGAAAGAAAAGTATGAAACATCTTACTATCAATACCTGTTAATTAGGGTTTGCCTACAGTGCAGTGGATTAACAGACTTCTAAAAATCTGAGAAGGAGCCAGGCATGGTAGCGCATGCTTGTAATCCCAGCGCTTGGGAGGCTGAGACAGGAGAGTCGCACAGGTTCAAAGCCAGCCTCAGCTACTTAGTGAGGTTCTCAGCAACTTAGTGAGACTCTGTTTCCAAATAAATTATAAAATAGGGCTGGGGGTATAGTCCGGAGGTAGAAAGCCTCTGGATTCCACCCCCCCAGTACCACAAAAAATAATAATAATACAAATCTGAGAGGAGCAGGATGTGGCGGTGCATGCTTTAGCATTCAGGAGGCTGATGGGAGGATCTTGATTTGCGGCCAGCCTCAGCTACTTAGTGAGATCCTTTGCAACTCAGTGAGACCCTGTTTCAAAAGTAAGAAGAATAAAAACAATAGGGCTGGGGATGTAGCTCAGAGATAGAATGCCCCTGGGTTCAATCCTCAGTACCACACACAAAAAAAAATAATCAGAGAGGGCCAGGCATGGTGGTGCATGCTTGTAATTCCAGTTTTGTGAGGCTGAAACAGGAGGATCGCAGGTTTGTGGCCAGCCTTAGTGAGGCCCTCCACAACTTAGAGAGACTCTTGTTTCAAAATAAAGAATAAAAAGTAGGGCTGCCTCTGGGTTCAATCCCCAGTACCGACCAGGGCAGGGGTTGGGGATGGGGGCTGAGAAGGGAGCTGGGCACGTGGCACACACCTGTAATCCCAGTACTCTGGAGGCCAAGACAGGAGGATCACAGGTTCGAAGTTAGCCTCAGCGGCTTAGTGAGACTCTCAGCAATTTAGTAAGACCCTGTTTCCAAATAAAAAGTAAAACAGGGTTGATGGTACAGCCAAAAAACCTGGGAAGGGAAATGGAGTGATATACCCAGAAAAGCCAAGGCCAACCCATGGAAGGTGTAAGGAATGAAAACGGTTTGCTCTTGTTTGTTTAGAAGCGGCTTTCTGAAAATGAGGGCAACAAGTAAGTCTAGTGAGATGGGCTTCAAGAATGCTTTTCTTCTTTCCAGTTGTGCTTTTGTCTTTTTCCACAAAGCTGATTATATAACACGTCATATAATTCATTATACATTTTCTCTGATTATAGAAATACCTAATTCGTCATTTCAGCGAGTCCTATCACATAACCAGAAAGAAATCTTACACAATTTGACTATAGGAAAGATTCACCTCACATGCCCTATTTTGTTTGCTGGACTCTTAAGAAAAAAAAAGGAAAAACAGAAGCCAAAGGAATATTTCCCTTCCTCCCTCCCTTCCTATTTTCTCCCTACCTCCTGCCTTCCCTCTTTCTTTCTTTCATTCTCTTTCTCTCTTTTTTCTTTCTCTCCTCTTTCTTTTTTTTTTTTTTTTTTTTTTTTTTGCGGGTTTGGGGATGGAACCCAGGGGCATTTGACCTCCAAGCTACACCCCCTGCCCTACTTTTTTTCTTTATTTTGAAACCGGGTCTCACTGAGTTGCAGAGGGCCTCACTAAGTAGCTGAGGCTGGCCTCGAACTGCGATCCTCCAGGTCTCAGCCTCCCGAATGCTGGGATTACAAGCATGCGCCACCACGCCCGGCCTTTTTTTCTTGTTGTTCTGGGGATGGAACACTCCAGCCCTATTTATTTATTTATTTATTTATTTATTTATTTATTTATTTTGGTGGTGGTACTGGGGGTGGAACCAAGGGTCCTTTCTAACTCCGGGTTATACTCCCAGACCTATTTTATATTTTATTTGGAAACAGGGTCTCACTAAATTGTTGAGAGCCTCACTAAGTAGTTGAAGCTGGCTTTGAACCTGTGGGATCCTCCTGTCTCAGCCTCCCAAGCGCTGGGATTACAAGCGTGCGCCACTACGCCCAGCCTTTATTTTTTGGTTTGAAACAGTATCTCGCTAAGTTGGCTGAGAGTCTTACTGTGTTGTTGGCCACAAACCTGTGATCCTCCTGTCTCAGCCTCCCAAGTACCGGGATTACAGGCGTGCACCACCACACATTGGTTAACGCTGCAATCTTGCCACACTCCTCTGTGGCTTAGAGCTCAAGGTCCTGCCAGGTCATATGAGGCCTGCACCACTCACCACTTTAGCAGTGGTAGCAGTATGGTATTAAAGGAGCACACTTTTAAAAACAGAAGCACTAAAAGATGAGAGGGCCTATAAATTTTATTACAATCTCTTTTGAGATTGAATTTTCAGGGCTAATGGATTATTGTTTAAAACAACTAGCTTGCCTGGCGTGGTGGTGCACGCTTGTAATCCCAGCACTAGGGAGGCTGAGACAGGATGATCGCACAGGTTCAAAGCCAGCCTCAGCTACTTAGTGAGACCTTGTTTTCAAATAATAGGTCTGGGAGTATAGCCTGGAGGTAGAAAAGCCCCCTGGGTTCCACCCCCAGTACCACAAAACAACAACAAAAACAGGGTCTTGCTAAATTGCCCAAGCTAGTTTTGAACTTGTGATCCTCCTTGATTCCTAGGATTATAGGTATGCACTATTACACCTGGCTGGAAATTGTTTTAAATTGATGTAATCCAGTTTAGTCTATCATACTTTTTTTTTTTTTTTTTTTTGCGGGTCTGGGGATGGAACCCAGGGGCATTCGACCTCCGAGCTACACCCCCTGCCCTATTTTTATTCTTTATTTTGAAACTGGATCTCACTAAGCTGCAGAGGGCCTCACTAAGTAGCTGAGGCTGTCTGTGAACCCCGATCCTCCAGTCGCAGCCTCCCGAATGCTGGGATTACAAGTGTGTGCCACCATGCCCACCTGTCTATCATACATTTTAGATTCTATTTGAAAGATAGTGAATCTGACAAAGTAAAATTAAAATTTCTTTTAAAACTCCCGCCTGTATTACAACTAGGTGTAGTGGTGCATACCTGTAATCCCAGTACTTGGGAAGCTGAGACAGAACTATAGGTTCAAGACCACCCTCAGCAATTTAGGGAAAGTCTATTTCAAAGCAAAACAAAAGGCCTGGGGGCTGTAGCTTGGAGGTAGAATGCCTCTGGGTTCAATCCACAAAATTATTTAAATAAAAACTTCCTGTAATGTGAGATTAACATATGAAAATCCATCCCCTTATAAAGGAACAGAAGAAAAAATTATTTGTAGTTAAAAAATTTCTTTGTAATCTGTAAACTCATTAAACTTCTACCACAGTCTTTTTAGGTATTCTATCAACTTGCATGAACAATTTACTCAAGACAGAAGCAGTGTACTCCTGAGCCAGGCTTCTGTTACCTTATAGTTAGAATCAGGCAGATAGAAATTCTGAACCAGTGATTTTTTAAAATGTTATTTCATAAGCCAGCAGCATCAGCACCACCTGGGAACTTGTATAAATGCAAATTATCAGTCACAAGAGCGACTGAATCAGAAACTCTGAGACTAGGGTCCATCAATCTGTATTTTAATAGCCCTCCAGGAGACATGAAATTCATTAAGCTTTCGAAACTGTTGTTTTAATGATTAGCCCAGAGAGCCTCTGGAGTACTGGCCTCCTGACCTGAGCTGCAGCCACATACACCGTTGCATCCCTGATTAAAATGTCAGAGGCACCTGGACTATAACCTGTACACATGCATACATATACCCTGTTATGCACTGGAAATATTTTAATAAATTATGGTCATTATAACAGAAAATAAAGAACTGAAACCAGATGTGTGTTGTGTGTATAGGGAAAGAGATTTGTGCACCTTTTTTGGATTGAACCAGGGGCAGCCAACCTCTGCCTCTTTTTTATTTTATTTTATTTATTTATTTAGAACTGGGGTTACAGGTGTATGTCTCCATGTCGGCTATTTGTATACCTTTAATGGGTAGGAGAAAGAAGGCAGTAGAGAGTAATAATGAGAGTTTAAAGAAGAAAGTACAGAAAATGTGAAGAATTAAAACAGTTCATATGCCGGGCGTGATGGCGCACGCTTGTAATCCCCACGCTTGGGAGGTGGAGACCCTGTTTCCAAATAAAAGATATAACATAGGTCTGGGAGTGTAGCCCGGAGGTAGTAGGGCTTCCAGGAACCCCAGTACCACCAAAAACACAAACAAACAAAAAATAAACAGTTCATATAGGGAGTGGGAGAGATTGACTATAGACTTTTCAGGCATTGTTGAACAACCCAACTCTGATATATATATATATATATCAGAGTAAGGAAATATATATGTATATTTATATGTATATATATGTATATGTATATGTGTGTGTGTGTATATATATATATATATATATATATATATATATACACATTTCCTTACGAAGGAGAAACTAAAGTCTAAAATTGATGTCTAAAATACGTTTTTAGACTATGGATTTTAAAAAATTAAGGGCTGGGTAGGTAGCTCAGTGGTAGAGCACTTGTCTAGCATGTTCAGGATCTTGGGTTCCATTCCTGGTACCACCAAAAAAGAAAGAAAGAAGGAAGGAAGGAAAAAAAAGTATTTAAAGCTAGTACTATATATGCTTGGATATGTTTGCTGTTAATGCCCCCTTGTGGCACAGTCCAACACGGATACGTTTTGTAAAAGAAGCTAGAGAGTGACGCCTTCTGGTACTATGAAGTACATGCAAGCAAAGATGGTAGAATCAGAAATAAAAATCTTTAGTAGAAAGCCCTTGGACATGTGTTGCTGATTATTTTATTGTAAAGATGAACTCACTTTTCTCTGTTTTTACTTAGAATCTCGTATTACTTACTGTGATTATAGTTTGTGTGTGTGGCTGTGCCTGAACACAAAACAATGTGGCCAGCTATCCTTTCCACACAAGCTTTTGTTGGTGATGGAAACCACAGCTTAAGAGCCTGTTCTTTGTGACTGCTTCTTTGATGCAGGGTTGGCTTGAGGCCTTTGCTCAAAACAAGAAATTTGATTCCCATGCTGGCTGAGTCTTCACGGCTTACCAATTCACTAGGAAGATAACCTAGTTTGTGCTTTGGTATCGGGAGTTAAAGTCAGGGGTATTCTACCTTTGAGCTGCACTCACATCCCTATTTTATTTTTTACTTTGAAACAGGGATTCATAGCTGGTGGCACACACGTATAATCCCAGAACACGGGAAGCTGAGACAGTAGGATCGCAGGTTCATGGCCAGCCTCAGAACACTTAGTGAGGCCCTCTGCCATCTAGTGAGACTCTGTTTCAAAATAAAGAATAAAAAATAGGGCTTGGGGTGTATCTTGGAGGTAGAATGCCCCTGGGCTCAATCCTCAGTACTGCAAAAAAAAAAAAAGATTTTAGCTAGTATGGAAAAATAATTTTTCCCAGTGAGTATTTTTTCTTCTTTTGAAGATATGTAGTCTTTGCTATATTTCCTATGCTGGCCCCGAATTGCTGGGCTCAAGTGATCCTCCTTTCAAAGCTTCTTGAATAGCTGTGGCTACCATACCTACCTTGAAACAAAGTTTTAAAACCAGTTCTTTATATTGATTTTTTTTATGGAACCCAGAGGCTTTTCTACCTCCAGGCTATACTCTCAGACCTATTTTATACTTTATTTGGAAACAGGGTTTCATTAAGTTGCTGAGAGCCTCACTAAGTAGCTGAGGCTGGCTTCGAACCTGTGCGGTCCTCCTGTCTCAGCCTCCCAAGTGCAGGGATTACAAGCGTGGGCCACCATGCCTGGCTTTTATGTTGATTATTTAATAAACACTTAATAGCAAACTAGCTGTGTGCTACAGGAGAGGGAAAGTTCAAAGGTGAATGTGGCCAGCTTTGTGTCTCCGCATCATCGAATGGGGGAAGAGTATAGGCTCAGAAAAAAATACACAGCTCAGGATGTTTCACTTGGAGGATGAGTGCTGCAGAGGAAGCTCTTTTTAAATCCTGATCTTGAAGAGATTTAAGGACAAAATGTTCTCAGATTCAAGATGAAGACAGTAAGAGTAGATCTTTCAGTCCCATCCCAGAAGTTGCTCAGATTAACAGTTGTAACAGTATAACATTAACAGTTGTACATTAACAACTGTTAATTCACTTTTCATGGCTGTTTTCATCCCAGTCCTACTTTTTTTTATTTTTCAATACTAGGAATTGAACCCAGGGGCATTCTACCTCCAAGCTATACCCCAGCCCTTTTTTTTTTTTTTTTTTTTTTTGGTGGTACTGGGGTTCCTGGAAGCCCTTCTACCTCCGAGCTACACTCCCAGACCTATTTTTACATTTTTTTTAAATTTGAAAACAGGGTCTCCTAAGCCAGCGCACGCAGCTGGCTTCGAACCTGCGTGATATTCCTGTCTCTGCCTCCCAAGCGCGGGGATTACAAGTGTGTGCCACCACGCCCGGATCCAAGCCCTATTTTTTTATTCTTTATTTTGAAACAGGGTCTCACTACGTTGTAGAGGGTCTCACTAAGTATCTGAGGCTGGCCATGAATCCATGATCCTCCTGTCTCAGCCTCCCAAGTACTGGGATTACAAGCATGCGCCACCACCACGCCCTGCTTCCAGTCCTACTTTTAAACTGGCTGCCATTTTCAGTTTCTTTGTTCATCTCTTGGTTAATTGAAATTCATTCTCTACCCCAGGCGTGTTGGCACATGCTCGTAATCCAGTACTTGAGAGGACCACAGGTTCAAGGACAACCTCAACATTTTAGTGACCTAGTGAGACCGTGTTTCCAAACAAAAAACTAAAAGGGCTGGGCTTGTAGCTCAGAGATAGAATACAGCAGGATTTGATTCCCTAGCTCTACCATCACCACCAAAACATAAAAAATAAAAATAAAAATCATTACCTGATAATATTTTCAAGAGATCCTAGTGAGACCAGGAGTGGCGGCCTGCATTACACACTTCTAATCCTAGTACTTGGGAGGCTGAGACGGGATTCCAGGTTCCAGGCCAGACCCTCAGAAACTTAGTGAGAGACCTTTCAAAATAAAAAATAGCCAGGCGTGGTGGTGCATACTTGTAATTCCCGCGCTTGGGAGGCTGAGACAGGAGGATCACACAGGTTCGAAGCCAGCCTCAGCTACTTAGTGAGGGTCTCAGCAACCTAGTGAGACCCTGCTTCCAAATAAAAATATAAAATAGGTCTGGGAGTATATCCCGGAGGTAGAAAGCCTCTGGGTTCCACCCCCAGTACCACCAAAAAAAATAAAAAATAAAAAATAATGCCAGGTGTGGTGGTGCACGCTTGTAATTCCTGTGCTTGGGAGACGGAGACAGGAGGATTATGCAGGTTCGAAGCCAGCCTTGCTGGCTTAAGAGACCCTGTTTCCAAATAAAATATAAAATAGGTCTGAGAGTGTATGCCAGAGGTAGAAGGGTTCCATCCCCAGTACCACCAAAATTTTTTTTAAATTTTTAAAAAATAAATAAAATATAAAAGCCAGGCATGGTGGCGCATGCTTGTAGTCCCTGCACTTGGGAGGCTGAGACACACAGGTTTGAAGCCAGCCTCAGCTACTGAGTGAGGCTCTCAGCAACTTAGTGAGACCCTGTTTCCAAATAAAGTATAAAATAGGTCTGGAAGTATAGCCCAGAGATAGAAAGCCCCTGGGTTCTACCTGCAGTACCACTAATAAATAAATAAATTAATTAATTAATTAAAAGGGCTAAAGGTATATATTGGAGGTAGAATGTCCTTGGATTCAATCCCCAGTACAAGAAAAAAAAAAAAAAAAAAAGGAGAGAGAGATATGCTAGTCAGAACTATATTTTATGAACCTCATCTGTTCAGAAACATTTGATGCTTTTTTACTTGAAAGAAAGTTTGGATATGTAAAATAAGAATAGCTATTACTGAATGTTATTGAAGCCATAAGCTGGGCACAGTGGCTCGTGCTTGTAATCCTAGTACTTGGGAGGCTGAGACAGGAGGATCGCAGGTTTGAGGCCAGCCTCAGCTACTTAGTGAGGCCATCTGCAACTTAGCAAGACCCTGTTTCAAAATGAAAAATAAAGTAGGACTGGAGGTGTAGCTTTGAGGTAGAAGGCCCCTGGGTTCAATTCCCAGCACCACAAAACAGCGAAACAAACAAAACGAAATGGAGCGGGTCAGCTGGGTCATTCATACCGGTTTTTCCCGGGATGTCACATGTCCTTTTACTCTTTGGATGAGAGTGCTCTTTGACTACGAAGTTTCCTTGAGTTCTATTTTGCGTCCATTTTTTCCGCGTTCCTGCCTCCCCGGTGCACATGCTGAGTGTCTTGTACACTCTGTACCAACTCGCGTCCCATGAGTGTCCGCCTTTCCACTCTTCTGCTCCTTTCCACCCGCGCACCCAGGAGGCACGGGCGTCCTGCTGTACTTTGTCCTTCGTCCCTCTCCGCCTTTGTTTATAATAGCGAGGCTGCATGTTGAGGCGTTTTCTCTTTTCTTCCCCTCCGGTTCTGTCAGCTCATTTCCGTCCCCTTCTGTTGCCTCGCCGTTTCCCTGCTGAGTCTGACTTTAGGCTGTTGTAGTAAATCTTTTGGATCCTAGCGCTGTGTTTGGTTTGCTTCAGGGCGACGTTTTCTGGAAATTTCCCTTATCTGACATTTGCTTTCCTGTTCCTTTTCTTCCGATTCTTGTAGACTTGCTGCAAGCCTTCTTGCTTGTTTTATTTCTCCTTCCTGTGTGAAATGGTTCTTACTCAGCCAGCCCCTTGCAAGGAGCAAATACACAGCAAACTGAGCTGCTAGTGAAGCTGCCTGTGGGTGTGTGTGTGTGTGTGTGTGTGAGAGAGAGAGAGAGAGACAGACAGACAGACAGACAGACAGACAAACAGAGAGACGGAGACAGAGATGCTCACAAAGATTGACTTGGCCAATGCATCTCTCCAGCAGCTGTGAGCTGCTTATAATTTCTCCCAATCCCATCAACACTGCCTCCAACAAAGAGACCTTTTTAAAATTTTTTTTTTATACTAGGGATCACCTCCAAGCTATACCCCCAGCCCTTTTTAAGCTTTATTTTGAAACAGGGTCTTGCTAGTTGGATGAGAGTCTCACTACTTGCTGAGGCTGCCCTCGAACCGGTGATGCTCCTGTCTCAGCCTCCCAAGTACTGGGATTACAAGTGTGCGCCATCACGCCGGGCTCAAGACAGCCTTCTGAAGGCTCCTAGCACTTGGCCCTGCCTTGTCCCACTACTTCACTATGCCAGGCAGAGTTCCGGGAACTTCCCAAAGCTCATGCCCCTTGAAGGCTCGTTGCCAACCATGATGATTCTCCTCAGATGATCCCCGTAGGGTGCCCTGCCCTTGTCCGAGAACTGAGGCCACCACAGGTATTTAATCTCAGCCCACTTCTGGGCTCTTGTGTAATCTCTGAATTTAGAAGCTCATTCTCATTATTGTACATAGAGATACATTGGTATGTTATCAAAGATGGAGTTTATATTTCTTTTTTTTTTTTTTTTTTTTTTTTTTTTGGTACTGAGGATTGAACCCAGGGGCATTCTACCTCTAAGCTACACCCCAGCCATATTTTTTTTTCTTTTTTTTTTTCAGTACTGGGGATGGAACCTAGGGGTATTCTACCTCCAAGCTATACCCCCAGCCCTAGCTCTTATTTTTTATTTTGAAACAAGATCTCACTGAGTTACAGAGGGTCTCACTAAGTAGCTGAGGCTGTCGACAAACCCGCAATCCTCCTGTCTCAGCCTCCCAAGTACTAGGGTTACAAGTCTGCACCACCATGCCCAGCTATTTTTTATTTTTGCAACGGTCTCACTAAGTTAGCTGAGGCTGGCTGCGAACCTGCAATCCTGCTGTCTTCTCCTCCTCCCAAGTACTGGGATTATAAGCATTTTTTTTTTTTTTTTTTTTTTTGGTGTGGTACTAGGGCATTCTACCTCCACCTCTGAGCTACACCCCTAGCCCCATTTTTTATTCTTGTTTTTGAAATGGGGTCTTACTGAGTTGCAAAGGGCCTCACTAAGTAGCTGAGGAACTGCAGTCTTCCTGTCTCAGCCTTACAAATGCTGAGATTACAAGCATGTGCCACCACACAAGGCTTGGCTTGGCTTTTTTGTGTGTGTGTGGTACTGAGGATAGAACCCAGGTGCATTCTGCCTCTGAGTGACACTCCCAGCCCTAATTTTTTATTCTTTATTTTTGAAACAGGTTCTCACTGTGTTGCAAGGGTCCTCACTATGTAGTTGAGGCTTTCTGCTAACCATGATCCTCCTATCTCCATCTCCCGAATTCTGGGATTACAAGCAGGTGCCACCATGCCCAGCTTTGCATTTCTTTTTCTCGTTTTTTTTTATTTTTTTATTTTTATTTTTGTGTGATCTCAAGGATAACAAAATGGCAGATATAACTTTACTTTGTTGTTTTATTTATTTATTTTGGTGTTGGGGATTGAACTTGGGCATTTTAACTCTAAGCTACAGCCCCCTGCCCTATTTTATTCTTTATTTTGAAACAAAGTCTTGCTAAGTTGCTGAGGCTGCCCTCAAACGTGCCATCCTTCTACCTCAGCCTCCCAGTACTGAGATATAGGTGTGCACAACCACTCCTGGCTATTTAAAATATTTTAGATAGAGTTCTTCTATTCTTGGAGGGAGTGGGGACCATACCACCTTAGACCATGTTAAGTGAGGAAAGTTTTGCACACGCCTCAGAGCAACAAAGCCTCTCATCATCTTATAGCTAGTGACAGATCTTGGATTCAGATCCAGGTCTAAGTCCAAAGCCTGAGTTCTGTCCATCAGAGAACTTTCTCTTAAAGGACTTTCTCTTACTGATGTCTTTCCTTTCTTTCTTTCTTTCTTTCTTTCTTTCTTTCTTTCTTTCTTTCTTTCTTTCTTTCTTTTTCTTTCTTATTTTGTGGTACTGGGGATGAAACCAGAGGGATTCTACCTCTGAGCCTCACCCTAATTTTTTTTTTGGTGGTACTGGGGTTCCTGGAGATCCTTCTACCTCAGGGCTACACTCCCAGACCCATTTTATTTTATATTTTTATTTGGAAACAGGGTCTCTTAAGCCAGTGCGGTTGGCTTTGAACCTGTGCGACCCTCCTGTCTCCGCCTCCCAAGCGTGGGGATTACAAGCGTGCACCACCATGCCCGGCTTATTCTTTATTTTGAAACAGGGTCTCACTGAGTTGCAAAGGGCCTCACTAAGTAGTAGTAGTAGCTTAGGCTGTCCTCGACCCGTGATCCTCCTGTCTCAGTCTTCCAAATGCTGGGACGATGTTTTTTTCTTTTTAATGTTTCTCTTTATGAGTATTTTCCTGCTAACTCCCCTTTTGTTTCTGGTCTGCAGTGTGACAAGTACAAGACTGGCGTCATTGATGGGCCCGCATGCAACAGCCTTTGTGTCACTGAAACACTTTACTTTGGAAAATGTTTGTCCACCAAGCCCAGCAATCAGGTATGGATGTTATACAATAAATAAATAATTTATACAATAAATAAAATATTCCAGAATGGAACCGGGTGTGGTGGCACACACTTGTAATCCCAGCATTCAGGAGGCTGAGACAAGAGGATCGCGGTTCATGGACAGCCTCAGCTATTTAGTGAGGCCCTTTGCAACTCAGTGAGACCTTGTTTCAAAATTAAGAATGAAAAATAGGGTTTAGGAGCTGGGCGTGGTGGCGCACGCTTGTAATCCCCGCGCTTGGGAGGCTGAGACAGGAGGATCGCACAAGTTCGAAGCCAGCCTCAGCTACTTAATGAGGCTCTCAGCAACTTAGTGAGACCCTGTTTCCAAATAAAAATATAAAATAGGTCTGGGAGTATAGCCCAGAGGTAGAAAGCCTCTGGATTCCATCCCCAGTATCACCAAAAAAAAAAAAAAAAAAAAAATAGGGTTTGGGTTGGAACTCGGAGGTAGAATGCCCCTGGGTTCCATCCCCAGTATTGGGGAAAAAAATCCAGAATGTAAGTTTAATTTTACCTTACACTACAAGCAATATTAAGGCAATTCTTAAGCCAGAGTTTTGGGACATTCCATGTATTTCAATTTTGTATGCTTGATTCATTCATTCAGCAGATCTTTATTAATCCCTTTCTTTTTTAATTTTTTTATTGGTCCATTGTAGTCATACATCTTAATGGAGCACAACTTGGCAGAGGCACACTTAATCTTTTTTCTCTGGTGTATTCCAAACACTGTGTTAATAATTAAGAATACAGTGGTGATTAGGGCAGAGTCCTGTA